>NC_064649.1:170402526-170702526 GCF_023864345.2 Schistocerca serialis cubense
TGCGGACCGACGAAACTCATTTCACGCTCCGAGGGTCTGTCAACGCCCACAACTGCAGGATTTGGGCTACCGAAAACCCTATAACTGTCGTGGAAACACCATTGCACGACGAGAAAGTCACGGTATCGGTTGGATTTACCACATCTACCGTTATCGGGCCTTTTTTCTTCGAGGAAATGCGTGATTCTGGTTTTGTAACTGCTACCGTGACGGGTGAGAGGTACGCCGATATGTTACAGAATCGCATCATCCCCAGCCTGGCTGATAAACACCTGCTGGAACGTACGATGTTTATGCAGGATGGGGCTCCACCCCTTGTTGCTAGACGCGTGAAAGATCTCTTGCGCGCGTCGTTTGGTGATGATCGTGTGCTCAGCCGCCACTTTCGTCACGCTTGGCCTCCCAGGTCCCCAGACCTCAGTTCGTGCGATTATTGGCTTTGGGGGTTACCTGAAGTCGCAAGTGTATCGTGATCGACCGACATCTCTAGGGATGCTGAAAGACAACATCCGACGCCAATGCCTCACCATAACTGCCGACATGCTTTACAGTGCTGTTCACAACATTATTCCTCGACTACAGCTATTGTTGAGGAATGATGGTGGGCATATTGAGAATTTCCTATAAAGAACATCATCTTTGCTTTGTCTTACTTTGTTATGCTAATTATTGCTATTCTGATCAGATGAAGCGCCGTCTGTCGGAAATTTTTTGAACTTTTGTATTCTTTTTTGGTTCTAATAAAACCCCATGTCATTCCAAGCATGTGCGTCAATTTGTACCTCTCTATCTACATTATTCCGTGATTTATTCAGTTTTCAAATTTGTGCTGACTTTTTGATCACCTGGTATGTCACCCTAAGGTACTCTAAGCTTAGTACCTCCCTTAGTTACAAGATAAGGTATGCCACCCGACATATTTTTTCACATTGTAATATTGCTACAGTAATTTGGTATGATGAAAGCGGTACTGACTGACAATAAAACCGGGTTAAAAGCTGTGATCTGTCTGGGGACATTAACCGTGGATTACTGGGCAACTGTTTCATCAGATATTTAGTCTAGGTTTACCAAGCAGACTAACATTAATGATAATCTTTTAATAGTCATACAAAACCGGTAATATATATATATATATATATATATATAAAGAGAATTTAAATAAAAAGAAAGAAATCAGTTTATATTTGGAAATTTATTTTAAGATTGTTCATTGAAATTTCAGCATATTATACGTGAGTTATAACTGAGCTGGTGCCTTATTTACGATTGAAAAATGTGAGATTGTAATCTTACGGAACACATAAAATATGGAGCCAAGATTGGGAGACTGCATACGACACTGCATTCATAAAATAACTCACGAAGAACATTGAAACATAAGCAAGAAGAAATTAACCACAACCAACAGATTCAGTTTTTACCCAAAGAAATTACGTTCATACCACAATCCTGTCCGTCATGTAATTACCACACACTGGTATACTAAATTCATATTAACTCTTTGTGAAGTCTTCGCAAAAAGAATAGCTGAGGGCTACTTTGATGATTACACCACATGCTCCACGTGGTCAACTTGGTTTACACAAAGCGTACAACTCCACAATAATTTTGATAATTAAAATAAATTCGATCGAAAAGCAATTGACAAAAGAAAAACCTTGAACTGGTTACTAACGTCTTACTATTGACCTGATGGGTCAAACAGTTATATAAGCACGTGGTACTGGTCTCGCAAGGTACACTCCACGTGGGTTGAACATAAAGAAAAGCATAAAGAAAAGTTGCTACATTGTAAAATATTGTCAAGACGAGACGTTATAATCACACAAGCATTCACATTTAAGATTGATGAACTTAGTTAGAGTTACTGATCAACACGTGGTTCCACTTTACTCGCAAAGTAATGACAAAGCAACTACCCCAAAATAATCTGAACTTCACACGAGAATTACACTACGCTGCAATTTAAGATAACCTTAGATATTTTAGAGCTAAACCCGAGATAAAGATGATTAAATTTTCAGTTAGGCTGAACTTAACAAATCCATTGTCCTATGGACTTAGCAGACACGCGCTTAGCCGGAGATCTTACCACTTCAGACGCTCGCCACGGCCCCACAGCAAGTGCCACTGCCTACCGCCGAGCGTGTTTCCTGAGGGTGGCTCACAAAGACAAACGGAAGGGGCCAGAGGGGCAGCTTCCTATACCAACATGACAACGGACGGACAGAACCATACTAAGGATAGAAACCTCTCTGCTTTAAGAAAGCGTAGCTACCTGTTCCGACGTTGGTCCTACTGTTCTCTAGCAGACAGCCTTGTCTGCTACCCTCAAGCATGCAACTACAAATACATTTGCTCATTCATACTCTCACACAGAAGGGAAGGGGGATGACAGTATCTTATCATATACAGTATATAAAAGAAAGCGGATGTAGGTTCCGTATGAGACTGTGTGACATGAATTACATATAAACTGTGTTTTAAAGTGTAGTAGTGTGACAGATCGTTCTTGTTTATGTGTAAAAGTAACACGTTCCACTACTCAGTCTCCTCCCAGATAGTCAGAAACGCCACAGTAAATTTAGGAGAGGAATTTACTCCATAAATGACAACAGCGTGTCCTGCTGGGAAACCCGCCAGTTTACAACTAGTCCGGCTGCTCCCGCTGTCTCTTCAGAGTTTCACGTTCTCAACTGCATTCACAGAAATTTTTCATCATCCTTATGTGATTACACAATGTCATACATAATACCACTTAGTATTGTCTTTCACAATTTTTAAGAACAGAGTGAGACTTAATTTTTCTTAATTAGATGAATCGACAATATAAAATAAAATTTAAATGACTTGACAATGTAAAAGAATAAAAATGAAATGACTTTACAATGTAAAAAAATAAGAATTAAATGAACTGACAATACAATATTTAAATCCACATCACTAATGTGGTTCACTTACGTTTTAATAAATCCAATGCTACTTATTAATTCACTAAAATGAATAGGATTATGCCTTGTGCAAGTATACGTCAGGACAGCATAGGGTTCACATGTTATTTACACACACATACATGCACACCTGTTGTCTATTCTACAAACTAACTACCCATAAACATGCATTACTCAATATTCTACTTCTATCCACTACTAGTTAAGCCAATAAGCTACTTCAATGCTATTTCAACACCGTGTATATACCACTACAACATTGTTCTAATTCGTCCTCTTCTTGACGCTCGCGGCATACGTCTTGTCACATGATAAATATGGAGAAACTTTCCTTAAACATACACAGTAAAAAGAACAATGGTTATTTACACACCAAAACATTTATACCAGTTCGCACACCTGATAAGAGACTCGCAATTATACATTTATCATACTCATATATTCACACATAAAACAGTAAGAAAATTTCATCTAAAATTACGTTATCACAAGAATTAATCACACAGATGACTCTGAGAAGGATACAAATATTTTAATTAAACAGGTTATACTACATTTTCTTACCCATTTCGTCCCTTCTTTAAGTTACCTTTCGCTTCCAAATCAGTTATTTCGCCTGTGGTGGTTATTCTGGGTTCATTTTTCATGAATGGCAAAATTGTGGTCACCTCTATTCTGTAAAACAGTATCATCTTAACATATTGAACTTACAACAGACACAAAAGATCCGAATCCTCCTGTAGTTTAAATGACAAATGTTTTGCTTCATCCTTATTACCTTAAACCAAGCTTTCCTTCGGTCCCATAATCAAAATTATTTAATCATCCTCTACCTTCAAGAGGGAAATTTCCTCAGTACACATCATATAGGCTGCAGTGCATCCCGCACCAGCGAAAACAGTAAGCTGTAATGCTCACAGCATCAGCAAAACACATAAACGTCGCTTTTCTAGGACAAGTATTAACGCAGAATAATTTTTTTAGGCTTTGGCTCAACATCAATCAAGAGTACAGAAAGGACCCATATTTCTGTTCCATTCTCCATTTGCTGAAAAACTGCTCGTATTTGACTACCACAATAATATTTCAGGGCCACGTAAATTACACAAACCACAATTCTTCTTTCACCTTGAAGGGAATCAATATACTTACGAAATCCACAGACAGCACTTTACGTACTCAGCTATAAAGAACAAAAAAGACATATATCATCAATATTAACATATCATCGCATATTGGGAAGCCAATGGTTAAACAATCGTATTATCGCGTCCTGTTTTCAAGATTCCAGATTTACTCATTCCTTTCTCAGAGTTCTCCTGTCTTAAAATATTCATACAGCACGCATACTATAGTAAGAGATCCTCATTTATACTGACAGATATAGAATAGTAATAGACAGATAGTAGCACTGAAAGCAGAAAATCGGAAACAAGGCTACTAACAGCTGGGGACCTGGGTTTGCCAGACCCATAATACCCACAGATCGGATATTCCCCTGAGTTTATGCACTAATTCAGCAACGATCTTGCTTTCCTCAGGAGCGACTCTTTTCAATTTACACACAAAAAAACATAAACAGCATTTCACTCGTTCACAAGGAAACCTTTTATCTTTACGTTTGAATCAAACTAAATCCTAATTGCACAAGGAAAGAAAACAAATTAACAACATCACTTCAATCAATCACATAAAAACATCTTTATCATTAATTTTTACCAACATATTATTC
This sequence comes from Schistocerca serialis cubense, assembly GCF_023864345.2. Taxonomy (NCBI): domain Eukaryota; kingdom Metazoa; phylum Arthropoda; class Insecta; order Orthoptera; family Acrididae; genus Schistocerca; species Schistocerca serialis. The sequence goes on from NC_064649.1 coordinate 170,407,213, forward strand.
AAAATGCATGTCACAAATTTAAACTAAACAATTCATTCTCTCCACCGTCCTCTCTACTCCCCACTGTCCTTTCTACACATTTGCCATGTCGCTCATTTGTTCCGATTGGGCGCCTTCTGCGCTGATCGTTAGTCATTGCCGGTTTTGCTCATTTCTATTTGCTGGATTATGTCTAGGGTTAGCCGGCCGAATTTCAACATCATGAGGTGCTCCGCCTATAGTCCTATTCCCACCGTGTTCACCGTGATATCGATTCTGGTTGCCGTAACTGTTCCGTTCGCGATTCTGTCCACGTCCTCGATCATTTCTGTTGTTCCACCTGTGTTCGCGACTGTTACCCCAGTTTCTATACGGCCGGTCCCGATTATTGTTTCGTTCGCGTCGCGACGACCAGTCACGCCGTTGATTAGTAATACGGCCACGACTGCGGTCGCGCTGCTGTGCCCCGTAATAACTTTGTGCCTGATTAGGCGGGCATTCTGCTGTATTATATTCCAACTCTTGGAGAAGTGTTTTAAACGTTTCCACGTTCTCTTTGCATCGTCCCGCAAGAATGACGTGCCGCAAGTGCATCGGCAATTTGGTGATGCATATCCTAATTAGTTCCGCAGGCCCGTATGGATCGTATAAAAATTGATTTGCCTGCAGCATGTGGTCGAATAGGCGTGCAGGGCTGCCGAAACCAGACTGGTTCAAATTTGGCAGCATAATTATGCCATGTTTGACCCTATCTTGTGCCGCTTCCGACCAATAGGCGGAGAGAAAGGCTTGTCGAAACTCCCGAGTGGAGTTGCAGCGACGCGCTGCTGACCTCATGCGAATCGCCGGTTCGCCTTCCAGATAGCCACACATATATTCTATCTTATGTGAACTTGACCAGTCGGGGGGAAGACAAAACTCAAATTGCTCGAGCCATGCACGTGGATGTATTCCTTTTTGCGAATTTCGGAATATCTCAAACTTTCTTACCGTAAGGAAATGTTTGAAATCAAATCCCCGCATTTCCTCCTGTCGAGGCCCTTGAATGTTTCTATTTTTTTCATGTCTGCCCCTCAAATTACATTCTTCCCTGTCGTCAAAATCTTCCTCGTGGCCGTAGTCCCTCTCTGCACTGTTCGTACGGCTATTTTTAGTGCTATTGGCGAGTTCGGAATCACACGCCATGCGGTTTTCCAGATGCGCCACGCGTTCTTGTAATTCGCCTGTTACAGCCTTGTGTTGCCTGTTCACTTCGAATTGTCCCTTCTGAAATCTCAGAAGCGAACGCACTTCTTCGGTCTCTGTGGCCGCTACCGGTGTAGTATTGTTCTCGCTTTCCGTCAGCTTCATCGTGCCTACAATGTCCGCTAATGCCGCAATCTTATCATCTATTTGTCTCTTGTCCTCCGCCCCAGTCTGCTTCAATTGTTCTACTTGCTGTTCCAACGCGTGGATCGCTAAACTGTTGTCCGCTATTGTGTTGCTAACGGACGTGGGACAATGCGTTTCTGCCTCTTGGACCCTCGAGAGTACCTGCTGATGTTCCCTTTGGCATTCTTCCCTCAGCTCTTGGAAATTCCTAAGTAGCCGTTTTTCGCTTTCTTTAGATTCGGCATCGCGACTCCTCTTGCTCTGTTCTAAGGCTTGCAGACGATCATCGATTTGTTCAAGTGTACGGCCTAATTCTTTCATAATATCACTTTTTATTTCACTTGCCAGATTGTTTATTCTTTGTGAGATATCATCGGACACTCTCTGCATCGACTTGTCGACTTTATTTGTCTGCTGGATTAGTTTTTCGTCTATTTGTTCGCCTAGCTCGCGGATCGATTTTTCGGATGATTCTTTTTGTTCTCGGAACGATTTTTCTGATTTCTGCGTCATTTGTTCGCCTAGCTCGCGGATCGATTTTTCGGATGATTCTTTATTTTGTTGCAATAAGGCTTTCATGAGTTCTGCCAAATCAATTTGGTTAGTAGGAGGCAAATTTATTTCTGGCTCTGCTGTGAGCCCATTCGTGCTGTCTTGCATTTCGTCTGAAGTATTCCCCATTGCATTTTCGGAACCGCCCGACGCGTTAATATTGGTAATCAAATTATCCCCTTGGTCCATGTTGCTTAAGTTGTTGGACCGCTTACTTTTAGCTTGGTTACGTGTTTGCATTAGTGCAATTTATACTCAGTACGCAACACACTAATCACAATAAATGTGTCCCCCAAAAATTACGACAGTCACACGAAAGATACCCAACCTAGTACGCCGTGAATCTTTTGAAAGTCTGCTCGGAAACAACACAAGTTGTTTGAGCGCTGTAGAAAAAAAATTAAGATTATAACACGCTCGCAATCTAACGTTTCAGAGATTCCAGAGTCTAGCGGAATCACAGAACAGGGTCGCCATGTGTAATATTGCTACAGTAATTTGGTATGATGAAAGCGGTACTGACTGACAATAAAACCGGGTTAAAAGCTGTGATCTGTCTGGGGATGTTAACCGTGGATTACTGGGCAACTGTTTCATCAGATATTTAGTCTAGGTTTACCAAGCAGACTAACATTAATGATAATCTTTTAATAGTCATACAAAACCGGTAATATATATATATATATATATATATATATATATATATATATATATATATATATATATAAAGAGAATTTAAATAAAAAGAAAGAAATCAGTTTATATTTGGAAATTTATTTTAAGATTGTTCATTGAAATTTCAGCATATTATACGTGAGTTATAACTGAGCTGGTGCCTTATTTACGATTGAAAAATGTGAGATTGTAATCTTACGGAACACATAAAATATGGAGCCAAGATTGGGAGACTGCATACGACACAGCATTCATAAAATAACTCACGAAGAACATTGAAACATAAGCAAGAAGAAATTAACCACAACCAACAGATTCAGTTTTTACCCAAAGAAATTACGTTCATACCACAATCCTGCCCGTCATGTAATTACCACACACTGGTATACTAAATTCATATTAACTCTTTGTGAAGTCTTCGCAAAAAGAATAGCTGAGGGCTACTTTGATGATTACACCACATGCTCCACGTGGTCAACTTGGTTTACACAAAGCGTACAACTCCACAATAATTTTGATAAAAAAAAATAATTTCGATCGAAAAGCAATTGACAAAAGAAAAACCTTGAACTGGTTACTAACGTCTTACTATTGACCTGATGGGTCAAACAGTTATATAAGCACGTGGTACTGGTCTCGCAAAGTACACTCCACGTGGGTTGAACATAAAGAAAAGCATAAAGAAAAGTTGCTATATTGTAAAATATTGTCAAGACGAGACGTTATAATCACACAAGCATTCACATTTAAGATTGATGAACTTAGTTAGAGTTACTGATCAACACGTGGTTCCACTTTACTCGCAAAGTAATGACAAAGCAACTACCCCAAAATAATCTGAACTTCACACGAGAATTACACTACGCTGCAATTTAAGATAACCTTAGATATTTTAGAGCTAAACCCGAGATAAAGATGATTAAATTTTCAGTTAGGCTGAACTTAACAAATCCATTGTCCTATGGACTTAGCAGACACGCGCTTAGCCGGAGATCTTACCACTTCAGACGCTCGCCACGGCCCCACAGCAAGTGCCACTGCCTACCGCCGAGCGTGTTTCCTGAGGGTGGCTCACAAAGACAAACGGAAGGGGCCAGAGGGGCAGCTTCCTATACCAACATGACAACGGACGGACAGAACCATACTAAGGATAGAAACCTCTCTGCTTTAAGAAAGCGTAGCTACCTGTTCCGACGTTGGTCCTACTGTTCTCTAGCAGACAGCCTTGTCTGCTACCCTCAAGCATGCAACTACAAATACATTTGCTCATTCATACTCTCACACAGAAGGGAAGGGGGATGACAGTATCTTATCATATACAGTATATAAAAGAAAGCGGATGTAGGTTCCGTATGAGACTGTGTGACATGAATTACATATAAACTGTGTTTTAAAGTGTAGTAGTGTGACAGATCGTTCTTGTTTATGTGTAAAAGTAACACGTTCCACTACTCAGTCTCCTCCCAGATAGTCAGAAACGCCACAGTAAATTTAGGAGAGGAATTTACTCCATAAATGACAACAGATTTAAGAAATTAAACATGAAAGGAATCCAACAGAGACCTTTCAACATACGTGATTGACATGTTCCTCCCAATAGAGTTTAGAGTCAATGTGAATACCTAAGAGATTTACCGACTTATTACCTACTTCACTTGATGTTCCCATTAAAAGTTGTTGGGCTTTATCAGGATTGCACAGGAGCTTATTGGCTGCAAATCAGTCCAGGGCCTTATCAAGTGTTTCTTTTGGTAGTTTATTCAGGTTTGAAATGTTCTGATGTGTGGTAAGTAGTGTTGTATCGTCAGCATAACACACGACGGGGTGGGCTATGTTTTTAGGTAAATCATTAATAGCTACAATGAAGAAGAAGGGTCCAAGGATAGATCCTTGTCGTACACCTGTGCTTATTTCCATTACGCAAGAATTTACATTTCTGGCTGAAACGAATTGTTTTCGGTTACTTAAATAAGAATTTATCACAGCTAAAGTGCTCTCTCTCACCCCATAAAAATCAAGTTTCCCCAGTAGTGCGTCAGCAGGAACGCAATCGAAAGCTTTGCTTAGGTTACATAATACCAGTGACACGATGTTATTGTTTTCAAAAGCTGTTAAGGTTTGGTCAATGATTTACAAGACGGCTCCTGTTGTATTTTTCCCTTTGAGAAAACCAAACTGATTGCTACATAGGGTATTGTGTTTTTCAAAGAAGCTGCTGATTTGTGTGTGTATCAGCGCCTCAGATATCTTTGAGAATATTGGAACAATGGAGACTGGTCTGTAGCTTTGGGGAAGATGTTTGTCCCCTTTTTTAAAAACTTTTGATACGTTAAGTGCATCTGGAAAAACTCCAAATTCTACAAATTTACTATTTGTCGATCGAGTGTCTTGTCTTTTTAATTATGTTACTTGATAACCAATAACAGTCCAACTTGTCGCCCGACATTCCGAATGTGACAAGAGGCAGCAGAGGAGGTGTTCCGGGCCCATGTGCTGGAGGACAAGGTTCACAATGCAGTCAGATTAAGCGAGATACCGATAAACATGCAAGTGTAGCGTCCGAAATTGTGAACGGGGAAACTTATGACTCGTGAAAGAAACAAGGGTTATAATGATTCGATTTATTGCAATAAAAATGATTATTGAACAAGTGGCAAATTAACATGATCAAATCGTTTATAAAGAGACAGCAGTGCAATCACTCACACACAAGAAGAAGATTCAACATAAGCAAATAAATTACATAGCAACACACAACACAAAGTCGCTACTTAAGATCGGAAAATCAAAATTTTCACAGAGCTTTAATAGCGGGGCTCTAAGGAACTGGAAACACGATGGAGGACACGCTCGAATCACAGGGATATGGAATTCTTATGGGAAACCAGGACAGAAGCAATGTCCCCAGTATGGTGTAGGATTTATAGTAAACATAAAAAAATAGATTCAGTATCTCATTTCCAAGCAATATCGCCAAGAGCGGCAACTCTGACTTTTAAAACAATGAGCATACCTCATGCCGTTACAAATGAAAAAAAGAAATTCAAACACACACGAAGGAAGAGAGAGATAAATCTTGGGACCTTCTCCAACAAACTGTGGAATAAATGAAAGTTGTGTACAAATATTATTGGGAGACTTCAACGCCCAGCTGGGAAATGAAAGGAAATATAAACATACACTATGTGATCAAAAGTATCCGGACACTTGGCTGAAAATGACTTACAAGATCGTGGCGCCCTCCATCGGTAATGCTGGAATTCAGTATGGTGTTGGCCCACCCTTAGCCTTGATGACAGCTTCCACTCTCGCAGGCACACTTCAGTCAGGTGCTGGATGGTTTCTTCGGGAATGGCAGCCCATCCTCGAATTTCTCTTCAACAATAGGAAGCAAGAAGGTGCTTAAAACATCAATGTAGGCCTGAGCTGTGATAGTGCCACGCAAAACAACAAGCCCCTCCATGAAAAACACGACCACAACATAGCACCACCGCCTCCGGATTTTACTGTTGGCGCTACACACGCTGACATGATGTCCACCGGGTATTCGCCATACCCACACCCTGCCATCGGATCGCCACATTGTGTACCGCGATTCATCACTCCACACAACGTTTTTCCGCTGTTCAATCGTCCAATGTTTACGTTCCTTACACCAGCGAGACGTCGTTTGGCATTTACCAGCGTGATGTGTGGCTTATGAGCAGCCTCTCGACCGTGAAATCCAAGTTTTCTCACCTCCTGCCCAACTGTCATAGTACTTGCAGTGGATCCTGATACCGTTTGAATTTCCTGTGTGATCGTCTGGATAGATGACTGCCTATCACGCATTACGACCCTCTTCAACTGCCGGCGGTCTCTGTGAGTCAACAGACGAGGTCAGCCCGTACGCTTTCGTGCTATACGTGTCCCTTCAGGTTTCCACTTCACTGTCACATCGGAAACAGTGGACCTAGGGATGTTTAAGAGTGTGGAAATCTCGCCTACAGACGTATGACACAAGTGACACCCAGCCACCTGACCACGTTCCAAGTCCGTGAGATCTGCGGAGAGCCCCATTCTGCTCTCTCACGATGTCTGATGACTACTGAGGTCGCTGATGTGGAGTACCTAGCAGTAGGTGGCAGCACAATGCACCTAATATGAAAAACGTATGTTTTTGTGGGTGTCCGGATACTTTTGATCATATAGTGTACAATTGGAAAATGGTCGAAGAGTTGTAGAACTTCACAGAGAACACGACCTTTTATCTAAATCAACATACTTCGAGAGGCAGCCAAATAAACTTAAAACCTGGAAATACCCAGGATGGAGGTAGAGGGAGTGGCAGCCAAGTCACGTCTGTTTTCGTAACGTGGTACACAACGTTAAAAGTATTGAGAAGAGACACAGGCTCAGACCACTACTGAGTTACAATTAAAATTCAGTTCATTCCATTAAATAAAAAGAATGAAAAAGGTGATAAAACAATGAGGTATGACCCAACACCAGCCAATTAAAAATGACATATACTAACAAATATCACAGATCATTAAAGTGACAGATAACCTAAAAGAACTGGTACCAAGTCACAAGAAATAAGCCGAGATTCTAGCTGCCTTGAAGCCACGAAGAAAACATGCGTGGTGGGGTCTGGAATGTGACAAATTCCATAAAGAAAGGCACAAGCATAGTTAGAGTTTCAGACTCACAAAACAGAAGACAATCACACGAAAAAATTCACATTAAACATTAGCAGAATTAAGAGAGGATTCCATAATGACATAATAAACACTATAGAACATAAGTGCCACAAAACCAGTTCGAGGAACTACTATAAGATCTTTGTGACACAATGACAACAGTATGAGCCCCCGACGCTAATACTAAAAGATGAAGATGTAAGAATGGCACACAGTAACAAAGAAAATTCCGAAAACATGCAAAAGCGTTTAATTACCTTTTTAATCGTGAAGAACCGAAAGAATTACAAGTTGACGTAAATAACCCTATTAAAACCGAACCTAACAAATTAACCCCCTCCCACCCCCGACTTTCCAAGAAGTAGAAAGAGTCCTCAAAGGACTAAACAATTATGAGGTATGTGGTGGAGATCAAGTTTTTGTTGAAATGTGGAAATATTCGAGTGAAACTCTCAAGACCTCTTTACACACGGGTCTAACAAAAATTTGGATAACAGAAGAACTCCCTGAAGATTGGACTGCGGCCATCATACACCCACTGCACAAGAAGGGAGAAAGAGCAGTCCAGACAACCACAGAGGAATCTCTCTCCTAGACTGCACATACAAGATTTTATTCAAGATCCCCTATGAAAGCGTCGAGGAACAACTAGAGCCGGAGCTAGGACACTGGCAGGGAGGTTACAGACCATGGATAAGCTGTGCAGAGTGGATCATCAGTCTAAGATTGATTATGGCATACTACGGGAAACAGAACAAACGTCTGGCAATAACATTCGTAGATTTTAAGAAGGCATATGACTGCCCCTATAGACCTACATAGCAAAAAATTTTAAGGAATCTAGGACTCTCTGCAAAACTAATTAAATTAATAGGGCTTACTCTAATCTAAAGTTAAATTTAGAGGAGAATTTTCTGAACAATTCCTCATAAAAGTAGGCTTAAGGCAAGACGACTGTCTATCAGCATTACTGTTCAACTGTGCACTCTAATACATAATGAGAAAATGGTGCAAGAATAACCCAAAGAACATAAGAATTGGAAGTGCTAAAATGATATAATTATGAACTGCTTGCTGATGATGTTGCTCTCCTAGGCAACAATGTTCAAGAACCAGGCATCAAGTTAAATCACTACAAGAAATAGCAAAGAAAAATGGTCTCAGAATATCATTTGAAAAAACAGAGACTGTGCGAACTGACTCACTACTTGCAAACAAAATTACAATTGGAGAACAAGAAATCAAAATTGATGTTAAATATTTAGGTAAAATCACAACTTACAATCTAAATGAGAAGTCAGCGTGACAAAGTAGGATAAAAAGCAGAACAAACCAAAATATATGTCCAAGAACAGTTACAACGAAGAAACGTATCCATAGATGCAAAATTAAAACATTATAAAACACAACGAAAAATAACTTACGCAGCTGAAACCATTTTCAAAACAACTATTGCAGCAAAAATTGACGAAATACCAAAGACAGGAAAAAGGATAATTAGCAATGCATAAATAAACAATATCATGTAAATGGATGTTGGAGATTAGCTGCAAATGAAATAGTATTCATTACAATGGAACCAATAATGAGCACGATAAGGAACATCTGAAGAGAATACCAGAATTAGTGAGGGTGATAGAAAAATTGTGGAATAGTGAGAACAACATTAAATGGATAACAGAAATTAACGAACATATAAGAAAAGTGCAAATTACTGTAGACGACTTAAAAAACAAAACATCGAAAACCAGAATAATGCAAGACACACAAACCACGCTAGAAACGAAGATCAATAAAAGGGCTACAGGAAAAAAGATGTGAGAGGAAGAGCGACAGGAAATATCAGAAAGAATGAAGAAGTATTGGGCAGACAGAGGACCAAAACACTCGTTACACTGAAGAGCCAAAGACACTGATACTTCAGTACCTCCGCGAGCACACAGAAGTGCCGCAACACGACGCGGCATGCACTCGACTGGTGTCTGAAGTGGTGCTGGAGGGAACTTACACCACGAATCCTGCAGAGGTGTGAATAAATCCGTAAGAGCACGAGGCAGTGGAGATCTCTTCTGAACACCACGTCGCAAGGCGTCCCAGATATGCTCAATAATGTTCATGTGTGGGGAGTTTGGTGGTCAGCGGAAGTGTTCAAACTCAGAAGAGGGTTTCTGGTGCCACTCTGTAGCAATTCTGGACGTGTGGGGTGTCGCATTGTCCTGCTGGAATTGCACGAGTCCGTCGGAATGCACAATGGACACGAATGGATGCATGTGATCAGATAGGATGCTTACGTACGTGTCACCTGTTTACATATCACTCCAGCTGCACACGCCCCAACACCATTACAGAGCTCGAACAGTCCCATGCTGACGTGTACGGTCCTTGGATTCATGAGGTTGTCTCCATATCCGTACATCCACGGATTCATGAGATTGTCTCGATACCCGTACACTTCCATCTTCTAGATAAAAATTTTAAACGAGACTCGTCCGACCAGGCAACATGTTTCCAGTCATCAACAGCCCAATGTCGGTGTTGACGGGCCTAGGCGAGGCGTAAAGATTTGTGTCGTCCAGTCAGCAAGGTTACAAGTGGGTCTTCAGCTCCTAAGGCGCGTATCAATGATGTTTCGTCGAATGGTTGACACGCTGCCACTTGTTGATAGCGCAGCTTTGAAGTCTGCCGCAGTTTGCGACGGGTCGCACTTCTGTCACGTTGAACGGTTCTCTTCAGTCGTCGGTGGTCCCGTACTTTCAGGATCTTTTCCCGGCCGCAGCGATGTCGGAGTTTCGATGTTTTACCGTATTCGTGGTATTCACGGTACACTAGTGACATACCAAATCCCCATTTCATCGCTACCTCGGAGAAGGTGTGTCCCAACGTTCGTGCACCGACTATAGCAACACGTTCAAATTCGCTTAAATCTTGATAATCTGCCATCGTAGCAGCAGTAACCGATATAAGAGCTGTGCCAGGCACTTGTTGCCGACCGCAGCGCCGTTTACATATTGAATACCAGTTTCTTTGTCGCTTCAATGTAAGTACTCAAATCAAACGGGAGTTTAATTAGTGATCTGCATATGTTGTGAGATTGTTTACTGGAAATCTGTCCTGTAACAGAACCAGAGAACTGCCGAAAAATGTCGTGACCCAACCAGCATTGGACATGATGAAGCAGACTGTTAATTTTGTCACTGCCAGCGTGTGATTCAAACACAATTATGGCCGTAAGTTGCAGACCATGACAGGAGTATATTGCCTGTCAGTGTGTGTGTGTGTTTACTGCGGGACACCACGCCATACGGTTCTGCTCAGGACATTCAGGTTTATCGCTTCTTCGCCATATCCATCTGACGTGTCACTCACTGATTTCTTCCTCTTTTCTTGTTTGAAAAAAATACGCCAGTGTGCAAAACGCAAGTACGAAAGTATCTTTGGTATGGTGTCACAGTGCAGTTGAGGAGGTAACTGAAGAAGTCACCGTGATTGTCGCTGGTCGCGTGGATACTACAAAAGCCGGGACGCGGTCGTCGCCACAGACGGCAATACACACACGTGTGCAGCGTGCTGCCATCCTGGGCACCAGGTTGTTGAGGATGTCAGGTGGCAGGGCGATCCATTCCTCCAGCATGGCCGTTGGTACCTGTGTACGACTCCCCAAAGAGTGCTACATGTGCTGGATGGGATTAGAGTCGTGAAACGGGCAGGACACTCCATCACAAGAATATCTTTCCAAGACCTCCTGCAAATTCTCTGTTTGATACGGTCACGCATTGTCATCCTGGAAGGACACACGTTACGAAGGAGTGTAGTGTTGTGAGTGACGTGTGGGTGCTATTCTGTCATTCTGTGCAACTTATTAATCTGAAATCTACCCTTTACCCTATGGCTCCTGCAAGATGCAATTTCCACCCGCACACTACTATAGAAGTCAGACAGACGCTCCTAACGTTCTAAAGAGAAACGCCTGAAAAACTTTCAGCAGTAAATATCTTCTGGAGTCGCCCGCTGTAAGGAAATGACACAACAATTCACAAAATTTCTTACGTAACTAGTGGGATACTTGGGTACTGGAGTAGTGCTAGTTAGTGAAACAAAAACATGAAACTAACGAAAATTATTATTTTTTTTGCACAAATTCTGAGAAATCACAATCGCACTTTTAGTTACGAACTGAACAAGTTATTTCCGGGTTCTTTTCGGAATGTGAAGTTACCTTTTAAAGATAGGATTCGCTAATGAAATTTGTATACAAAGTTTAAGATGGCTGTTGACTTGGCAGAATGGCTGAGAGCTGCGCCTACTGAACTCGAATAATTATCCGTTAGAATGTTGCTAGGTACGCTCGAGGGTGTCGCATGTGAAATGCAGTGAAGTGTACTGTTGTGGAGGAAATATGGGCCTCGCTATAGCTGTAGCGCACAATACCATAAGCCACTCGCTGCTGACAAATAAGACAACTCTCGTTCTATCTGGACTGACCTTTGCCAATCAAACTCTCGCTATGCCTCGATGAAGTCGAGGATTCCTGTTCGCCCGTAGTCTAACTATTGGCACGATACACTGGTCAGATAATCAGTCCACCACGATGCCAGTCAAAATTCGCTCGCAGGCGTTTAACTATAACTCTGTCCGTTCACACCGCACAATAAGTGTGGCGGCCGACACATTGAACGACACTTAATCGCGAGGACTCGATATAGAGTCACACTCTGATTCGCTCTCGACAGAGGTGCTCTCCCAGTGAAGTACTGAGGAGAGACTTGTTCCTCGCTCTTTGAGTACATGTACGAGCGCACACGCTCTCGTTAAGTGTTGCTCCGAGGGAGACAACGGAACGGCCCCTCTCCACGCCAGACGTGAAGGGGTCGGTCTCTTCCATTACTCCTTCAGCTCGAGGCATCAGGAATATTGTCTGCCAATCGGCATTGCTCTTCTAAAACGCGAGAATGATGTTTCGTTTAAGGCGACCAATCTGGATATCTGTAGCTTGGGAGTTTGGCGTTTGCTGTCTCCCTGTGAAAACCTCTGAAACTGCGTGCTATGTCTGTAAAGAATGTTTAGGCTGGACGCTCCCACACAATGTAGCGGAATTTGCTTTTAAGCCGACCACGGGGTCGTTCTCCCCTTTCGCTCTGGCAAACGCTGTCTGCTCTACGGGCGGTCGCCGGCCGACGTGGATAGGTTGACTCGTCCTCTGAAGGGACCGGCCTCCTGGCGTGCGGTCCGCCTTCCTGAACTAAAAGCCAGTGTGACTGTCGTGTCTTGAACGTGTGTGTGTGTACGACAGCCTCGAGTATTTGAATCTCGGTGCGCACTTCTTATTTGCATATCGTTTCCATGAATTCATACAACACTGACTTTATCTTAGCGAGTTTGGGTTCGAATGAAGCTTCTTGATGTGCGGAATATGTTTGTGAGGGCGGAATATGTAAGCAGTGAAGGTCAGGAGACACCGACGTCTTACAGTGTGGCGATAACGTTGACCAGCGAGTGTACCGTGGTGAACATTATGCTTCTCCACACCGTAAAACGTGGGACACCAGAATAATCGTACTCGACAGTGCTAAATAGACCCTCGTATGGCGCCAGGTGACAATACGTAACGCACTGGGGAACACGCCTTAACCCATGTCCGGCATGTAGGGCTCGTTCCAGTGACGTTCGTGGTGATCGCTCACTGCATTAAGAACCACGTCCGGCCCTCTGTCGTGAATAGTGGCGACTTCAGTGCAATTATTATCTTCGAATAAAAGCGTCTCTTCTGTGTCGTTGTGGGTTTCTTTCACTTAAGGGAGCTGAGACGTCAAACGGGCCGACCTAGAGCAGGAGAGGCACAACAGGACATTTTAATTTCCACGGTCTACATTTTTACAAATTAATTTAGTAAACTTTGTCAGCACGACCAGGAAGGATTCAGGATTTACACTCATAGCAGTGGGAGTTCAAAAACGTAACGAAATAAATTTTGTTTGCATGTGAAATTTCATCACTTTTTCACTTAGTATTTGCTGCATTTGTTGCTACAGGTACACTTTTCTTCATAAGTAAGGGAAATTCTTCGACGAATTTGGCACAGTATACTAACCATACCTTCACTTGTATAAAATTTTAGAATTTACTTAACTTCGGAACAAATGAATGAGCTGTTACATTTTACACTTCATGTTGAGAAAAAACTCAATATTTATCGTTAATTATCTCAATTTATACCACAGTTTTTAATAGATTTGAAAATTCTAGAGTTTTACATTAAGGAGCTTCTGTTTAATAACCATACCGAGTTTGAAAAAAATAGGATATTTATCTTGGATGTTACATGTACCGAATAGGACAGGAGTTTGTGGCACAACTTGACTAGAAGAAGGGATCGGTTGGTAGGACATGTTCTGAGGCATGAAGGGATCACCAATTTAGTATTGGAGGGCAGCGTGGAGGGTAAAAGTCTTAGGGGGAGACCAAGACATGAATACACCAAGCAGATTCAGAAGGATGTAGGTTGCCGTAGGTACTGGGAGATGTAGAAGCTTGCACAGGATAGAGTAGCATGGAGAGCTGCATCAAACCAGTCTCAGGACTGAAGACTACAACAACAACAATGTACCCAAGTACAGAAATTTGTGTTTTGCGGAAAATGGCCGTTAAAGTTTCTGCTTGTATTTGCTTTCTTTTAGAACTTTCCAGCACGGTAAGTAGGTTCTCTTTCATTTTCTAAATCAGTTCTCTTCCTTTCCACATTCCTATTATGCACTCTTCTTGATTCTATCACCTCCAGAAATGATTTATGTATGTGCTTTCACTACGCGCTCTCTGTCCATCGCATACAAAGCTTTGATGCAGTTCACTGCGGGCTTGATTCCCATTTTCTCTAAAACATATTTCCTGCTTTGCACACCAAAATTAAAACATGAAAATGCACCATAAACACCATTAGCAAGTGCACTTCTTCGCACAAAAATGGTTCTTGGCACTCTTTTCCATACAAATTGGTTAAAATTTTCATTTGGCTTTTGGGTACCGCCATGATCAAATTGCTTCAAAGAAAGTATCAATATCAATAGTCCTTCGTTTCACGTATGACAGCCGGCCGCTGTGGCCGTGCGGTTCTAGGCACTTCAGTCTGGAACCGCGTGACCGCCACGGTCGCAGGTTCGAATCCTGCCTCGGGCACGGATGTGTGTGATGTCCTTAGGTTAGTTAGGTTTAATTAGTTCTAAGTTCTAGGGGACTGATGACCACAGATGTTAAGTCCCATAGTGCTCAGAGCCATTTTTTCACGTATGACAATCTCTGATGTAAACATTCGAATTCTACAGAGCGAAATACACTTACGTATCACAGAAGAATGCTGTGAAAAGGGGCGTGGCGCTGCCTGTTGGTACACTTAAGACTAAATAACGTGCCTGCCAATCTCTCAAATATCTATGTTTCATACAGTAAACTATTTAAGAAAATGTGTGCTACAAAATAGGCATGTTTCTGAAAAACCGGTATTTTTTATTTATTTTTGACGCCCTACCTCCAGTAACTTCTGTACTAAGCTACACTTCCTTCTATGTACGGTCCAGATTTCGTAGACTTATGTTACTTGGCTGTGACACCTGAAGTGAAAGTTAATTTCGTCCTTACCTTTTGCACACCAATATAACTTTTGCACACCAAGGGAAGGGCGAATTGAATCTTACCCCATTTTGTCATATGGACTGTTGGCAGCCGTCGTTTTTTCGTGTTCGTTATGTGCGATCCTTCCCATTAGTAGCCCGATAGCTTTTGTGCGCTGAGCACTGTTGTTTGACGTTTATTTTCGTCGCGGAGCAGATGACAACTGAGCAACGTGTCCAAGTGATAAAGAGTTACTACAGGAACAGTGAAAGTCCCTGGGCAGCCGTTCTTGAACTGCGTCTGACACTCGGGCTGCTCCAAACCCAACGTCATCAGTTCCGAAGCTGAGCCGGAAGTCTGAGACCACGGGTTCTGTTTCAGACGTTGAGACGTCGTGCGTGACGATGTGACCATAAGCCCCTGACAATCGGTTCGCCGACGAGCTCAACAACTGAATTTATCACAAAGTTCACTGCACGAAATCTTTCTAAAGGTCTGAAAATGCATGCGTACAAGATTCAACTTACACAAGACTTGTAGCCTGCAGATCACGGAAAAATATATCGATTTTCTCGGTGGGTCTCGGCTCGACAAGCTGAGAACTTCCAAAATGAGTAATTTTCTCAGATGAGGAGCGCTTTCCACCTCAGCGGGTACGCCAGTAAGCAGAACTGCAGAATGTGGGGTGACGAAAATCCGAGAATGACTCTGGAAGACGAAATGCGTCTACGACGCACGGCTGTGTGGTGTGGGTTCTGGGCTGGACGAGTGATCGGCTCGAATTTTTTTGAAACTGATGAGGGAGCTGCCGTCACTGTGGACGGCGTCCGCTACCGCAACACGGTTTCTGGCCGGTTTTTCCCCCTTATTGGTGAAAATGACGATTTTTTGTTTCAACAAGATTGTGCGACGTGCCACACATCCCCTGAAACGATTGCTCTGCTGAATGAAAAGTTTCCTCAAAAAATTATTTCGCTGTGTGGTGACCAGGAATGGCCTGCCGGATCTTGCGATCTTAAGCATGATCTGCCCTTTTTGTGGTCATTTGTGGAATCAGATGCGTAAATGAAGAAATCGCAAACACAACACCAACTGAGGGGTGGAACTGAAAGTGTTGTTAACGGCATCCCACGAGATCTTTGTGAACGCGTCATCGAGAACTTGAATGAACGCATTGTCCGTTGCTGCGCGGTCTTGGGTGGTCATATGGAGGATATAATCATTCACACGTATCTACATCTACATCTACATCTACACGGATACTCTGCAGATCACATTTTAGTGCCTGGCAGCTGGTTTATTGAACCACCCTCACAGTTCTCTATTATTGTAATATCGTACAGCGCGCGGAAAGAAGGAACACCTATATCTTTCCGTACGAGCTCTGATTTCCCTTATTTTATCATGGTGATCGTTTCTCCCTATATACGTCGGCGTTAGAAAACTATTTTCGCATTCGGAGGAGAAAGTTGGTGATTGAAATTTCGTGAGAAGATTCGGCCGCAACGAAAAACGCCTTTGCTTTCATCATGTCCAACCCAAATCCTGTATCGTTTCAGTGGCACTCTCTCCCATATTTCGCAATAATTCAAAACGTGCTGCCTTTCTTTGAACTTTTTCGATGTACTCCGTCAATCCTATCTGGTAAGGATCCCACAATGAGCAGCAGTATTCTAAAAGAGGACGGACAAGCGTAGTCTCCTTAGATCTGTTACATTTTCCAAGTGTCCTATCAGTAAAACGCAGTCTTTCGTTAGACTTCCCCACAACATTTTCTATGTGTTCGTTACGATTTAAACTATTCGTAATTGTAATATCAAGGTATTTAGTTTAATTTACGGCCTTTAGAATTGGCATATTTCTCGTGTAACCCAAGTTTAATCCATTCCTTTTAGCACTCATGTGGATGACCGCACATTTTTCCATATTTAGGATCAACTGCCAGCTTTCGCACCATACACATATCTTTTCTGAATAGTATTCCAATTTTTTTTATCTTCTGATGACTTTACTAGTCGATAAACGACAGCGTCATCTGCAAACAGCCGGCCGAAGTGGCCGCGCGGTTCTGGCGCTGCAGTCTGGAACCGCGAGACCGCTACGGTCGCAGGTTCGAATCCTGCCTCGGGCATGGATGTGTGTGATGTCCTTAGGTTAGTTAGGTTTAAGTAGTTCTAAGTTCTAGGGGACTAATGACCTCAGCAGTTGAGTCCCATAGTGCTCAGAGGCATTTGAACCATTTGAGCAATCTGCAAACAATCTAAACGGCTGCTCAGATTGTCTCGCAAATCGTTTATATAGGTGAGGAGCAGCAAAGGGCCTATAACACTACCTTGGTGAACGCCAGAAATCACTTCTGTTATTCTCGATGACTTTCCGTCAATAATTGCGAACTGTGAATTCTTTGACAGGAAGTCACGAATCCAGCCACATAACCGAGACGATATTCCATAAGCACGCAATTTCACTACAAGTCGCTGGTGCGGTACAGTCTAAAAAGCCTACCAGAAATACGGAATTAATTTGAAATCCCTTACCAATAGCACTCAACACTTGATGTGAATAAAGAGCTAGTTGTGTTTCACAAGAACGCTGTTTTCTAAATCCGTGTTGATTGTGTGTCAATAGACCGTTTTGTTCGACGTAATTCATTATGTTCGAACACGCTATATGTTCCAAAATCCTCCTGCATGTTGATGTTAATGATATGGGCCTGTAATTTAGTGGATGACTCCAACTACCTTTCTTGAATATTGCTGTGACATGCGCAACTTTTCCAGTAAGCGTCTGCAAAAAACAAAAACAAACAAAAATATCATTACATTTTCAATATATTTTGTATGTTCTATTTCTGTTAATCTGGTCTTCAGTCCAGGGACTGGTTTGATGCAACTCGCCATATTACTCTATCCTGTGCAAGCTTCTTCAGCTTCCAGTACCTACTGCAACCTACATCCTTCTGAATCAGTTTCGTGTATTCATCTCTTGGTCTCCCTCTTCGATTTTTACCTTCCACGCTGCCCTCCAACACTAAATTGGTGATCCCTTGATGCCTCAGAACATTTTCTACTAACCGATCCCTTCTTCTAGTCAAGGTGTGCCACAAATTTCTCTTCTACCCAATTCTCTTCAGTACCACCACATTAATTACGTGATCTACCCATCTAATCTTCAGCATTCTTCTGTAGCACCACATTTCTGAAGCTTTTTGTCCAAACTATTTATTGTCCATGTTTCACTTCCATACATGGGTACACTCCGTGCAAATACTTCCAGAAACGACTTCAAAATGGTTCAAATGGCTCTGAGCACTATGGGACTCAACTGCTGTGGTCATCAGTCCCCTAGAACTTAGAACTACTTAAACCTAACTAACCTAAGGACATCACACACATCCATGCCCGAGGCAGGATTCGAACCTGCGACCGTAGCAGTCGCACGGTTCCGGACTGCGCGCCTAGAACTGCGAGACCACCGGGGCCGGCCAGAAGCGACTTCCTTGCACTTAAAACTATACTCGGTGTTAACAAATTTCTCTTCTTCAGAAACGTTTTCCTTGCAATTGCCAGTCTACATTTTATATCCTCTTTACTTCGACCATCATCAGTTATTATGCTCCCCAAATAGCAAAACTCCTTTACTACTTTAAGTGTCTCATTTCCTAATCTAATTCCTTCAGCATCACCCGACTTAATTCGACTACATTCCATTATCCTTGTTTTGATTTTGTTGATGTTCATCTTATACCCTCCTTTCAAGACACTGTCCATTCCGTTCAACTGTTCTTCCAAGTCCTTTGCTGTCTCTGACAGAATTACAATGTCATCGGCGAACCTCAGTTTTTATTTCTTCTCCATACCTACTTCGAATTTTTGTTTCCTTTTTCTGCTTGCTCAATATACAGATTGAATAACATAGGGGATAGGCTACAACCCTGTCTCACTCCCTTCCCAACCACTGCTTCCCTTTCATGTCCCTCGGCTGTTATAACTGCCATCTGGTTTCTGTAAAAATTGTAAATAGCCTTTCGCTCCCTGTATTTTACCCCTGCTACCTTCAGAATTTGAAAGAGAGTATTCCAGTCAACATTGTCAAAAGCTTTCTCTACAAATTCTAGTAACGTAGGTTTGCCTTTCCTTAATCTAGCTTCTAAGATAAGTCGTAGAGTCAGTATTGCCTCACGTGTTCCAAGATTTTTACGGAGTCCAAACTGATCTTACGCGAGGTCGGCTTCTACTAGCTTTTCCATTCGTCTGTAACGAATTCGCGTTAGTATTTTGCAACCGTGGCTTATTAAACTGATAGTCGGTAATTTTCACGTCAGCACCTGCTTTCTTTGGGATTGGAATTATTATACTTGTGGTGTCACCGCCAGACACCACACTTGCTATGTGGTAGCTTTAAATCGGCCGCGGTCCATTAGTACATGTCGGACCCGCGTGTCGCCACTGTCAGTGATCGCAGACCGAGCGCCACCACACGGCAGGTCTAGAGAGACTTACAAGCACTCACCCCAGTTGTATGGACGACGTAGCTAGCGATGCAACACTGACGAAGCCTCGTTTATTTGCAGAGAAGATAGTTAGAATAGCCTTCAGCTAAGTCAATCGCTACGACCTAGCAAGGCGCCATAGCAAGTGATAGTTATCGTATGAAGCATGTCTCATCAAGAACGATGTATACAAATGATGAATTAAAGTTAAGTATTCCAGAAGCTACGTACTTTTCTTTATAGCATTCATTACGTATCCTGTTTCAGACCTCAGGCCATCCTGCGTGAACTTATAGCGTGCATTTCGGCCTTCTCTAGCAATATAACAATACTCTTCTTGAAGTCTGAGGGTATTTCGCCTGTCTCGTACATCTTGCTCACCAGATGGTAGAGTTTTGTCAGGACTGGCTCTCCCAAGGCCGTCAGTAGTTCTAATGGAATATTGTCTTCTCCCGGGGCCTTGTTTCGACTCAGGTCTTTCAGTGCTCTGTCAAACTCTTCACGCGGTATCGTATCTCCCATTTCACCTTCATCTACATCCTCTTCCATTTCCATAATATTGTCCTCAAGTGCATCGCCCTTGTATAGACCCTCTATATACTCCTTCCCCTTCTTTGCTTAGAACTGGGTTTCCATCTGAGCTCTTGATACTGAGACAAGTGGTTCCCTTTTCTCCAACGATCTCTTTAATTTTCCTGTAGGCAGTATCTATCTTACCCTTGTAAGATAAGCCTCTACATTCTTACATTTTTCCTCTAGCCATCCCTGCTTAGCCATTTTGCACTTCCTGTCGATATCATTTTTGAGACGTTTGTATTCCTTTTTGCCTGCTTCATTTACTGCATTTTTATATTTTCTCGTGTCATGAATTAAATTCATTATATCTTCTGTTACCCAAGGATTTGTTAGCCCTCGTCTTTTTACCTAGTTGATCCTCTGCTTCCTTCACTACTTCATCCCTCAAAGCTACCCATTCTTCTTCTACTGTATTTTTTCCCCTATTCCTGTCAATCGTTCCCTAATGCTCTCCCTGAAACTCTCTACAACCTCTGTTTCTTTCAATTTATCCAGGTCCCATCTCCTTAAATTCCCACCTTTTCGCGGTTTCTTCAGTTTTAGTCTACAGTTCATCTGTCTTACAATTTGAAACCCGGTTCTATAGGCCATTGATATTCGTTGCTAGTTTTCAGACAGTCTGTTATTCCGTGACAGGCCTTTCCAGAAATAAGATCAGGCGATTTTCTCGGGGGGTGGGGGGGGGGGGGGGGACACGTTCCTCAACACCCAGGATGCAGGATTGTACAACCGAGAGGCAGTGGCGCCATCCCCCAGCCTCCGCGACTGCCCCTGCAGCAGATGGTGGCAGACGTCGACTGCGCCGGTGATTGCTTCATTTGGTCTCAGCGCCCCTTAGTCGCCCGCTTTCTTTAGGTTCTTTTTCTTTACGGCAGGTGTGTGAGAACAGGCGCCGCCCAAATACGGCGACCAGTGGATTGTAGCGGGGTGCAGGGTTGGGTTTTACGACGCCGCCTTCTAATTGGCCGCTGGTTCGGCCGCCGGCCGGCAGATCGCGCCGTCGTCACAGGACACCGCCCGGCGGTCTCGTTACCGCCGAGCGTGTTTGTCGACCATAAAACGTGCCTGCCTTGTGGGTGAGCGGGGCTGTTGCTCATTAGATAAATACCTTCTGGCACGTAGGGACTCACCCAATAAGAATTAATAATTGTACTTCTGTTTTTATTTCTGAATCGTCAGTCTGCTGACTAGCTTCATGTGGCCCAGCACTCATTCCCATGCGGTGCCAAGATCTTCATCCCCGAGTGCAACTTTGCAACGTAAGACCTGAATTATTTCCCGGATGTACAAGGAAGCATCAAAGAAATTGGTATAGGCACGAGTATTGGAATACAGAGATATGTAAATAGGCAGAACACGGCGCAGCGATCGGCAATGCTTATACAGGCTGTTACAAAAAGATACGGCCAAACTTTCAGGAAACATTCCTCACACACAAATAAAGAAAAGATGTTATGTGGACATGTGTCCGGAAACGCTTAATTTCCATGTTAGAGCTCATTTTAGTTTCGTCAGTATGTACTGTACTTCCTCGATTCACCGCCAGTTGGCCCTGTTGAAGGAAGGTAATGTTGACTTCGGTGCTTGTGTTGACATGCGACTCATTGCTCTACAGTACTAGCATCAAGCACATCAGTATGTAGCATCAACAGGTTAGTGTTTATCACGAACGTGGTTTTCCAGTCAGTGCAATGTTTACAAATGCAGATGCCCATTTAATGTATGGATTAGCACGGGGCAATAGCCGTGGCGCGGTACGTTTATATCGAGGCAGAATTCCAGAACGAAGGTGTCCCGACAGGAAGACGTTCGAAGCAATTGATCGGCGTCTTACGGAGCACCGAACATTGCAGCCTATGACTCGCGACTGGGGAAGACTTAGAATGACGAGGACACCTGCAATGGACGAGGCAATTCTTCGTGCAGTTGACGAGAACTTTAATGTCAGCGTCAGAGAAGTTGCTGCTGTACAGGGTAAAGTTGACCACGTCACTGTATGGAGAGTGCTTCGGGAGAACAACTTGTTTCCGTACCGTGTACAGCGTGTGCAGGCACTATCAGCAGCTGATTGGCCTCCACGAGTACACTTCTGCGAATGGTTCATCCGACAATGTGTCAATCCTCATTTCAGTGCAAATGTCCTCTTTACGAATGAGGCTT
Source organism: Schistocerca serialis cubense (assembly GCF_023864345.2). NCBI lineage: Eukaryota > Metazoa > Arthropoda > Insecta > Orthoptera > Acrididae > Schistocerca > Schistocerca serialis. The sequence continues at coordinate 170,429,302 of NC_064649.1, forward strand.
CATTACAACGTGATCAAATTGTAAATTTTCACAATCAGCATGTGTGGGCTGACGAGAATCCGCACGTAATTGTGCAAACACGTCATCAACACAGATTTTCTGTGAACGTTCGGGCAGGCATTGTTGGTGATGTCTCGATTGGGCCCCATGTTCTTCCATCTACGCTCAATGGAGCACGTTATCACGATTACATACGGGATACTCTACCTGTTGTCTAGAACACGTGCCTTTACAAATACGACACAACATGTGGTTCGTGCACGATGGAGCTCCTGCACATTTCAGTCGAAGTGTTCGTACGCTTCTCAACAGCAGATTCGGTGACCGATGGATTGGTAGAGGCGGACCAATTCCGTGGCCTCCACGCTCTCCTGACCTCAACCCTCTTGACTTTCATTTATGGGGGCATTTGAAAGCTCTTGTCTACGCAACCCCGCTACCAAATGTAGAGACTCTTCATGCTCATATTGTGGACGGCTGTGATACAATACGCCATTCTCAAGTGCTGCATCAGCGTATCAGGGATTCCATGCGATGGAGTGTGGATGCATGTATCCTCGCTAACGGAGGACATTTTGAACATTTCAGGTAACAAAGTGTTTGGAGTCACGTTGGTACGTTCTGTTGCTGTGTGTTTCCATTGCATGATTAATGTGATTTGAAGAGAAGTAATAAAATGAGCTCTAACATGGAAAGTAAGCGTTTCCGGACACATGTCCACATAACATCTTTTCTTTCTTTGTGTGTGAGGAGTGTTTGCTGAAAGTTTGGCCGTACCTTTTTGTAACACCCTGCATAAGACAACGAGTGTCTAGCGCACTTGTTGTATCGGTTACTTCTGCTACAAAGGCAGGTTATCAAGATTTAAGTGAGTTTGAACTTTGTGTTATAGTCGGCGGAGGAGCGATGTGAGACAGCATAGCGATGGCGTTGGTATTTACGCGTAGACCATTTCAGAAGCGTACCGCGAATATCTGGAATCCGCTAAAACACCAAATCTCCGACATCGCTACGACCGGAAAAAAGATCCTACAAGAAGGGGACCGACGACGACTGAAGAGAATCATTCATCGTGACAGAAGTGCGACCCTTCCGCAAATTGCTGCAGATTTGAATGCTGGGCCATCAGCAAGTGTCAGTGTGCGAAACATTCAACGAAACCATCGATACGGGTTTTCGGAGCCGAAGGCCGACTCTTGTACCCTCGGTGACTGCACGACACAAGGCTTTACTCTTCGCCTGACCCCGTCATCACCGCCATTGGACTGTTGATGACTGGAAACATGTTGCCCGGTCGGACGAGTCTCGTTCCAAATTGTATGGAGCGGATGGACGTGTACGGGTTTGCAGACAACCTCATGAATCTATGGATCCGGCATGTCAGCAGGGGACTGTTCAAGTTAGTGGAGGCTCTGTAATGGTGAGGGGCATGTGCAGTTGGAGTGATATGGGACCCCTGATACGTTTGGATACGACTCTGACAGGTGACACATACGTAAACATCCTGTCTGATTACCTGCATCCATCCGTGTCCATTGTGCATCCCGCGGACTCGGGCAATTCCAGCAGGGCAATGTGACAGCCACTTACAGAGTGGCTCCAAGAACACTCTTCTGAATTTAAACACTTCCGCTGGGCACCAAACTCCCCAGACAACATTATTGAGCATATCTGGGATGCCTTGCAGCGTGCTGTTCAGAAGAGCTCCCAACCCCTCTTACGGATTTGTGGACAGCCCTGCAGGATTCATGGTGTCAGATACCTCCAGCACTACTTCAGACATCAGTCGGCTCCATGACACTTCGGTCCTCCCGGGGGCCTGCACGATATTACACAGGTGTGCCAGTTTCTTTGGCTCTTCAGTGTATTCCAGTCTCTGTCTTGCCGTAGAGTTTTTACTCTCTGTAGCTCCCTCAACGTTATCCCCTGATGTCCTATGATCTTGCACCTTCTCCTTGACAGTGTTTCCACACAGTTCTTTCCTCGCCGATTCTGCGCAGAACCTCCTCCTTTCTTACCTTATCTGTCCACCCAATTTTCAACATTCTTCTGTAGCACCACTTCTCAAATGCTTCGATTCTCCTCACTTTCGGTATTCCCACTGTCCATCAATCATCGCCACACACCGTCGTGGTCCAAATATACTTCTTCAGAAATTTCTTCCTCAAGTTATACCCTTTGTTTGACACCTACAGGCTTCTTTTCGCTCGGTAAGCCGTCTTTGCCTCCACTAGTCTGCTTCTTATTACGTCGTTGCTACGCCCGTCAGACGTATTTGCCTTCATACCGTCTGTTGCGTGGTTGCCAGTCTGTATATTAAGTTTATCGCTAGTTTCGTAGCTGTCACTCTCCATAACTTCTGTCTTTCCTTGGTTTTTACTCAGTCCATACCCTGCTACCCTGTACTTATTAAATTGTTAAAAAAAATGGTCAAATGTGTGTGAAATCTTATGGGACTTAACTGCTAAGGTCATCAGTCCCTAAGCTTACATACTACTTAACCTAAATTATCCTAAGGACAAACACACACACCCATGCCCGAGGGAGGACTCGAACCTCCGCCGGCACCAGCCGCACAGTCCGTGACTGCAGCGCCTCAGACCGCTCGGCTAAACAGTTTAAGTTAATATTGGTTATGGTACGGGATGAGTAGAGGGGATGACCGTGTGTGTGTGTGTGTGTGTGTGTGAACTCGATCTCGGCTATTCTGACAACAGACGTGAAGGTGGAGATGTGCCGCAAATAAACCGGCAAGCAATGGAATACGGCCTTAACATGTGTGTTGGACCGCACTGAGTTAAGAAGGTGTCAGACAGAGGACGCGCGCGGCCTGGCTTGGATAGTCATGTTCGGCGTGTAGGTGATATGAATTTCTCAGATGTTAGGTGCGAATGCGGCTGTGATCAAGTCATGTTTGAGGGGTTGAACAGAGACCTTTGAGTGAACTGAGAGCTGTCGGACGTGTGACTTGGTGTGGGACAGGTTCAATGCGGGCGTCTGTTGAGTTATTTTGCTATGCGTTGGACGGATTACGAGTACTGATGATGTTTACAGTTATGTGTACTGCATTATTTAGGAGCAGTTTGATATTGTGAAATTAGGAGCCGTTTGCGTGTCTGCCGACTGTGCAACATGACACCAGGTCCGTCAGGGGGAGTGTTTGTTGTTTGAGAGTGATAGATATACTCGATGCCTAAATAAAATGTTGTTAGATCGAATTGCCGAGGCAAGTAGATACGAGAGCGCGAGGCATGTGATTGCAGTATATCTTCGTCTCTCAGCGGTTAACTACAGGTGGGGCGGGCGATGTCCTCGGCTTAGGTACTGGGGGTGTGCTCTGGTCATGTCATAGACCGTGTGGATTGAACAACAGTATTCGGGCCATAGTTTAGCTAGAATATTTACGGAGGAGTATGTCCGACGCGAGTATAAAGGTCCAGGCTGTGACGTGGGCGGTCTCGCGCTCGTGGTGTGTGAGAGAGGCAAAGCCGACGATTTTGAATCATCACAGGTTACTTAGGTTAGTGGCTTCGTCTGCCACAATTTTCTTGTGTTGATAGCGAAACACAAACTGACCATCTGAATTCAAACTTGGCTTATTTGCATAGACAAAATGCGATATACGTTTATGTAGGTTAGTGCACGTTAGTAAACGGCAGTACACATTACCACATGTTAGCCAACGAACATGGGTCGGTAAGGGTGAAAGGTCCCCTTAGAAAAATTATACATGACTGTGCTTAAACTGACACACAATATTTTTTAGCGCACCGCAATCTGTATTTCAAAAATCCCTACAAAAGAATGGCCCTGACGAACATTAACCTATACGTTTCACAAATCACTTACCTCACAAAAATCTTCGTTACTCGAACTACTGCAATACAGCGAGCGCCAATGCTGCCAGCTAAATAAAAGATTCAAACTACTGAAGGCACTAACTACTGATAGACATAGTTAGCAAATGAAAGATTTTGATAGATAACAAACAATGTATTTACCTTAATAGTGTTCAAAAGTCATAATATCTATAGCAGTTCATGACATCCATTCTTACAAATGTACTGTTTCTGATGGACACACGTCCAGATCATCCGCTCCCAAAACTCCGCCATCTCTCTCCCCACATCCACCACTGCTGGCGGCTCACCTCAAACTGCGCAACGCTACGCGCTGTTAACAGCCAACTGCCCAACACTACAATGGTGAATATTACAACAATGCCATCCAGCCACAGACTGCACACAGCATAGCGAGTGATTTTCATACACAGCGCTACGTGGCGTTACCAACATAAAAACCTAAACAACCTACTTACAAGGGGACGTGGTGGTCGGTTGGGGCTTTAAGTATTTCAGTCCAAGTCCAGGTGTGTTTCGCTCTGGCGAAAATTGATTCCAAGTCTAGGTGGACATGGCACTTTTTTCTGCATCAGAGAGGTTAATTAATTGATCAATTTAATTAAGTAGTCATGCGAACTTTGTTACATTCACTTGCGGAGGAGTAAGCTAGGCGCGCGCGATGGCTCATGTGTCCGGGCGTGTGTTTTCGCGACGATCTTGGATTAGGTGTGTACAGAATGTGGATTGAATAATGAGAGTCAGTTGATCAATTAACTTAGCGATCCGGCCGGAGTGGCCGTGTGGTTCTAGGCGCTACAGTCTGGAACCGTGCTGCTGCTACGGTCGCAGGTTCGAATCCTGCCTCGGGCGTGGATGTGTGTGATGTCCTTAGGTTAGTTAGGTTTAAGTAGTTCTAAGTTCTAGGCGACTGATGACCTCAGAAGTTAAATCGCATAGTGCTCAGAGCCATTTTAACTTAGCAAGGGACGTCGTGGCGAGCACACGTGCTGGACCACCTGTTGTGACGTCATGGCGGATTCCACTCTCGAGCAAACTTTGGCGCCAAATGTGCGGCAGGGCATTCTTTGTCAACCAGGTGCCGGATGAACCGACCTACCGTTACGAAGTCGGCAGCGAACAGCTTTGGCGCCAACTGGTCGGTGGGGGCGGACTCCACTGTCCACGAAAACATGTTTACATCGCGGGCCTGCGAAGCGAGCCGGCGGCAGTAGGCTGTGGCGTGAGCGGCCGCGGACGCATCAGGCGGCCGTCACGTGAGGCGACCGCTCGCTCGCCGGTGGCGCGCGGTCCGGCGGCGACCATGTGAACTAATTCAGCCGGACTGGGGGCCTCGTGGCGGCTGGACTGCGATCGCTAGGATGTGCACTAACTCCGTTGGAGAGCAAGTGCTGACGGTACTGTTTGAAATAAAGTCCTTTTCCCACGAATTCACAGGAGGTGACTTACATTAGTAAAAGTGCACTTTATTATTATTTGACGCGATTTTCAAGCTTAGGAGTGAAACAATAAGTGACAGCGAAAAATTCAAACTTCTTACGATGAGGTGGACTTAGGCTAGTGCATATAGCCCAATTGGTTTCTTTTTTTTTTTTTTTTTTTCGTGGGTGTGACACATTATCGCGCTTGAATTGGAATTTGTGAAAGATTTTTTGTCATGGATGTAACGGAATTGCTTTCGTGCCACAAAACTCGACCATCTTGAATAAATAATAATAATAATAATAAACGATAATAAATGCTAATAAATAATAGCAAATATTAATAATAATAAATAGAAGTACGGTTTTCCACAGATTATGGCGTGTGAATGTGAACATGGAGGGATTTTCTATGGTAGTGGAGGTAGGCCAATGATAATAAATAATAATAAATGATAATAATCCAAAGATGATAAGGATTGGAAATGCAAAAGATGATATTAGATTAACTGCTTGGCATTCGCTGATGATCTTGCTCTCCTAGCCAACACCGTTCAAGAAGCCAGGCAACAAGTGAAATCACTACAAGAAATAGCAGAGAAAGTAGACCTTAGCATAATCTCCGTTTTTTCAAATGATGTTCTAACTGATCCACCACTTGCAAACAAAATTACAATAGGAGAATAGGAAATCAAAATTGTTGATAAATTTAAATATTTAGGCGAAATAATAACATACAGTCTAAATGAGAAGCCGTCATGGCAGAATAGAATAAAAAAACTGAACTACGCAAACTACATTACCAAAACTACATACAACAAAAAAAGCCTATCTATAGATGCAAAATTAAAACACTATAAAACAGTTACACAACCAGAAATAACGTATGCAGCTGAAACTATCTTCAAAACAACTAATACAGCAGAAAATGACAGAGTACTAAAAATAGAAAGAAGAATAATTAGGACATGTATAAATAAACAGTATAAAATAAATGGACATTGGAGAATAGCATCAAATGAAACAGTATATAAGAAAATAGGACCAGTCATCAGCACGATCAGGAAGAAACGTCTCTCATTCTTTGGACATCTGATGAGAACTCTAGAAAACAGAATTAGTGAAAAAATAATACAAAAATTGTGGAATAGCAAGAGCGACATTAAATGGATCACAGAAATTAAGGAAGATATAAAAGAACTCCAAACTACAGTAGATGACCTAAAAAACAAGACAGAGAAAACCAGAATACTGCAAGACCCACAAACTAGACTACAAATGAAAATCAGTAAAAGGAGTACAGGAAGAGTGATCTCAGATGAAGAAAGAAAGAAAATATCTGAATGAATGAAGAAATATTGGGCAGACAGAAGAGCAAAACACCTTTCATATAAGAATAGACTCTAATAATTATATTACCTAAATATCATATTAGGTTATTGTTGAGCCAAGTTGTATCCCTGTGTAACAACTCATTTAAAACTTTGTATTTTTGACTAGAGTGGTCCAATGAAGGCAGTAATAGTAATAATAATAATAATAATAATAATAATAATAAATGATGAATGATAATGAATAATAATAAAGACAATTATGGTTTTGCAGCCATTATCGTTTTGGAATTTGAATTTGGAGGGATCTAGGAGAGGTAGGCCAATAATAATAAATAATAATAATAAATAATAAGAAATGATAATAAATGATAATGAATGGTAATGAATGGTAATAAATGATAATCAATAATAATGAATAATAATAATAAATGAACATAAGTAATAATAAATGATAATAAATAATAATGAGAAGCCCACCATTATCCTGTTGGAATTCAAACTTCCCGCCATTTTTCCTTCTGGAGGGTTAGGTTAGGTTAGTGGACATAGCCCAATTGGTCTATTTTCCCGCCAAAATTCAAAATTCCCGCCATTTTTTCTGGAGGTTAGGTTAGTGGACATAGCACAATTGGCCTACTTTCCCGCCAAAAGCCGCCATCTTGGATGACGTCATGCACTGTTGCCAAGTCTATATGCCGCCATCTTGTATGAGGTCATTCTGCAACAATGGAGAGTGGGGTGACAGCCGCTTTGTCCCACTACTCGTGTTGTGAAATGTCTGGAGATGGAAAATCTCGTCTCTAGGATTTGACGTGGGTTCGGGAAACGACGATCGTGTAAAACCCGGCGTACTGCGTCACCCTTTAGATACCACTAACGCCAACTTTGCACCATGTCTCAATCGTAGGAGATATACCGTATGAGCAAGCTGTATCAGCACTGCAATAGGCACATAGGTGGACTCGAATAACCGCACGAAGGTCAACAACTGCAGGCGTTGACTTCCTCGACCCACTAATATTTAAAATTCCAAACCACAGCATTCGACGATCTCTTTCAGAGACAATTAGCGTGTTCTCTTTTATATCGTTCTTGATTTGTCATTTGAGGTATAAGGGAAAAGGATCACGTTCTCAATAAACTTCCGATTGTTCCTCAATAAATAACTATTGCGTAGAACGACCGTTCTCTTTAACATAGACTACACATTCAGTGCACCCAACGAGATTTCCTGAATTTGGTATACTGCGACGCTCACGCCGAACTCGCACAATAAATCCTAGCCCAAATATCGACAAGTGTCCGGCCCTTAGTGCTTGCGTACACCTATACAGCCACAGTAATACTACGCAACGCTACTATCCCTTAGTGCGTCCTTTAATCCCCAACCACAAAGCAACTAAACGACTTCGCGTGAACGCGTCTCTTCACATACACCATCCAACGGAAAATCTCACAAAAATATTGAAACACGGTTCACCTACCATCGCGTGGCTATTAAACTGCACAAAGCACCCAGGAGAAACTGATCCCACGCTTTAATGAATCGGAGCTTTTCCTGTACCTGGTGAGTCTACACACTACCAGAAATCGGCTAAGTAATCATTCCATGCATAAGCCGGTAATCATTTCAAAGTACCTTCCTAAACGAGGAGGTATTGAATAGAATTGGGCACAACTTGACAAGAAGAAGAGACTGGTTGGTAGGACATGTTCTGAGGCATCAAGGAATCGCAAATTTAGCATTGGAGGACAGCGTGGAGGGTAAAAATCGTAGAGGGAGACCAAGAGATGAATACAGTAACCAGATTCAGAAGGATGTAGGTTGCAGTAGGTACTGGGAGATGCAGAAGCTTGCACAGGATAGAGTAGCATGGAGAGCTGCATCAAACCAGTCTCAGGACTGAAGACGACAACAACAACAACAACATTCTAAACGACTTAGAACTGCTCCGAACACTTTTGAGTTCTATCCCAATTGCAGACTAGGCCATGTATCGTCTGAGCCGAACTCACCATGCTCGAGATAATCTCTCTAGAGCAGAGATCGGCAACAGGCCGACCGCGGGAGGTCGAACCTCGGACCGCCGAATATTCTTAAACACAGTCCGACGTCCAAGTATCCCGGAGCCTCGTTCGCATTACGCTAGAGATTTAATCGAGTTCTGAGTAATTCAGTAACTAAACGTGTCTGAACAACAAAAACTTAGTCGAGTAGATTAGCAAATCATTTAGGCGAGTTGATACATTTCGTTCTATTTTTCTCGGACTGGCTGTTGTGTTGTCCTAATCATCATCATTTCATCCCCATCGACGCGCAGGTCGCCGAAGTGGCGTCAAATCGAAAGACCTGCACCAGGCGACCGGTCTACCCGACGGGCGGCCATAGCCACACGACATTTCCATTTTTTCGGCGAGTTGCGCCTCCCACCACGCGCCACTGTTAAACAAGTGCGGACCTGCCGTTTCAGTCAGAGAGAGCGCAGTGGGCGGTCGGTCTGCACTGCGTTTCGTCAATCGCACGCGGGCCGCACAGCAATTATTCATTTGTTTTACAATTTGTCGTGTGAAAAACCTTTTCGTACATACATACCTACATTGATAATGGGTCCTAAAAAGGCGAAACGTGGACACTGAAAATAGGAGATTTTTTATGACCGAATGGTTTACGCTACCTGATAGGCCTCAAGTGGTTCCAGTTTGCTTAATATGTAATGAAACTGTCGCTGTTATTAAAAGCGGCTATTTAAAGCGACACTGTGAAACAACTCATCAGCAATTCCACAAAAACTTTCCTCTTGGCAGTGAGGCTTGCAAAGGAAAACTCCAGGTAATATAATGCTAAGAGATAATGTATAAATATGATATGTATAACTGCTTTGTAAACTTATCACGATAAATTTGAATTGCATGAGTGAGCAAGAAAAATCGGCAGAAGCAGCGTTACGTGTGTGTACACTTAGTAAACACCAAAAACCATTTTCAAATTCTGAAATAATGAAAGAATGCATGTTGGAAGTAGCCTCGGAACTTTTTGAAGAAAAAAAGGATGTTGTCGCTGTAATTCAAAGTATTCCAATGTCGGCAAGAAGTAATACAAGAAGAACGGATATTTTAGCTACTGATATTAAAAGCATTCTGCTTGAACTTTTGGAAAATACACCATTCTTCGCCATTGCACTTGACGAATCATGTGACATTGTTGATGATGAACAAATATCTATTTTCGTGAGATTTTTCGACATTGAAAATAAGATATTCAGGGAAGAATTGCTCGCAATACTGCCTCTGAAAGGTAACACTCGAGGAGAAGATTTATTCAAAGCTATTGACGAATTTATTAATAATTCCTACATTTGTTATGATAAAATAGTGTCGCTTTCAACTGACGGCGCCCCAGCGGTGATTGACAAAGAAAAAGGTACAGTAAAGAAAATCAGGGATATGAATCCGGGTCTAATATCGTATCAGTGTATGATTCATAAGACTGCCCTTTGTGGAAAACTCAGTGCTACACTGAAAGAAGTAATGAACAGCTTGGTGCAGTTCATTAATTTTATGAGATCTCATTCTTCTCCGATGCCGAAAGTTTGAGAAGTTTCTTTCGGATGTGATGCAGCGTATTCTGACTTATTGCAATACAACAATGTTCGTTGGTTATGTAAAGGTCAAGTTTTTGAACGTTTCTGGCCAATAGAGGAAGATGTAACCTCCTTCTTGCAAATCTTGGATACTCAGGGAGCAAAGGAGCATAACAAACGAGCGCAATATGCTACATGTGACTTTTCTGAAGGATATTCTGAAATATTTAAATGCGCTCAACACAGAGTTACAAGGGAACGGGAAATTAATATATGATCTGATACAAAGCGAGTCTGCTTTTCGTTGTAAGCTGGATATTTTTGAAAAAAGATATTGCGAGGCACGAATTTATTCATTTCCCAACAATTCTTGAGTATAAAAAAAGAGAACTCTGAAGAAAACATTGCACGTTTGTAAGATTTCTCTCCGATCTAAGGGACGATTTTGCTACAAGATTTCAAGACTTTGCAGAAACTGGAAAGCTGTCTCCATTCCTAAAATTTCCTTATGAAGTCAATGCATCGGCAGAATGGACTGATGTGGCTGCTGAGTTGTTCAGCGTTTCAGAGTCTTCGCTTCGAGTGGAGATAATCGACTTGCAAGAAGATATTTCTTTGCAAATGTATAAAACTGTATCCACTGAATCATTTTGGGGTAAGCATCAATCTGCCATTATGTTTGGTTCGATATATATATATATATATATATATATATATATATATATATATATATATATATATATATATGCGAATCGTCGTTCTCGAAAATGAATTTTTCGGAGAACACATATCGGTCAAGGTTGACGGACGCCCACCTCGAAGACATACTTCGCATTTGCTGTACCCCTCGAACACTGAACTTTAAAAAACTGGCTCAAGACCGTCGATGTAATTTCTCACATTGAATATACACTACTGCCCATTAAAATTGCCAGACCACGAAGATGACTTTCTACAGACGCGAAACTTAACCGACAGGAAGAAGATGCTGTGATATGCAAATGATTAGTTTTTCAGAGCATTCACACAAAGTTGGCGCCAGTGGCGACACCTACAACGTGCTGACATGAGCTCATACACGAACAGCAGTTGACCGGCGTTGCCTGGTGAAACGTTGTTGTGATGCCGCGTGTAAGGAGGAGAAATGCGTACCATCACCTTTCCGACTTTGATAAAGGTCGGATTGTAGCCTATCGCTATTGCGGTTTATCGTATCGCGACATTCCTGTTTGCGTTGGTCGAGATCCAGTGACTGTTAGCAGAATATGGAATCGGTGGTTTCAGGAGGGTAATACGGAACGCCGTGCTGGATCCCAACGGCCTCGTATCACTAGCAGTCGAGATGACAGGCATCTTATCCGCATGGCTGTAACGGATCGTGCAGCCACGTCTCGATCCCTGAGTCGACAGATGGGGACGTTTGCAAGACGACAACCATCTGCACGAACAGTTCGACGACGTTTGCAGCAGCATGGACTATCAGTTCGGAGACGATGGCTGCGGTTACCCTTGACGCTGCATCACAGACAGGAGCGCCTGCGATGGTGTACTCAACGACGAACCTGGTTGCACGAATGGCAAAACGTCATTTTTTCGGATGAATCCAGGTTCTGTTTACAGCATCGTGATGGTCGCATCCGTGATTGGCGACATCGCGGTGAACGCACATTGGAAGCGTGTATTCGTCATTGCCATACTGGCGTATCACCCGGCGTGATGGTATGGGGTGCCATTGGTTACACGTCTTGGTCACCTCTTGTTCGCATTGACGGCACTCTGAACAGTGGACGTTACATGTGTTACGACCCGTGGCTCTACCCTTCATTCGATCCCTGTGAAACCCTACATTTCAGCAGGATAATGCACGACCGCATGTTGCAGGTCCTGTACGGGCCTTTCTGGATACAGAAAATGTTCGACTGCTGCCCTGGCCAGCACATTCTCCAGATCTAACTGAAAACGTCTGATCAATGGTGGCCGAGCAACTGGCTCGTCACAATACGTCAGTCACTACTCTTGATGAAGTGTGTTATCGTGTTGAAGCTGCATGGGCAGCTGTACCTGTACACGCCATCCAAGCTCTGTTTCACACAATGCCCAGGCGTATCAAGGCCGTTGTTACGGCTAGAGGCGGTTGTTCTGGGTACTGATTTCTCAGGATCTATGCACCAGAATTGCGTGAATATGTAATCACCTGTCAGTTCTAGTATAATATATTTGTCCAATGAATACCCGTTTATCATCTGCATTCCTTCTTGGTGTAGAAATTTTAATGGCCAGTAGTGTATTACAACATTAACTGAGAACTACTTGTTTTACCCTTTTTTTGGAAACTAACTCCACTCGAAAACAAAATAAAATACAGTACCTTTTAATTATTAGTTTTTTTCTGGACCTCCATAAAAAATTTTACACCGAATCCGGACCCCACTGAAATCTACTTGCCGATCCCTGCTCTAGAGGCTCGTAACTCGAACGATTCCCCGATAGTACTACTGAAATTGTAAAAGGACAAATCAAGAACCTTTGTCTGCGAACAAACATATTGCGCCAATTCTGTCTTTAACAACGTTTCCAGTGGTCAGCTGTTCCGTCGTTGTCATCTTATGCCGCACGCCGCTGTTCAGCAGACTGCTGGGCGTTGCAGACCCGCTCACTTAACACGACGCAGTTTTTATCGACCATCGGGTGTCACGTATCTACAACGTTTCAACACGAAAATTTAAGAAAACCATACAAACAACATAATCTCTTCATTCTCCTAGGACATAAAAATCGATGGTAAGTTGAAGCAATACAGACAAGTGATGCGTTTTTTTTTTTTTTTTTTTTTTTTTTTTTTTTTGCCGAAAACTGTTTGGCGCTGTGTTCGCCCACAAGACACGGAAAGCAGCAGATGAAGGCACGCACTTACACCACGTGGTCCCTGACTACTGTTAGATACAGTCCCACACTGCACTCTAATGGGCATCATACGAGTGTGCGAACTATGAGAACCAACTGTGTGACTGGATTAAAAAGTTTATAGCAAACATACCACAAATGTCATTCTGAATTGATAGATTTAAGACGTAAAACTAGCTCCAGTTTTCTTCTTCTTGCGTTACGGTCTCTGTAGGACCGCGGGTAGCCCCTTTGTGGACTGCATTTTCCACTTCTTCTCCCAGAACCTCTTCATTCTTTCTCTTCTTCTCTCCCGCTCTTCTTCCAAGATCTTCAGTTTCCGTTTCTTCTGTCGGATCCACTGGTAACGCTCTAATCTTTTCCTGTATTCCTCTCTGTCATTGATCTCCGGCATATTGGTCGGTGTATATTTGTTCCTCCAATTTTCCTTTCCTTCGACCTCGATCCCCAATTTCAACCACTCCTTCCGAAGTTCAACAATCCACTTGGTTCCTGTCTTTCCCCTTGTTCTCCCTGTTGTTTTCCACACTCTCTTCGTCATTCTGTCCATACTCATCCTAACTACATGTCCAGCAAACCTTGCCCTTTTGAGTCTGATTTCCCCGGATATTGTTCCCTAGGTCTTCGCATCCACCTCTCTTCACCTCTTTTGGGACCTGGTATTTTTCTTAGTATTTTTCTCTCTTCTTTCTCTAGTTCTGCCCCTTTTCTTCCTAGTGTCATCGTCTCAGCAGCATATAATACCATTGCCTTGTAGTGGCGTATCTTTGCCTCTGTGGATATATTCTCTTTATTCTATATCTCTCTCGTCATGCAGAAGGCCGACCTTACCTTCTTTATCCTCTCTGTTATTCCCTCCTTGCTCCTGTTCCTTCCTGTTATAAATTCTCCCAGGTATTTAAATTTGTCCACCATTTGCACAGTGCCTTCCGGTGTTTCCCAGTCTGCAGTGGTGTTTAGTGTCTTTGTCTTGTTATAGGCGACCCTTAGTCCCATCTTTCTGGCTACCTTACTTAAGTTGTCCATTTGTGTCTTCTTCAGTCTCACTTACTATTGCTATGTCATCTGCAAAGGCTAGGCAGTCCACTTGAGCCCTGTTGTCCTATTTGTCCCCCACATGGGTCTTTGGTATTCCCATTTCCTCGTTTATTGCTCTCCACTGCCTGATCACTTCGTCCAGTGCTATATTGAACAACAATGCTGACAATCCATCTCCCTGTTTAACAGCAGTCTTGATCTCAAATTTTTATGACAGTGCTCCTCTGAATCTCACCCTTGCTTTTGTGTCTGTCAGAATTTCTTTTATGAGTTCTTGTGCGATTACATCAAGTCCTCTGTTCTTCAGTTCGAAAGTAGCTAGTTAGTTTTTGTTGTATGGTAATGTACAGTTACATTTACTGGTATTTTGTCTGTGTGATAATGTGATGCTGAACGCGTGATTAGAGAAACAGTTAAGCTTGTATTTAAGTTCGTAACTAACGTCTCGTCATTCTTGAAAAGTGATCAGGAATGGAAAAGTTAGTCAGAAGTACAACATAAAACTGTCTACTGAATCGCTCGTGGCTAAAGTACAGTCTGTTCTGTCAAATTTAAGAAAACTGCCGTGTTAGCAATAATACAAAGAATGTGATAGCGAGAAAAATATGAAATATTAACTACCAAAAGTGCCCTCTGTGAAAAGTATGTCACTGTTGAAATATCACTCGTAAATTATAAATGGCCTACATGTTTGGACAATGAATGAATGCTCTGCTGCTGCCCTCTCTAAACTACTGCGGTTGCTGCTGCTATGTTAGTTAAAAAAAAAAGTCCAAGCTATTAACAAAGAGATGTGCAATGAGTGCTTTAAACTACAGAGATACCCACATAACTTCAGTGCTCATAAATCTCATTAGTGAAACGATCTTTGTCAATTTAAGTTCTGTTACTGAGGACCTCGGAAAACCAAAATTGTATATGTGAAACTTGAAATAGAAGACGAACGCTGATTGATGAAAAAACAACAAAGTAACTATATTAACAGAGCTTTACATCGCTAAGACAAAAAAAATTTTAACACTTCAAATATTAAAAATTTACTTTATGTTAATACTGGCAAAACCTGAACAAATTCTCTTTGCTCCCTTACAAACATGTATGCTATTCACCTTTGAAAAAAAAAAAAAATACAGTGCATCAGACAGTGTTACGTTACAGTAAAATTCTCCAGTTGTAAACGCGTGACCAAATTAATTACTACATCTGGATATCTCGGCACATGCGCTATTATAGTGTTCTAAATGAATTTACAAAACGTCTCTGCATAGCCGGCCACGGTAGCCGAGCGGTTCTAGGCGCTTCAGTCTGGACCCGCCCGACCGCTACTGTCGCAGGTTCGAATCCTGCCTCGGGCATGGATGTGTGTGATGTCCTTTGTTTAGTTAGGTTTAAGTAGTTCTAAGTTCTAGTGGACTGATGACCTCAGATGTTACGTCGCATAGTGCTCAGAGCCATTTGAATCATCTCTCCATAAATGAAAAATTACACAAGAAAATTATTGTCGACACACAGCACGGCCATGACAACATACAGCTCGACTCCCGTCTCCACTGACAAGCAGAGGTTCCACTAACAGCGCAACCTCTTTGGCAGAGATGTATCCCTCTGTTACTCAGATGCTATTGAACCTTTACTTTTATGCCTGACATCCAAAATATTACAAAAGTTTCAATTTTCTGTATAAAACAAAAGCCTTACGAAGCTTACTCAGAGAGACCCATTACGTTTTAGCGTAAATACAAATGATCCAAGAGGTAGCGAGTATAAGACAGATGCCAGACACAGATTCATTGGAAGAGTCCTCAAGAAGTGTACTCTACCTCTACATCTATATACGCACTCCGCAATCCACCATACGGTGCGTGGCGGAGGGTACCTCGTACCACAACTAGAATCTTCTCTCCCTGTTCCACTCCCAAACAGAACGAGGGAAAAATGACTGCCTATATGCCTCTGTACGAGCCCCAATCTCTCTTATCTTATCTTTGTGGCCTTTCCGCGAAATGTAAGTTGCGGCAGTAAAATTGTACTGCAGTCAGCCTCAAATGCTGGTTCTCTAAATTTCCTCAGTAGCGATTCACGAAAAGAACCCCTCGTTTCCTCCAGAGACTCCCACCCGAGTTCCTGAAGCATTTCCGTAACACTCGCGCGATGATCAAACCGACCAGTAACAAACCTAGCAGCCAGCCTCTGAATTGCTTCTATGTCCTCCCTCAATCCGACCTGATAGCGATCCCAAACGCTCGAGCAGTAATCAAGAATAGGTCGTATTAGTGTTTTATAACCGGTCTCCTTTACAGATGAACCACATCTTCCCAAACTTCTACCAATGAACCGAAGACGACTATCCGCCTTCCCCACAACTGCCATTACATGCTTGTCCCACTTCATATCGCTCTGCAGTGTTACGCCCAAATATTTAATCGACGTGACTGTGCCAAGCGCTACACTACTATTGGAGTATTCAAACATTACAGGATTCTTTTTCCTATTCATCTGCATTAATTTACATTTATCTATATTTAGAGTTAGCTGACATTCTTTACACCAATTACAAACCCTGTCCAAGTCATCTCGTATCCTTCTACAGTCACTCAACGACGACGCCTTCCCGTACACCACAGCATCATCAGGAAACAGCCGCACATTGCTATCCACCCTATCCAAAAGGTCATTTATGTAGATAGAAAACAACAGTGGACCTACCACACTTCCCTGGGGCACTCCAGATGATACCCTCACCTGCGATGAACACTCACCATCCAGGACAACTTACTGGGTTTTGTTACTTAAGAAGTCTTCGAGCCACTCACATATTTGGGAACCAATCCAATATGCTGGTCCCTTAGCTAGGAGTCTGCAGTGGGGCACCGAGTCAAACGCTTTCCGGAAGTCAAGGAATATGGGATGCGTCTGATACGCTTCGTCCATGGTTCGCAAGATATCATGTGAAGAAAAGGGCGAATTGCGTTTCGCAGGAGCGATGCTTTCTAAAGCCGTGCTGATGCATGGACAGCAACTTCTCTGTCTCAAGGAAATTCTTTTTATTCGAACTGAGAATATGTTCGAGAATCCTGTAATAAACCGATGTTAAGGATATTGGTCTGTAATTTTGAGGATCCGTCCTTCTACCCTTCTTATATACAGGCGTCACCTGCACTTTTTTCCAGTCGCTCGGGACTTTACGTTGGGTAAGAGATTCGCGATAAATGCAAGCTAAGTAAGGAGCCAGTGCAGTAGAGTACCCTCTGTAAAACCGAATTGGAATCCCATCAGGACCTGGCGATTTATTAATTTTCAACCCATTCAGCTGCTTCACAACCCCAGGGATGTCTATCCCTATGTCCTCCATACGGGAATCTGTACGGCGGTATGTTTGTACGATCCTCCTGCGTGAAAGATTTCTCAAATGCTAAATTTAAAAGTTCAGCTTTCGTTTTGCTGTCTTCCGTCTCCAGGCCAGACTGATCAGTGAGTGACTGGATGGAAGCCTTCGACCCGCTTACCGAGTTTACGTAAGACCAGAATGTCCTTGGGTTTTCAGCAAGATCTTTTGCTACGGTATGACGGTGGTAGTGGTTGAATGCTTCGCGCATCGCTCTTTTTACAGCAGGACGAATCTCTTTCCTGTCCTCGTTCTCCCGATCTTTCTTGTACCGCGAGTGCAACTGTCTTTGCTTCCTGAACATTCTCCGAATTGCGCTGTAATCTACCCACAAAGGAAATTGCTTGCAAAACTCTCGTTGGACTAATACTTGAATATTGCTCGTCAGTCCGCGATCCGTACAAGATAAAAGTAACAGAAGAGAGAGAGAAGATTGAAAAGAAGAGCAGCGAGGTTCGTCACAAGTTGACTTGAAGAGGGGACGATGTGGTTTACATTTAAAGTTTCTGGACTGTAGATTCCTACAAGAGTCAGCAAATATTGTCAAACACTGACTTAATGACTCGTACGGTGTTACGCTTAAGGCTGTTGGGAGTCATCAGAGGCGCTGCAAGGTGGGAAAGGAGACGGCGGGCGCAAGCGGTGGCGCCTACGTCACCGGAGCTAACAAGGGAACCTCCCCATCGCATCCCCCCCAGATTCAGTTACAAGTTGGCACAGTGGATAGGCCTTTAAACACTGAACATAGATCAAACGAGAAAACAGGAACAAGTTGTGTGGAACTATGAAAAAAATAAGCAAAATATACAAACTGAGTATCCTTGATGTGAACGATAGGCAACATCAAGGATAATGTTACTGAGGAGCGCCGTGGTCCCGTGGGTAACGTGAGCAGCTGCGGAACGAGACGTCCTTGGTTCAAGGCTTCCCTCGACTGAAAATTTTGATTTTTTTATCTTCAGACAATTTTCAAAGTTCAGGCACTCACACATAATCAACTTCGCTCTCCAAAATTGCAGGACATGTTCAGATTTGCTTGGACATATGCAAGATTTGACGGTCTACACGCGGAAAAATTTGAAAACATTAAAAACATATGTTTTGACAGAGCACAGGGAAAACTGTGCGACTGTGAAACTTTTGCATTCATTTGTTGCAGTTTATGTAACACACTCTTATGTTTTCATCACTTTTTTGGGAGTGATTATCTCATCCGCAAGAAAACCTAAATCGGGGAAGGTAGAATCTTTTGGCCATTCGCCAAATGTACAAGTTAGGTGGGTCGACAACATATTCCTGTCATGTGACGCACATGCCGTCACCAGTGTCGTATAGAATATATTAGACGTGTTTTTCTGTGCAGGAATCGGTTGACCTACGAGCTTCCGATCAAATGTTTTCGGTTCCCATTGGAGAGGCACGTCCTTTCGTCTACTAATCGCACGGTTTTGCGGTGCGGTCGCAAAACACATACACTAAACTTGTTACAGTGAACAGAGACGTCAGTGAACGAACGGACAGATCATAACTTTGAGAAAATAAAGATAGTAAACTTTTCACTCAAGGAAGGACTTGAACCGAGGACCTCTCTCGTTCCGCAGCTGCTCACGCTAACCACGGGACCACGGCGGTCCTGAGCTCATACTGTCCTTGATGTTGCCTATGTTGCGCATGGACTACTCAGTTTGCATATTTTGCTTATTTTTTTCATAGTTCCACACAACTTCTTCCTGTTTTCTCGATTGATCTGTGTTTGGTTTTTCAAGTCCTATCCACTGTGCCAACTTATAACTAAATCTGAGGGCGGTGCAATGGGGAGGTTGCCTTGTAAGGACAAACACTAGAAACCCGCAAATTACAGACGCTCTGGGCAGGGGAAAAGTTCCACTCCAGAGAATTAACTGGAAAGTCCGTCCATCGCGTAGACACTGTTGTAAAGCGTCCCAGTAGAAGATGGCACGCCTCAGCAGAGTCAGAGAGCCGAGGAGTGCAGCGTCAGTCAGTTTACACAGGCCAGAGTGCTGCTCCAGCACGATGGAGGCTGGGGACCCGTGACGTAAGGCGCTGTGGCAGCTTTCAGCTGAACGCTTGCGAGGTGCCGG
Source organism: Schistocerca serialis cubense (assembly GCF_023864345.2). Classification (NCBI taxonomy): domain Eukaryota; kingdom Metazoa; phylum Arthropoda; class Insecta; order Orthoptera; family Acrididae; genus Schistocerca; species Schistocerca serialis. Next base: position 170,448,927 of record NC_064649.1, read on the forward strand.
GGCTAGCAGTGTATTTAACTGTTGTGTACATAGTTCCGCATAGTCAGCGCGTACACAACTTTCCCAATAGAGCGCGCCCCGCTAAGCACAACAGCGCAGGTGCAGCGCTCGTCCGTCTCCGCACTACGAGATGGCGCTGCCTTAGAGACGGACCAAATTCTGCTTCCTCCGATCTGCGTATTAATATGTTTCGCAGCCAATGAGATTGCTGCTAACGTAGAACCTTTTCTGTTCGCGGATCACACTCGCGCAGTGATATCTGAACGCGCGAGGTATTATGACGAGTGTACAGACCTCCGACTAGTCAGTCTGCATTAGGCTGCATTAGTCTGCAATAGTCTGTAGTCAAGTTTCAGTCTGCGCCTAATAAGATTACCATATTCCTGTACATAGCCATGAATATAAATGTATAGACACTTTGTCAAGTATCAGAGATATGTGAGAATAAGATTAACGTACCAAGACCAAAGGAACTTCAGATTGTCAATTGTAAATAGCATCCAGAACCAAGTTAAGTAATTTTTATGCTTGTTGTTATTTTAATAAATGTGTGTGAAAATTAATCAAGTTCTGTTTAAAATTGGTCAACGTCAATATGTGCTACTCTAAGCATGCAAGAGGCATTTCTATCGTCTGGGCTAATGGCAGAAGATAAACACTCCACGATAAGACCACGAGACATATTGCTGACACTCGCCTACTTCCCTAGAGCGACAAGTCAAATAATCTGATGGTGTGTGTACCAAGGGTCTTACAGTACGCACACCACAATAACACTAAATTCTTCTAGAATATTCGTATGGAAATGATGCTCTAAGCCCCCCTTTTCTAAATCCGACTTTTGCTGTTGCACATGGATTAAGAAGAAACGCGAACTGACTGTAATCAACCCTACAAGTGGAGTAGAAAAGAGTTTGGCACCTGCAGTAATTTAATTGGATAGAAATTAATTAGATAAAGGAAAGTTTCATTAGCGAAGTGAGAAATGAATGGGTTGCTCTACCGATTAACAGAAAGAAAGTTCTCTCCAAAATAACAATTTGATTTATTATGACAAAATTCAAAATAATAAACAAAACACATGAAACATTTACATCAAATTGGATACTCAAATAAATGCTGTGAAGGTGAGGTTGTCCATAAACTAGATTGTGACATTTAGGACCAAGTGGTATGTGGAGCCAAATCCTTGCAACGAAAATCTCAAGAGAAACTCCCAGCCAACTCAACATTAATTGCTACTACAGTAGTGACTTCAAGAAGAATATAATAATTCCAATCCCAAAGGAAGCAGATGTTGACAGATGTGAAAATTACCGAACAATCAGTTTAATAAGTCACGGATGCAAAATACTAACACGGATTCTTTACAGACGAATCGAAAAACTGGTAGTAGCCGATCTGGGGGAACATCAGTTTCGATTCCGTAGAAATATTGGAACACGTGAGGCAATACTGACCCAAAGGCTTATCTTAGAAGCTAGATTAAGGAAAGGCAAACCTACGTTTCTACCATTTGTAGACTTAGAGAAAGCTTTTGACAATGTTGACTGGCATACTCTCTCTCAAATTCTGAAGGTGGCAGGGTAAAACACAGGGAGCGAAAGGCTATTTACAATTTGTACAGAAAGCAGATGGCAGTTACAAGAGTCGAGGGACATGAAAGGGAAGCAGTGGTTGGGAAGGGAGTGAGACAGGGTTGTAGCCTGTCCCCGATATTATTCAATCTGTATATTGAGCAAGCAGTAAAGGAAACAAAAGAAAAATTAGAGTAGGTATTAAAATCCATGGAGAAGAATAAAACTTTGAGGTTCGCCGATAACATTGTAATTCTGTCAGAGACAGCAAAGGACTTAGAAGAGCAGTTGAACGGAATGGATGGTGTCTTGAAAGGAGGATATAAGATGAACATCAACAAAAGCAAAACGAGGATTATGGAATGTAGTCGAATTAAGTCGGGTGATGCTGAGGGAATCAGATTAGCAAATGAGACACTTAAAGTAGTAAAGGAGTTTTGCTACTTGGGGAGCAAAATAACTGATGATGGTCGAAGTGGAGAGGATATAAAATGTAGACTGGCAATGGCAATGAAAGCGTTTCTGAAGAAGAGAAATTTGTTAACATCAATGGTAGATTTAAGTGTCAGGAAGTCGTTTCTGAAAGTATTTGTATGTAAGTGAAATATGGACGATAACTAGTTTGGACAAGAAGAGAGTAGAAGCTTTCGAAATGTATTGCTACAGAAGAATGCTGAAGATTAGATGAGTAGACTAACTAATGAGGAGGTATGGAATAGAATTGGGGAGAAGTTTGTGGCACAACTTGACCAGAAGAAGGGATCGGTTGGTAGGACACGTTCTGAGCCATCAAGGGATCACCAATGTAGTATTGGAGGGCAGCGTGGAAGGTAAAAATCGTAGAGGGAGACCAAGAGATGAATTCACTAAGCAGATTGAGAAGGATGTAGGTTGCAGTAGGTACTGGGAGATGATGAAGGTTGCACAGGATAGAGTAGTATGGAGAGTTGCATCAAACCAGTCTCAGGACTAAGACCACAACAACATAACAACAGTAGTGAGAACTCAGACAATGAACACCCAAGACAGAACAAAGTTAGAAAAGCAAAATTCCCTAAACTTCAGGTGCTGCGGACATACATTAGCAAACTGTCTTCGTAACTGCAAGGACACAATCTGGCGTACCGGAAGCTATGGCTGGTTGCTTCGACGTCCCGTCGTGGTGATGATAATGTCGCGAGTATAGCCCGAAACAAATTATCCTGGTCTGGATGTTCCAGACTAAAGAATCACTAGCAATACAAAGGCACCTTTGAGGGAGACGAAAAGGGCTCGCCACACAATCACTGACGGCACAGTGATTGATTTTAAGAAGGCAAGTTACACAGTAGCTCCGATAGTCAACTTTAGCCAAAACTGCTCAAGACAGACAACATAGGCCGCTTGTACGCAGAACGGTCAATTGCCAACTGTACTCGGCAAGTTACGTTGAAGTAGAAACTTGAGCAACTCCGTCAAACAGTGAAAGGTCTCTGTTGGATTCCTTTCATGTTTGATTTCTTAAATCTGTTGTCATTTATGGAATAAATTCCTCCTCTAAATTTACTGTGGCGTTTCTGACTATCTGGGAGGAGACTGAGTAGTGGAACGTGTTACCTTTACACGTAAACAAGAACAATCTGTCACACTACTACACTTTAAAACACAGTTTATATGTAATTCATGTCACACAGTCTCATACGGAACCTACATCCGCTTTCTGTTATATACTGTATATGATAAGATACTGTCATCCCCCTTCCCTTCTGTGTGAGAGGATGAATGATCAAGTGTGTTTGTAGTTGCATGCTTGAGGGTAGCAGACAAGGCTGTCTGCTAGAGAACAGTAGGACCAACGTCGGAACAGGTAGCTACGCTTTCTTAAAGCAGAGAGGTTTCTATCCTTAGCATGGTTCTGTCCGTCCGTTGTCATGTTGGTATAGGACGCTGCCCCTGTGGCCACTTCCGTTTGTCTTTGTGAGCCACCCTCAGGAAACACGCTCGGCGGTAGGCAGTGGCAGTTGCAGGGTGGCCGTGGCGAGCGTCTGAAGTGGTAAGATCTCCGGCTAAGCGCGTGTCTGTTAAGTCCGTAGGACAATGGATTTCTTAAGTTCAGCCTAACTGAAAATTTAATCACTTTTATTTCGGGTTTAGGTCTAAAATATCCGATGTTATCTTAAATTGCAGCGCAATATAGTTCTCGTGTGAAGTTCAGATTATTTTCCGGTAGTTGCTTTGTTACTACTTTGTGAGTAAAGTGGAACTACGTGTTGATCAGTAACTCTAACTAAGATCAATCTTAAATGCGAATGCTTGTGTGATTATAACGTCTCGTCTTGACAATATTTTACAATATAGCAACTTTTCTTTATGCTTTTCTTTATGTTCAACCCACGTGGAGTGTACTTTGCGAGACCAGTACCACGTGCTTATATAACTGTTTGACCCATCAGGTCAATAGTAAGACGTTAGTAACCAGTTCAAGGTTTTTCTTTTGTCAATTGCTTTTCGAGCTAATTTATTTTATTATCAAAATTACTGTGGAGTTATACGCTTTCTGTAAACCAAGTTGACCACGTGAAGCATGTGGTGTAATCATCAAAGTAGCCCTCAGCTATTCTTCTTGGGAAGATTTCACAAAGAGTTAATATGAATTTAGTATACCAGTGTGTGGTAATTACATGACGGACAGGATTGTGCTACGAACGTAATTTCTTTGGGTGAAAACTGAATCTGTTGGTTGTGGTTAACTTTCTCTTGCATGTGTTTCAATATTCTTTGTGTGTTGTTTTATGAATCCAGTGTTGTATCCAGTCTCCCAATCTTGGCTCCATATTTGATGTGTTCCGTAAGATTTTCACCATCCTAAATAAGGCACCAGCTTGTTACGAATAGAATTTAATATGCTGAAATTTCGATGATCAATCTTAAAATAAATTTCCAAATATAAACTGATTTCTTTCTTTTTATTTAAATTCTCCTTTTATATATATATATATTACCGGTTGTTGTATGACTATAAAAGATTATAATCAATGTTAGTCTGATTGGTAATGTGGTAAACCTAGACTAGATACCCAGTCGTGAAACAGTTGCTTAGTAATGCAAGATTAACTTCCCCAGACAGCTCACAGCTTTTAACCCGCTTTTATTCTACTATTAGCACCCGATTTCACCATAGCAAATTCATGTAGCAATATTACACATGGCGACCCTGTTCTGTGATTCCGCTAGACTCTGGAATCTCTGAAACGTTAGATTGCGAGCGTGTTATAATCTTAATTTTTTTTCCCTACAGCGCTAAAACAACTTCTGCGTTGTTTCTGAGCAGACATTCAATAGATTCACGGCGTTGTTGATCGGCGTTGTGTTGTTTGTCTTGTTTTGTTTTCTATATTTGTGTGTTTTATATGTGTGTGTGTTTTTTGTTCTCGCTTGTACATTGCAATGTTTTGATCAAAGATAAAATTTTGTTTTGCGTGTGAAAAAGTGCGTATTAGGTTGGGTATCTTTCGTGTGACTGTCGTAATTTTTGGGGGACACATTTATTTTGATTAGTGTGTCGCGTACCGGGTATAAATTGCACTAATGCAGACACGTAACCAAGCTAAAAGTAAGCGGTCCGACAACTTAAGCAACATGGACCAAGGAGATAATAATTTGATTTCGAATGTTAATGCGTCGGGCAGTTCCGAAAATACAATCGGAAATACTTCAGACGAAATGCAAAACAGGACGAACGGGCACACAGCAGAGCCAGAAATAAATTTGCCTCCTACTAACCAAATTGATTTGGGAGAACTCATGAAAACCTTATTGCAACAAAATAAAGAATCATTTGAAAAATCGTTCCGAGAACAAAAAGAGTCATCCGAAAAATCGATCCGCGAGCTAGGCGAACAAATGACTCAGAAATCTGAAAAATCTATCCGCGAGCTAGGCGAACAAATAGACGAAAAACTAATCCAGCAGACAAATAAAGTCGACAAGTCGATGCAGAGAGTGTCCGATGATATCTCACAAAGAATAAACAATCTGGCAAGTGAAATAAAAAGTGATATTATGAAAGAATTAGGCCGTACATTTGAACAAATCGATGATCGTCTGCAAACCTTAGAACAGAGTAAGCGGAGTGGCGATGCCGAATCTAAAGAAAGCGAAGAACGGCTACTTAGGAATTTCCAAGAGCTGAGGGAAGAATGCCAAAGGGAACATAAGCAGGTACTCTCGAGGGTCCAAGAGGCAGAAACGCATTGTCCCACGTCCGTTAGCAACACAATAGCGGACAACAGTTTAGCGATCCACGCGTTGGAACAGCAAGTAGAACAATTGAAGCAGACTGGGGCGGAGGACAAGAGACAAATAGATGATAAGATTGCGGCATTAGCGGACATTGTAGGCACGATGAAGCTGACGGAAAGCGAGAACAATACTACACCGGTAGCGGCCGCAGAGACCGAAGAAGTGCGTCGCTTCTGAGATTTCAGAAGGGACAATTCGAAGTGAACAGGCAACACAAGGCTGTTACAGGCGAATTACAAGAACGCGTGGCGCATCTGGAAAACCGCATGGCGTGTGATTCCGAACTCGCCAATAGCACTAAAAATAGCCGTACGAACAGTGCAGAGAGGGACTCCGGCCACGAGGGAGATTTTGACGACAGGGAAGAATGTAATTTGAGGGGCAGACATGAGAAAAATAGAAACATTCAAGGGCCTCGACAGGAGGAAATGCGGGGATTTGATTTCAAACATTTCCTTACGGTAAGAAAGTTTGAGATATTCCGAAATTCGCAAAAAGGAATACATCCACGAGCATGGCTCGAGCAATTTGAGTTCTGTCTTCCTCCCGACTGGGCAAGTTCACATAAGATAGAATATATGTGTGGCTATTTGGAAGGCGAACCGGCGATTCGCATGAGGTCAGCAGCGAGTCACTGCAACTCCACTCGGGAGTTTCGACAAGCCTTTCTGTCCGCATATTGGTCGGAAGCGGCACAAGATAGGGTCAAACATGGCATAAGTATGCTGCCAAATTTGAACCAGTCTGGTTTCGGCAGCCCTGCACGCCTATTCGACGACATGCTGCAGGCAAATCAATTCCTATACGACCCATACGGGCCTGCGGAACTAATTAGGATATGCATCACCAAATTGCCGATGCACTTGCGGCACGTCATTCTTGCGGGACGATGCAAAGAGGACGTGGAAACGTTTAAGACGCTTCTCCAAGAGTTGGAATACAATACAGGAGAATGCCCGCCTAATCAGGCACAAAGTTATTACGGGGCACAGCAGCGCGACCGCAGTCGTGGCCGTATTACTAATCAACGGCGTGACTGGTCGTCGCGACGCGAACGGAACAATAATCGGGACCGGCCGTATAGAAACTGGGGTGACAGTCGCGAACACAGGTGGAACAACAGAAATGATCGAGGACGTAGACAAGATCGTGAACGCAACAGGTACGGCAACCAGCATCGTTACTACGATGAACACAGTGGGAGTAGGATTGTAGGCGGAGCCCCACATGATGTTGAAATTCGGCCGGCCAACCCTAGACATAATCCAGTAAATGGAAATGAACGAAACCGGCAATGACAAATGATCAGCCCAGAAGGCGCCAATCGGAACAAATGAGCGACATGGCAAATGAGTACATAGGGTTTATAGTGAAGAGAAACAATTGATTAGTTTACATTTATGATAAATGCATTTTGAATAATATGTTGATAAAAATTTATGATAAAGATGTTTCTATGTGATGGATTGAAGTGGTGTTTTAATTTTTTTTTCTCCTTGTGCAATTAGGATTTAGTTTGATTCAAACGTGAAGATAAAAGGTTTCTTTGTGAACGAGTAAAATGCTGTTTATGTTTTTTTTGTGTGTAAATTGAAAAGAGTCGCTCCTGAGGAAAGCAAGATCGTTGCTGAATTAGTGCATAAACTCAGGGGAATATCCGATCTGTGGGTATTATGGGTCTGGCAAACCCAGGTCCCCAGCTGTTAGTAGCCTTGTTTCCGATTTTCTGCTTTCAGTGCTACTATCTATCTATTACTATTCTATATCTGTCAGTATAAATGAGGATCTCTTACTATAGTATGCGTGCTGTATGAATATTTTAAGATAGGAGAACTCTGAGAAAGGAATGAGTAAGTTTGGAATCTTGAAAACAGGATGCGATAATACGATTGTTTAACCATTGGCTTCCCAATATGCGATGATATGTTAATATTGATGATATATGTATTTTTTTTTGTTCTTTATAGCTGAGTACGGAAAGTGCTGTCTGTAGATTTCGTAAGTAGATTGATTCCCTTCAAGGTGAAAGAAGAATTGTGGTTTGTGTAATTTACGTCGCCCTGAAATATTATTGTGGTAGTCAAATACGAGCAGTTTTTCAGCAAATGGAGAATGGAACAGAAATATGGATCCTTTCTGTACTCTTGACTGATGTTGAGCCAAAGCCTAAAAAAAATATTCTGCGTTAATACTTGTCCTAGAAAAGCGACGTTTATGTGTTTTGCTGATGCCGTGAGCATTACAGCTTGCTGTTTTCGCTGGTGCGGGATGCACTGCAGCCTATATGATGTGTACTGAGGAAATTTCCCTCTTGAAGGTAGAGGATGATTAAATAATTTTGATTATGGGACCGAAGGAAAGCTTGGTTTAAGGTAATAAGGATGAAGCAAAACATTTGTCATTTAAACTACAGGAGGATTCGGATCTTTTGTGTCTGTTGTGAGTTCAACATGTTAAGATGAAACTGTTTTAAAGAATAGAGGTGACCACAATTTTGCCATTCATGAGAAATGAGTCCAGAAAGCCACCACAGGCGAAATAACTGATTTGGAAGCGAAAGGTAACTTAAAGAAGGAACGAAATCGCAGCAAAATGGGTAAGAAAATGTAGTATAACCTGTATAGTGCAGACATTTTTACCGTTCTCAGAGCCATCTGTGTGATTAATTCTTGTGATAACGTAATTTTAGATGAAATTTTCTTACTGTTTTATGTGTGAATATATGAGTATGATAAATGTATAATTGCGAGTCTCTTTTCAGTTGTGCGAACTGGTATAAATGTTTTGGTGTGTAAATAACCATTGTTCTTTTTACTGTGTATGTTTAAGGAAAGTTTCTCCATATTTATCATGTGACAAGACGTATGCCGCGAGCGTCAAGAAGAGGACGAATTAGAACAATGTTGTAGTGGTATATACACGGTGTTGAAATAGCATTGAAGTAGCTTATTGGCTTAACTAGTAGTGGATAGAAGTAGAATATTGAGTAATGCATGTTTATGGGTAGTTAGTTTGTAGAATAGACAACAGGTGTGCATGTATGTGTGTGTAAATAACATGTGAACCCTATGCTGTCATGACCTATACTTGCACAAGGCATAATCCTATTCATTTTAGTGAATTAATAAGTAGCATTGGATTTATTAAACCGTAAGTGAACCACATTAGTGATATGGATTTAAATATTATATTGTCAGTTCATTTAATTCTTATTTTTTTACATTGTAAAGTCATTTCATTTTTATTCTTTTACATTGTCAAGTCATTTAACTTTTATTTTATATTGTCGATTCATGTAATTTTTTTATTAAAAAAAATTAAGTCTCACTTTTATTCTTAAAAATTGTGAAAGACAATACTAAGTGGTATTATGTATGACATTGTGTAATCACATAAGTATGACGAAAAATTTCTGTGAATGCAGTTGAGAACGTGAAAGCGAACCGGCAAAACTCTTACGAGACAGCGGGAGCAGCCGGACTAGTTGTAAACTGGCGGGTTTCCCAGCAGGACACGCTGTCAACCGGGCCACTTCGGGAGCGCGGCCGACAACAAAAGAAGGTTCGCGGCAAACACTTTCCCTTGTACCTGGAGCTAATGGGCGGCCGCCCCGGGCGACCCTTCCTCGAGGCGATGACCTGAGATGGGCGAGCGGTCCACCGCGCGGAAATCCATCTGCTGGCAACGCACCGCACGCACGCGACCGTGACGAGACGGCCGCGGAGAAACAACACAAGGGGCGTGGAGACTTTTGACACATACTGTCCAGAGAAACTTGCAGACGTCAACGACGCCTATCGACATTTCCTGACGGATACCCACTGTCAAGCGACAGTAAATCATGGTTCGATGTTCTCTGGTCGCCAAGGGTGGCACAAAAGAAGAGCCATTAAGTGCCATCCTTGCCCAGGAATATCAACCTGGCGTGTCAATCGACGATACCGCACGAATCTGACAACACAAACATGGAACCAAATCGAGATGTACGTGACACAGACCACCAAGAGAAACTTCATGAGAGGGCAGAGACGGCGGGATTGCACGCAACAGATGGACAAAAATCCCTACTGACAGCTGCGGCGACGCACCCCCTTCCCCTCCCCTTATATTGTGCCTCGGAACAGTGGAACTAGTGAGTGTATCAGTGAACAGTGATTATACGGTTCTTAGTTCAATGCATATACGTGTGTTTCTGTCACAGAAACTTTGACTCGTGTGTTTTGCAGGGATTCGATTTATTGGTGTTTACTAGACTGACTCTTGTATTTTGCAGGTGTTCTATTTATTAATTTTTTTTAGACTCTGACTCTTGTATTTTGCAGGTGTTCTATTTATTGTTTATTTTAGACTTTGACTCTTGTATTTTGCAGGTGTTTTATTTATTGGTGTTTTTTATTAGATATTGACTATTGTACTGTTTTATTGATCAATGTTTGTTCTTGTGTGATGTATTAGATTTGTGATATTTTGTTTCGTAAATTCATTCATGTGGCATTGCTTCGTTTATCAGTCAGATTGCTATTCATTCTCATTGGACTGTGATCGATTAGCCTTTGCATGGGGCATATTTATAGTGAGGAACCCCTTAAGGGTAACAATCACATAATTATTGAAGTTTCAGTATAATGACACAGTGCTCATTGTTTGCTAGCTAATTGAAATATAGGAGAGTGATTAAATTGTGCCACATAGTTATTTTAATTCTACAAATTACTAGTTTTATACGATATAGAATTTTTTTGCGATAACCACTTTGTAAAACATGTTTTTTTTCTCTTATCATTTTTCATGCTTTTGCGGATTGTGCATTGTAATGTTCTGCTTTATAATGCCGATGTTATTTGATGTTCTTTTTTTACTTGCTGTGGCATCTTTGCCATTTTCATAAATTTTACTTGTTAATAAACAGTCATAAATTTGCCTGTGATCAGTTGGCTCTTGCAATGAGCAAATACTGGTGAACTCCATAAGGGTAACAACCAGAAACTGTTTTCATATTAATGACACAGGACCATTGTTTTTACTTGCTGACCGAATTAGGTCTACACTATCTTTTAAATAGGTGTCACAGGATTGTGTTTTTTTTTGTTTGAATTTAGTAGATTTTAAAGATTTGTTGAAATTATTGTGTTTTAGCAAGTAGCTGGTGACCTTTTGCCTTTTCCTTACACTTTTGGTTTAAGTAGGGTGTGAGAAGCCTGCTTGGGAATGTCCTACATGGCCAGAAAATTCCCTGCACAGTCTTTTCCCGGAGCGTTGGGGTTATGAAAGGTCTCTGTTGGATTCCTTTCATGTTTGATTTCTTAAATCTGTTGTCATTTATGGAATAAATTCCTCTTCTAAATTTACTGTGGCGTTTCTGACTATCTGGGAGGAGACTGAGTAGTGGAACGTGTTACCTTTACACGTAAACAAGAACGATCTGTCACACTACTACACTTTAAAACACAGTTTATATGTAATTCATGTCACACAGTCTCATACGGAACCTACATCCGCTTTCTGTTATATACTGTATAGGATAAGATACTGTCATCCCCCTTCCCTTCTGTGTGAGAGGATGAATGATCAAGTGTGTTTGTAGTTGCATGCTTGAGGGTAGCAGACAAGGCTGTCTGCTAGAGAACAGTAGGACCAACGTCGGAACAGGTAGCTACGCTTTCTTAAAGCAGAGAGGTTTCTATCCTTAGCATGGTTCTGTCCGTCCGTTGTCATGTTGGTATAGGAAGCTGCCCCTGTGGCCACTTCCGTTTGTCTTTGTGAGCCACCCTCAGGAAACACGCTCGGCGGTAGGCAGTGGCAGTTGCTGTGGGGCCGTGGCGAGCGTCTGAAGTGGTAAGATCTCCGGCTAAGCGCGTGTCTGCTAAGTCCATAGGACAATGGATTTCTTAAGTTCAGCCTAACTGAAAATTTAATCACTTTTATTTCGGGTTTAGGTCTAAAATAGCCGATGTTATCTTAAATTGCAGCGCAATATAGTTCTCGTGTGAAGTTCAGATTATTTTCCGGTAGTTGCTTTGTTACTACTTTGTGAGTAAAGTGGAACTACGTGTTGATCAGTAACTCTAACTAAGATCAATCTTAAATGCGAATGCTTGTGTGATTATAACGTCTCGTCTTGACAATATTTTACAATATAGCAACTTTTCTTTATGCTTTTCTTTATGTTCAACCCACGTGGAGTGTACTTTGCGAGACCAGTACCACGTGCTTATATAACTGTTTGACCCATCAGGTCAATAGTAAGACGTTAGTAACCAGTTCAAGGTTTTTCTTTTGTCAATTGCTTTTCGAGCTAATTTATTTTATTATCAAAATTACTGTGGAGTTATACGCTTTCTGTAAACCAAGTTGACCACGTGAAGCATGTGGTGTAATCATCAAAGTAGCCCTCAGCTATTCTTCTTGGGAAGATTTCACAAAGAGTTAATATGAATTTAGTATACCAGTGTGTGGTAATTACATGACGGACAGGATTGTGCTACGAACGTAATTTCTTTGGGTGAAAACTGAATCTGTTGGTTGTGGTTAACTTTCTCTTGCATGTGTTTCAATATTCTTTGTGTGTTGTTTTATGAATCTAGTGTTGTATCCAGTCTCCCAATCTTGGCTCCATATTTGATGTGTTCCGTAAGATTTTCACCATCCTAAATAAGGCACCAGCTTGTTACGAATAGAATTTAATATGCTGAAATTTCGATGATCAATCTTAAAATAAATTTCCAAATATAAACTGATTTCTTTCTTTTTATTTAAATTCTCCTTTTATATATGTATAGTACCGGTTGTTGTATGACTATAAAAGATTATAATCAATGTTAGTCTGATTGGTAATGTGGTAAACCTAGACTAGATACCCAGTCGTGAAACAGTTGCTTAGTAATGCAAGATTAACTTCCCCAGACAGTTCACAGCTTTTAACCCGCTTTTATTCTACTATTAGCACCCGATTTCACCATAGCAAATTCATGTAGCAATATTACAACAGTTACAATCAAATAAAAGTATATTAGACAGCCAACGGAAGGCAGCCTGTCCAGAGCAGCGAGAGCTCAGTCTTGTAACCTACACCGACCGAAAGGCGAGAGCCGACTCTCACGAGAGCACCCGTACAAACCGAACACAGAACATTCCCGCCCCCACGTCAGTGGCCGTGGTTAAACGTTCCAATCAGCAACACGAAAACCGGCGGAAAATTCCACTCTATTGCCGAAGCACTACCATTCCACCAGTGGATTCTTGGCGCCAATATCTGCGCCGATTTTGCTACGTCACGGAGCTATGCCCTGAGCAAGCCAATCACAGTTACGATTTTGGAGAAAACGCGGGAATTTGCCCGCGAAGACTGCCTGGGAACACAAGACATCCCCACGCCTCACTGGTAGCCCGCCAGAATGTGTTTTCACTACGTTTCTGCGAAGTAACAGAATCTCTTACCCCAGCCGCTCCGTCAGGCCCCTGTGGGCGTGTCGCCGCCGCTCTTATGACAATGTCGGCATCTGGACAGCATCCACTCGACTCCCTCACACCCGTCGGCATAACCTGCCTGTCACCGGACATCCCGGGTGACGAGAGACGCTGCGTGGGAAGTCCGCGTGTGAAGGAATAGCGACTTTACACTGCATGCAATTAGAGAGGAAAATCGAACTACTCAGAGTAAGATAGAAATAAGAGAGGGAGCTCATGCCACCTCTCACGCCGTTGCTTCCAAACTTGGTAAAATCCAGAAGCATCCGCACCAAACAAGTAGGAGAAGGAGAGGAATCTAGATGTGGTTGGCCAGAGGAGCCCCGGAGGTGCACAATGACTCCCCATATTGGCCGAAGCTGGTTAGGTGCCGGTGGGTTACTGGGTCGAGTATAGGAAGGGAGAGATAGTGCGCCGCCCCGATTCTCTTTTTTTTTTTTTTAAAGAAGAAAACACGGTTTTTGTATTGAGAGGTGGAGTTGTGGTGAGAGTCAGACCGCTGGGCGCCGACTCCGTGGCCAGCGTCGGTGAGCTCCGACGTGTCTGTTTTCCTCACTCGGAGTGCTGCTCTCGAATTTGCGCTTACCGTGCTGCCGGTGTTCGCTGTTTCTGTTAGCGACCACGCCCTGTGGACTGATACACTGATACGTGTCGTGCACCTGAGGCGTCGCGCCTTCGCATCGCTCCTGTCACTTGTTAGGACGATATCGTTATAGGCACGACTCATCGACAGATGTCACCAGCTGACACCGACCTGAGTTACAGACCTGCACGTAGTTGCACTAGTAGCCGGCAGAGATCAGCAGTTGACGGACAGTGCTATCAGTCGTAGTCAAAGCAATAATGTTTGACTAATATTTAATGTGTTTGCATAATTATAGTTGTTTTATATGTGTAGTAATTAGCAGTGTGAGTGTTGTATGAGTGAAGAAGAACAGAAGTAAATGAAAATTGTTTTGTTTATTCACGAAGTACCAGTTAAAAACTATACAGGGGATTTAATATAATTAAATGTGCAGTCAGTTTATGGTACTAATAAATCGTGAGTAGAACACAAATTAATCGGTAATTTCGGAAGGAGTAATTTTATATTTGATACTTTTCTAAATTTATTTATTTAGCAATTGCCATAGAAAGAAATGTTTTACTATGATTGGTCATTGAAGTAAATCGCGGGTTAGCGCGGGATAATACGGCAGCCTGATTTGCTGTTTGTGTTATCAGCCAATCAGAAAATTGCAGAGTCGCGCCAATCTATGCTGGGAACAAAGACTTTGGTGTGACCTAGCAAGTTGGGGCTGAGGGTTCGAACTAGTAACATTTCATTGAAAGCAGCTCCGACAAAAGTACTGTAAAATCGCGGGAAAATGCTAATTACGAGTTGGCGAAGTAGTACAAAGTGTATTTAACTGAACGGTATAGTGGAAGACGTGTGGAATTTCGGACGGAATATCAAAATTATTGCTTTTGACTGTAAGTTAAAACCGCGTGGCGTGTTGTGCGATCTAAGACTGGAATAGGTATTACGTGTATAGCAGGGTGCACAACATTCGAGCGAGCATTTTCATAACTAAACGATCCGGTGAACTCTATTAACTTCGGTAACGGGTGTGGATACCTTAAACTGGCTACGTGTGTGATTGTGGCGTGCGTGGGAGCTTTACATTGTGTAGACACTTAGTACGGACTTGGCAGCATTAACTGTGATCTTTATCGAAAAAATACACCTGAAAATTTACATTGCCAAGTTAAAACTTTTATTTCAGTACTAGCCACATCCCGTTTACCGGACAATTCTATGTATGTTGCGACCTGCAGTAGACAGTAGTGGTCTAGTATTCCCTACTACAGCTTTTAACCAGACAAATGAACATTGCTGGACACTGGCAGGACGGTAAAAAGTAACGTGCCGCGCCGCACATCCAGCTGCCTCCTCCGCTGTTTCTAGTGTACCCTTCAGTGGGGTAGTTACTCTGCTCGCTAATAAACAGTGTTCACCAGACCCCTGGACTCTGCTGCAAGCGCCCTCTCGAGTCCCAGAATCCGCGTCTCCCGCAGCTGTGCTGTGCGAGTGTTGTTTGGCGCTGACCCCAGCCATCACCCTGCCTTCACTGGGAATTCCTTCCTCCACCTTTGCTCCTACCGCTCGGCAGTTTTAGACCGACCTCAGACGCCCCCGACTTCCCTCCATTCTGCGCCAGGTGTAGTGAACCACGCGTTATGACTCAATAATTTTTGTCTGAAATATGACCATGTGCAGACTTCGTCACCTACGTCGTTTTCAAAACACTGCAAAAAAAATATTTAAATTCTTTTAAAGTTCTCTATAAAAGGTTCTTGAACGAAACTCTAATTAAAACACATTCAGTTGAGTCGTTTGTGCAAAATGACGTCACTCAGTCCAACTGGTTTGCGCAAACTTTTCTAATTTAGATGTCGTTTGTTTCTTCTTGGAAATTATATTCTTGCAAGTTGTCTTATTTTTCCCGTAATAAAAATCAGACTGTAAAACGTTTAAGATTCAAAAATCGAAATCAAACTCTTCTGAAAATTAATACATTGGAAAAATTCAGTAGTAATTCTTCCTCTATATAACTCCTCATAAATAATTCTCGAACACGCATTTAAGCTTTAGAGCACACACTGTTTTATTGTCTCCGTATATGCGACATACAGATGTGAACATCAGAGTCGACAAAACACAACTGAACAAAATACAACACCCACTAAACATTCTGTGACGTCATTACAATGGAAAATTACAAATTTTTATTTATTTGAATGTTGGAGGTTCGACGCAACAACCCGGTCACAGGATCTTCTGCTGCTCTTTGGCCGTTGACCCATGACGCCTAGTGGCCAATAATTTTCTTTCTGGTTCCAGCAGTGAAGATGCTGTTCCCGCCAGTTGCGCTGCTCTCTCCAAACATAGAACATTCTTGTTGTTGTTGTCGTCTTCAGTCCTGAGACTGGTTTCATGCAGCTCTCCATGCTACTCTATCCTATCATCTCCCAGTACTTACTGCAGCCTACATCCTTCTGAATCTGCTTAGTGTATTCATCTCTTGGTCTCCCTCTACGATTTTTACCCTCCACGCTGCCCTCCAATACTAATTTGGTGATCCCTTGATGCCTCAGAACATGTCCTACCAACCGATCCCTTCTTCTGGTCAAGTTGTGCCACAAAATTCTCTCCAATCCTATTCAATACCTCCTCATTAGTTATATGATCTACCCATCTAATCTTCAGTATTCTTCTGTAGCATCACATTTCGAAAGCTTCTATTCTCTTCTTGTCTAAACTATTTATCGTCCATATTTCACTTCCATATATGGCTACACTCCATACAAATACTTTCAGAAACGGCTTCCTGACACTTAAATCTGTACTAGATATTAACAAGTTTCTCTTTTTCAGAAATGCTTTCTTTGCCATTGCCAGTCTACATTTTATATCCTCTCTACTTCGACCATCATCATTTATTTTGCTCCCCAAATAGCAAAACTCGTTTACTACTTTAAGTGTCTCATTTGCTAATCTGATTCCCTCAGCATCACCCGACTTAATTCGATTACATTCCATTATTCTCCTATTGCTTTTGTTGATGTTCATCTTATATCCTCCTTTCAAGACACTATCCATTCCGTTCAACTGCTCTTCCAAGTCCTTTGCTGTCTATGACAGAATAACAATGTTATCGGCGAACCTCAAAGTTTTTATTTCTTCTCCATGGATTTTAATACCTACTCCGAATTTTTCTTTTGTTTCCTTTACTGCTTGCTCAATATACAGACTGAATAACATCGGGCAGAGGCTACAACACACAAAACAAAAATACAAAACTTTAAATATTTTACAAACACAACAAAATATTTCAAATACATAAACAAAACACTAAATTAAACTTACATTTACCTGCAAACTGAGCTGATCCTTGTAGATGGGTGACGCTTTAATTTCCCGCCCCATTACATAGGACACGACAATATTTTGCATCTTGCTATGGGTATCTCGTGAAGAGAGAGAAAAAAGTTAGATAGATGGCGCCCACAAGAAGGATTACACGCAATACTCCTGCCTGCGAACCATTCGCTAACTGGAACAGGTCTACATCTGCATCCACACGGATACTCTGCAAATCGCATTTGAGTGCCTGGAAAGGCGTTCGTAGAACCACCTTCGCAATTCTCTGTTATTCCAGTCTTGTATAGCGCGTGTCTCTTTCCATGCGAGCTCTGATTTCCCTTATTTCATTATGGCGATCGTTTCTCCCTATGTAGGTCGGCGTCAGCAAGATATTTTCGCATTCGGAGGAGAAAATTGGAGATTGAAACTTCGCGAGAATATTCCGCCGCAACAAAAAACGCCTTTGTTTTAATGATGTCCACCCCAAATCCTGTACCATTTCAGACACAGTCTGTCCCCTATTTCGCGATAATACAAAACATTTTCGATGTACTGCGTCAATCGTATATGGTAAGGATCCCATACCTTGCAGCAGTATTCTAAAAGAGGGCGGACAAGGGTAGTGTAGGGAGTCTTCTTAGTAGATCTGTTACATTTCCTAAGTGTCCTGCCAATAAAACGCAGTCTTTGGTTAGCCTTCCCCACAACATTTCCTATGTGTTCTTTCCAATTTAAGTTGTTCGTAATTGTCATTCCTAGTTATTTAGTTGAATTTACAGCCTTTAGATTTGACTGATTTATCGCGTAACCGAAGTTTAACGGATTCCTTTCAGCACTCATGTGGACGACGTCACACTTATCGTTATTTAGGGTCAACTGCCAATTTGCGCACCATACAGATATCTTTTCTATATCATTTTGCAATTTGTTTTGATGTTCTGATGACATTATTAGTCCATAAACGACAGCGTCATCTGCAAACAATGGGAGACGGCTGCTCAGATTGTCTCCCAAATCGTTTATATTGGTAACGAACAGCAAAGGGTCTATAACATTACCTTGAGGAGCGCCAGAAATCACTTCTGTTTTAGTCGATGACTTTCCGTCAATTACTACGAACTGTGACGTGTCTGACAGCAAATCCCGAATCCAGTCACATAACTGAGACGATATTGCGTAAGCACGCAATTTGACTACAAGCCACTTGTGTGGTACACTGTCAAAAACCTTCTGGAAATCTAGAAATACGGAATCAGTCTGAAATCCTTTGTCACCGGCACTCAACACTTCGTGTCAGTAAAGAGCTAGTTATAATGAAATTTTCACTCTGCAGCGGAGTGTGCGCTGATATGAAACTTCCTGGCAGATTAAAACTGTGTGCCGGAACGAGGCTCGAACTCGGGACCTTTCCCTTTCGCGGGCAAGTGCTCTACCAACCGAGCTACCCAAGCACGACTCACGCGCCGTCCTCACAGCAGGAGAGCTTTGTGAAGTTTGGAAGGTAGGAGACGAGGTACTGGCGGAATTAAAGTTGTGAGGACAGCGCGTGAGTCGTGCTTGGGTAGCTTAGTTGGTAGAGCACTTGCCCGCGAAAGGCAAAGGTCCCGAGTTCGAGTCTCGGTCCGGCACACAGTTTTAATCTGCCAGGAAGTTTCAAAGAGCTAGTTGTGTTTCACCAGAACGATGTTTTCTACGTCCTTGTTGACTGTGTGTCAATAGACGGTTTTGTTCCAGGTAATCCGTAATATCCGAACTCACTGTATGTCCCAAATCATGCTGCATATCGATGTTAATGATATGGGCCTGTGAGTTAGTGGATCACTCGTGCTGCATTTCTTGAATATTGGTGTGACCTGTCCTACTCTCCACTCTTTGGACACGGATCTTTCGTCGAGCGAGCGGTTCTATACGGTTCTGAAGTGTGGAACTATTGTATCAGCATACTCTGAAAGGAACCTAGGGAAACGACAGTGGCGCACAAAGTACCCTCCGCCAGACAATGCAAGATGAGCGCAGAGTAGATGTGGATGAACTAGTCTCAAAATAAAACGTAAGAAGCGAGGCAGAGATGTACTTGCGACTTTGCGTCACATAGGACTGAGCTTACTCTTTGAATCTCTGCTTATTATTTCGTTGCTGCTGGAAGGTGGAAAATCATGGTACTTGCTGCACCAGGTGTTGCAAGTTTTAATCGCCAGCACCGTGTCAAACCGGCAGACGCCGAGTCCGCCACGGGGTGCGTTTAGTGACTGAAAGCGCCGGGTCAGAGATGAGATCGCAAACCGCAGTATTTCGCACGAGTGGCCGCGGTTCAGTTGAGTTGTGTTCAGGGCGGGGGGAAGAGCCCAGCCGCCACTCGCCCTGACCGCAACAGCTGGTGACCCAAGTCGTCCACCCCTCCTCCCTCTTTCCCCTCCCCCCCCTCCCCCCCCCCCCCCACGCCAACGTAAGCCATCTTGGCTGCTGCCCCGCCCCTTTTGTGTAAAAACCCGCCCCCTCGCTTCTGTACCTGCAAGTGATCCACCCCTCGCATAATCGTCCCCCTGCCACACTGACAGCCTGACAACACCAGCCCCATGCATGAGGATCAAACCTGCAATGTTCGGATACAGTATTACAAGTGTCCCGCTTGACACAGTTTAGTTGTTTGAATATCTAGCATAACGTTGCAAAGCGGTATGAAGTGGAACGAGAATGAGAACTGTGCTAGGGAAGGCGACTTCGGTTTAATGGGAGAACTCAAGGAATGAGTAGTTCACATGGAAAGGAGACCGTATATAGAACGCAGGTGCGACGTATTTTTGAGTACTGCGCGACTGTCTGGGATCCGTACCAGGTGGGATTGAAGGAAGACGTCGAAGCAGTTCAGATGCGAGCTGCTAGATTTGTTACCATTGGTAGCTTCGAACAACAAGTAAGTGTTAACGCAGATATTTTGGAAACTCGTATGGGAATCCGTGCAACGAAGGTGACGTTATTTTCGAAAAATGCTATTGAGAAAATTTAGAGAACCAGCATTTAATTCTGACTGCGAAACCATTCTACTGCGTCCAACACACACTTTGTGATCAAACGTATCCGGACACGCCCAAAACCATACGATTTTAATATTAGGTGCATCGTGCTGCCACCTACTGCCAGGTACTCCATATCAGCCACGTCAGAAGTCATTACACATGGTAAGACAGGAGAACGTGGTCAGGTGACTGGGTGTCACTTGTGTCATACGTCTGTACGCGAGATTTCCACACTCCTAAATATCCCTAGGTCCACTGTTTCCGCCGGCCGTTGTGGCTGAGTGGTTCTAGGCGCTACAGTCTGGAACCGCGCGACCGCTACGGTATCAGGTTCGAATCCTGCCTCGGGCATGGATGTGTGTGATGTCCTTAGGTTGGTTAGGTTTAAGTAGTTCTAAGTTCTACGGGACTGATGACCTCAGGAGTTACGTCGCATAGTGCTCAGAGCCATTTGAACCACTGTTTCCGATGTGATAGTGAAATGGAAACGTGAAGGGACGCGTACAGCACAGAGGCGTACATGCTGACCTCGTCTGTTGACTGACAGAGTCAGCCGTCAGTCTAAAAGGGTCGTAATGTGTAATAGGCAGACATCTATCCAGACCATCACACAGGAAATCCAAACTGCATGAAAAATGTTCAAATCTGTGTGAAATCTTATGGGACTTAACTGCTAAGGTCCTCAGACCCTAAGCTTACACACTACTTAACCTAAATTATCCTAAGGACAAACACACACACCATGCCAGAGGGAGGACTCGAACCTCCCCCGGGACGAGCCGCACAGTCCATGACTGCAGCGCCCTAGACCGCTCAGCGCGGCAAAAATGCGTCAGAATCCACTGCAACTACTGTGAAAGTCAGGCGGAAGGTGAGAAAACACGGATTTCACGGTCGAGCGGCTGCTCACAAACCACACATCACGCCTGTAAATGCCAAACGACGCCACGCTTGGTGTAAGGATTGTAAAAATTGGACCATGTGGCGATCAGATGGCAAGGTGTGGGTATGTCAAATATCCGGTGAACGTCATGTGCCAGCGTGTGTAGTGCCAACAGTAAAATTCGGAGGCGGTCGTGTTATGGTGTGGTCGTGTTTTTAATGGAGGGGGCTTGCAGGCCTTGTTGTTTCGCGTGGCACTATCACAGCACAAGGCTACACTGATATTTTAACCACGTTCTCGCTTCCCGCTGTTGAAGAACAAGTTGGGGATTGCGATTGCATCTTTCAACACGATCGAGCACCTGTTTATAATGCGCGGCCTGTGGTGGAGTGGTTACACGACAATAACATCCCTGTAATGGACTGTCATGCACAGAGTCCTGGCCTGAATCCGTTGGGATGTTTTGGAACGCCGACTTTGCGCCAGGCATCACCGACCGACATCGATACCCCTCCTGAGTGCAGCACCCTGTGAAGAATGGTCTGCCGTTCCCCAAGTAACCTTCCAGCACCTGACTGAACGCATGCCTGCGAGAGTGGATGTTGTGATCAAGGCTAAGGGTGGGCCAACACCATACTGAATTGCAGCATACCGATGGAGGCGCCACGAACTTGTAAGATATTTTCAGCCAGGTGTCCGGATACTTTTGAAGACACAGTGTTCATTGCGCGTAAGGAGCACGAAGATAAGATACGAGAAGATGCAGTTCTTACGGAGACATATAGACAGCCGTTTTTCCGTCGCTCTGTTCCCGAGTGGAACAGGAAAGAAAACGATTAGTAGCGGTACAGGGTAACCTCCACCAAACGCCGTACAGCGGCTTGTGCAGTATCTGTGTAGTGTAGGTGTAGGTCTCAAATGAGGAAGGATTCCCTCGCCAGCTGGTATACGACTCTGGATCGTGTTATTTTGGGCAGTTTTGTACACAAAGGTCTCGTCTTTTTATATAGGTGACCCTTACTCTTTCTAGTATAGTTAGATATTACACTGTGAGATGTGGTCCGACGATTTCCACGCCATACGTCAGTACTGGCGGGGTTTTGGCTCTGAATAGTGCCATTGCTACCTCTAAGCTGAAGAATGTACTGTGTTCTCTACTTCATGGACAGCCATTAGTGCTCGCACTGCTTTCTCTGTTACATGTTTTGTGGAACATTTCGCACTTGTCTGAGTCGGGTTCCCTACGCATTCGAAGTCTTGGTACGATTTTCAGTTTTCTCTCGCGTACGAAGATATCGGCTGATGCTGGTGCTCTTCCTCCATTTCTTAGCGCCATCATTTCTGTTTTTATTTCGAAGCCGTCTCCGACGCACCAATCTTCATTTATTGTTTTTTGTGGCTTTGCAGTGTCCTTTGAATGACATAGGTTTTTGGATATCAACGCAACAAGGGTTCCAGGAATGCTTGCAGCACACGACGAGATTCGAAGCAACGCCATTTCATCTCAAGTGTTAGAGCAGTCTCAGGTCAATGGAGACGTCTTTCCGCCACGGATCGCTACAGATGACGAAACCTGGCTGCATCCGTATGCGGGACGGTATGGGTGGCGAGCGGTAGTGTGGAGTGAGAGTCGCTCGTAGTACTTGTGGCTTCACAGCCGTCGTACTCAGCTGCAAGACGCTCTTCTTAGAGCCGTTGAGAGGGCACAAGTGGGAAGTGACGTAGTGTCCTCTGAGGTACCGGCGACAGACGGTTTATTCGGCACGTGTGTCGTGAGGAAGACCGCCTAAATTGTGGTTCCTTTTCCCTTCTGCTTGCTGCGGGCCAGAATGATAAACTTCTCTTGCATTTCATACAAAAGCAACTCTCAAAAGCAGGCTATAATTCTGTTACTTCAAAAGTGTTAATTACCAGCAGAATAATAAACAATAACGGAACGAAAAGTCAGTCGAAGCACTAACTTGGATAGCGGGCGAAGTGATTTGGCTATGAGATCAGAGCTGGTCCGACAGTCTCGTAGAAAAGACCTCTTGTCTGCCTTGGTCGGTTGGTTGGGGGAAGGAGACCAGACAGCGAGGTCATCGGTCTATTCGAATTAGGGAAGGACGGGGAAGGAAGTCGGCCGTGCACTTTGAAAGGAACCATCCCGACATTTGCCTGGAGCGATTTAGGGAAAACACGGAAAACCTAAATCAGGATGGCCGGACGCGGCATTGAACCGTCGTCCTCCTTGGTCGGTATTCGTTAACAACTTAATCAGCAATCTCTGATTATTTGGATGTGTAACTGAGAACGGTTTGATAGTAATTACGCAAATACGCGGTCAATTATTTTGTTGAAGAATGGAAATTATGTGTAATTCGTAAAGTGGAATCTATTGCCGGCCGAAGTGGCCGAGCGGTTCTGGGCGCTACAGTCTGGAACCGCGCGACCGCTACGGTCGCAGATTCAAATCCTGCCTCGGGCATGCATGTGTGTGATGTCCTTAGGTTAGTTAGGTTTACGTAGTTCTAAGTTCTAGGGGACTGATGACCTCAGAAATTAAGTCCCATAGTGCTCAGAGACATTTGAACCTTTTTTTTAAAATCTATTGTGCAACTTCTCCTATTCTGCTAATACAAAGCGAGTCGCATCCCGTGTAAACAAACTGATTAAAAATTTTGTTATTCATGCATATCAGTTCCTCGCTAAGAGTTTCTTACAGCCTCAAGATAACGGATTCCCGAACTACGTGCTTTCTTCTGCGAGAGGGGTAACTATAGAAGGCTGCGGGTTCGTGAACAATTATTAGAAGTGAAACGTCCCCTTTGAACAATTATACAGGACTGTGCTTAACCTGGCACACAATATTTTTAGCGCAACGCAATCTGACTTTCAAAAATCCCTACAAAATAATGGCCCTGACTAACATTAAACTATACCTTCCAGAAATCACTTACCTCACAAAAATCTTCATTACTCGAACTACTGCAATACAGCGAGCGCCACTACTGCCAGCTAAATAAAAGATTCAAACTACGGAAGGCACTAACTACTGATAGGTATAGTTAGCAAATGAAAGATATTAATAGAGAACAAACAATGTATTTACCTTAATAGTCATAATATATATAGCAGTTCATGACAAATTACAAAACTCCGCCATCTCTCTCCCCACATCCACCACTGCTGGTGGCTCACCTCCAACTGCGCAACGCTACGCGCTGTTCACAGCCAGCTGCCTAACACTACAATGGCGAGTATTACAACAATGCAAAGCAGCCACAGACTGCACACAGCACAGCCAGTGATTTTCATACATAGGTGGCGTTACCAATAAAAAAACCTAAACAGCCTACTTACATATCCCCCATGCTCCCCACAAAAAATTTTACAAATTGGATTGGGCAGTGGCCAATACAGATTTGAAAAAATTTTTCATAATTACAATAACAAAGAAATCAACTGCACACACTTATTGATACTATGTTGCTCAAAAGCTCAAATTTTCTCACAGTCTATAAAGACAGTCCTGATCGTTCATCACGGTAAAATAGTAGTGTTTTTCTCAAAGTCTGAGCAGTAGAAGAAAATGCACACGGAACGGAAGTAGTGGATTTCCATGCAATCTTGAAGAAGTAGTGTTGTCTTTCCAACGGAAAGACAGTGCTGACTCTTGACGTGCATACAGGTAATGGGCCACAATGGAGCAAACCCACAGCAGAGTCATTCGAAGTTTTGAAGAACATTGGTAGGTAGGTCATCACAGAGCAGACCCACTGGAGTCCTGGTAGAGACTGTGGTATTGGTGGGCCACCAGAGGTGCAGACCCACTGCAGTCCTTGTAGAAATAATGGTATTGGTGGGTCATCAAAGATGCAGACCCACTGTAGTCCCTGTAGAAATAATGGCGTTGGTGGGTCATCATAGATGCAGACCCACTGTAGTCCTTGTAGAGATAATGGTATTGGTGGGCCACCAGAGGTGCAGACCCACTGTAGTCCTTGTAGAGATGGCCAGCAGCCATCTGTTGCGATTGTGCAGGTGCACATTCACCATCGAAGAGTCTTGCGGAGAATATAGCAAGTCCATAACCACCACTTGTGCACTCACAAAGTTTTTGGAATTGTCCTTAGAACCAGCAATGCTGTTATCCAGTCCCTTGCTGAATTATTAACACACGTGCAAACACTAACAGTCCCAACTTCTCACATACTGTGCGTATATTATGACCAACAGAAACGTGGGCAGTGAAATGTAACTTACATGTTAATAATATAATGAACTGGTGTAAAGTACAATTTTATAACATAAGAATACAATTACAAAGGTACAAAATACATCATTAAAGAACATAACAATACAGATAACATTTGTAGTACAGGCTTTACAACAGAATAGAAATAAACAGCATTGTGATACATTCACGCATTTACACACATTTCATAACTCTTAAAGTACGATTCTTGGTTTCCAACAACCTTTTCCACAAATCAGAGTCCCTAAACACTACTCATTATTCCTTACCTCATTATACATATACATATTCATCGACACTTCTTCAATATTTCATCATGAGAAATACGTAGCATAATAAACATTCCTCAACAACATAATACACATCGTCGTCGTAATAATAACATCATAACACCTCAGTCAAATCTCAAAAACGTCGTAGCTTTCTGCAATAATTTCAAACCCTAAAAAATATTCTCTGCTCATTTCAATAATGTCATCTACCTCAAACGTACTTTAAAAATCATGATCTCATACCAAATACATCATTCAAAGCTCTCGTAGTATCACAATGGTTCCGAAAAAATATGAGCAGTTCACAAAGTACAGACAAAATACAATTTCATAAGTGTGAAGTTACCCAACTGTGTAATTGTGTAAACATGTGTCACTGATGTAGCAAAAAAAAATGTTTATCTCTCAGTTAAATGATCAGATAGCTGTGTAATTCTGTGTTAGAGAAATATGGTACCGATGTGTTAAGTTGTATAAGCAAATACCATATTAGCTAGGGCTCCTCGTGCTTGCCAAACACATGATACACAAAGTAAGCGTGTACCCCCCTGAGGATTAATGTAATTATACCCTCAGGTGTTACAGATTACAGCAATGGAATGAAATATATCACGGAAAACTTTCTTTGTAATTCAAAAATCTTGAAAAATAAATGGCTTAAGTACAAAATCTCTCAAATGCGTGTCCTGTAGCGCTAAACTGTGCATCTTCTCGCAACATAATCTCTGTGGAAGTGTCGTAGTTATTGTCCTCCGAAAGCTAAGTTCTGCAGAAGCCAATGTACTTACCTCATCATAAACAAAAGTGAAATGCTTTCCGTATAGATATCTTAGTTATTACGCTTATTGCCGTGATGAAGAAAATACTGTGCTGTAATGTATTGTTTTACTACGGAAAAGGCTGTCTCATTGTAGCTATACCACAAAAGTTACTACTAAAACATGTTTTACTTTCCAGAATAAAACAGAAAACTGTGCAGATATAAAACAGATACACCGCAAAAACAACATTGTAAATTGTCACTCTTTAGTAGCGTCGTGATAAAATCGTGTAGCTGTCACATAAACTAACCACTGTGTCATCTGGTATCTCTCAGAAAGCACTTTGAATCCATAATGTATTTTCAAGTAAACCAAAATGTTGCATTAAAATCTCATTAGCAGTACCTGTACATGTTCCAAGTATGTAAGCCTGATAGTCGTTACGTAATCATGCAACTAACAAGCAAGAATGTACAAATAACAACATTGCGTCGTCTGTTGACTATAACAATGCATTCGTAATTTCTGTTTAAATAAGTTCTCTTGGTTCTTGACTGGATATTTAACTTCAAACATTGTTGCATGTTAACAGTTTCTTAAGTCTGACAAAGCATACTAGAAATGTGAAGTGAAAAGTTTTATGGCAAAGACAAAGTTAAAAAGCAGATTATCTCTCAATAAATGGTTTTACATGTGAAATGTGGTGTAAACCTTTACTCTTCCTAGTACGCAGAGTTTCAGCTTCAATGCAATTATCATGCGGTATACGTCGTTAAACAATACTGGAATTTTTCTTAATGTTAGCGTCTATGTCATTTTTCTCTGAGCCAGCCGGCGCAAGCGGCTGCCTGCGGTGCGAGTCATTGTCTGTCCCTTTGTTGGCGCGCGTCGTTATTGGGATTAGGAGACCTAGCTTCTACAAATTCACGTTGTCGAAAGTGCCCTGCTCTGTTTGAATCCCGCCAGTTCTGATGCAATTCAGGTCTGTCGTTACGAGTATATCGTCTGCCGTCATGTCGGTAGGTTCCGTAGTTTCTTCCTTGTCCGTCACGTGGTGGAGAATTTCTCCCTGAATCGTAACTGCGCGCTGGACCGTTGCGTCTAAAGTTATTATGTCTCCCTTGATAATAATTATTTTGGTTCCCATATTGTCTGTTTCTCTGATTGTCTCTGTGATAGTCATTACTGCGGAGAGGTGATCTTTCCCTGTAATTATTACTACTCTGCCAACGGTTGTCGTACGGGTGGTGTCTATTTTGGTCACGATTTGCGTTGTAAGAATAGACCTGTCGTGTCCAGTTATTGTTTCTGTCGTCACGGAATTGTGACGGATGTGACCTGTAGTGATTGTTTTCCCGTTTTCGCATCCCGCGACTGTCTGTGTCAATTTCTAATTCTTGTAAGAGTCCCTGAAAAGCTTCAATGTCGTCTTTGCAACGTCCTGCTAAAATAATATGTCGTAAATGTTCAGGCAATTTGAGTAAGCAAATTCGGATGAGTTCTGAGGGGCTGTATGGGTTTGACAGGTACTGATTCTTGTGCAACATGTCTTCAAAATATTTCACAAGACGGGAAAATTCAGATTGTTCAAAGTGTTTCATCATCATGATGCTATGTTTTACTCGGTCTTGTGTAGCTTGAGACCAATATGCTGAGAGGAAGGCATGGTAAAATTCTCCTTCACTGTGACAATCGTGAATGACCGATCGCATTCTTACAGCTGGTTCATTCTCTAAATAGCCACACATAAATTCTAATCTGTGTTCTAAAGACCAGTTGGGAGGAAAACAATGAGAGAATTGATGGAGCCATGCTTGTGGATGAATGTCGTTGCCAGAATTCTTAAATGTTTTGAATTTACGTGTAGTAATGAACGGCTTATAGTCAAAGTCATCATGTCGGCGAGTCGCATATCGGTCATTGTTACGTCGTTTCGGCGGTTCCATTTCAAAATTCGGTGCACCTTGCCAATTTCTTTCATAATTTCCGAAATGCGCTGTGTTATTATTTTGTGGCTGTTCCGTATTTCTATGTCCCTCTTCCCGTATTGGGGCGCGAGTGTCCTCTGAAATACGTAATTCTTGTACTACCTGTGTCAGCTGATCTTGTACTTTGCGGATTTCTCTTTGGTGTTGCGTATTAATTTGATTCTGATTTTGTTTGAATTTCCTAATTTGTTCGCACTCTTCTGTGTCATTAAAGACTACAGGTTTTGTGTCATTCAGATTATCATCTACGTTCGTAGATAAATTATTTAGCTGATCCGAAAGTTCAACTACTTTCTCTGATAAAGCACTAATTTTCTCCATGTGTCTTTCTACTGTGTCCTTTAAGTTTTCCTGAGTTTTTGCAAGTTCCGTAACCGAATCGGTAGACGCAACTGAGTCAATTTTAGCTTGCAAGGTCTCATGATTTTCATGAACAATAATTTGCAGTTCTTTTATGGCTGCTTCGTGATTCTGTAATGCATTTTCATGCCGCGAAAAAATAGGTTGAAAATGCTCACAAATTTGAGTTTTTACGTCATTACAGACTTTTTGACATTTCGATTCAATGTTATGTAACTCAGTAGTTAAATCTTCACGCGTTTGTTCAAGAGTTTGTTCCAATGAGTCTAACTGTTGAAGCTGCTGCTGTGTTTGTCTCTGATTTTGTTCCAATGTGTCTAACTTTTGAAGATTTTGTTCCATTGCGTCTAACTTTTGAAGATTTTGTTCCATTGTGTCTAACTTTTGAAGATTTTGTCCCATTTGTTTCTGATTTTGTTCAAGCGTTGTGTCTAACTTTTGTAGCCTTTGTCCCATTTGTTGCATTAACTGTAATAACAGTGCACTGGTGTCTGAAACATATTCCTCAGTGCTATTCGGCAGCGCATTTGAACCGGCAATATTCGCATTTTGTAAAGCAGAAAATGTGTCTTGATTTATTTGAGAAAACGGTGAGGACGCAAAACCTGAATCTACAGTATTTGCAAGATTGTGTCCTGTCATTTCGGAATCCTGAGGCGAGCTGTTGCCGACCGATCGATCGATAACGCTTCCCTGTTCACTAATTGTTTCACTGCCTACACTATTATTTACAGCCCGCTCCATTTCCCTATGCACAATTACCAAATTACTACTTTGAACATTAGTTAATTCATTACTCTGCGGCGCTAACACACTGCTTTCGTCTTCACTGTCATTTCTCAGTTTACTTTGAAGCCTAGTATTACGTTTTTCACACGCAATTATTGTCACAATATTTCACACGACAACACGGAAATACACAATTTGAAGAGCAAAAATAAGAGAAGACATTAACATAGCACTGAAAATAATATCTAGTTAATTGCAAGCGCAGCAGCGAAATACTTGGTGCAAATCTACATGCATGCCACAACTGTTTTACTGTACAACAATGAAAGACTGCAACTACAAAGGAGATTCTCTCTACAATTACGCGCTAGCAATAAACAAAATCTACACTAATTACACAAACTACAAGAAAAAAATCAGAAGATTCCAGTGAGGTATCCTCGGCTAAGGGTCGACATACGAAACGTCCCCTTTGAACAATTATAACCTGACACACAATATTTTTAGCGCAACGCATTCTGACTTTCAAAAATCCCTACAAAAGAATGGCCCTGACTAACATTAAACTATACCTTCCAGAAATCACTTAACTCACAAAAATCTTCATTACTCGAACTACTGCAATACAGCGAGCACCACTAGTGCCAGCTAAATAAAAGATTCAAACTACGGAAGGCACTAACTACTGATAGGGATAGTTAGCAAATGAAAGATATTAATTTACCTTAATAGTCATAATATATATAGCAGTTCATGACAAATTACAAAACTCCGCCATCTCTCTCCCCACATCCACCACTGCTGGCGGCTCACCTCCAACTGCGCAACGCTACGCGCTGTTCACAGCCAGCTGCCTAACACTACAATGGCGAGTATTACAACAATGCAAAGCAGCCACAGACTGCACACAGCACAGCCAGTGATTTTCATACAGAGGTGGCGTTACCAATAAAAAAACCTAAACAGCCTACTTACAGAAGTTATGTATTCCACTCAGGACGGTGGAAGCGACTAGGCACATCGCGTGCACTGCAGTCTTAGTACAAACGAGATCAGTGACACCTCATCTGTGGTAACACAGAGGAGGTTTGAAGGAGAGAAATTTTCGAGGTAAGGGATTTGTCAAACACATGCAGATCCCTCTTGATAACTATCTCTCTTTTCGTTTTTTTCGTTCTGTGGCCGGCCGCGGTGGCCGTGCGGCGCAGCAGTCCGGAACCGCGGGACTGCTACGGTCGGAGGTTCGAATCCTGCCTCGGGCATGGATGTGTGTCATGTCCTTAGGTTAGTTAGGTTTAAGTAGTTCTAAGTTCTAGGGGACTGATGACCTAAGATGTTAAGTCCCATAGTGCTCAGAGCCATTTGGACCATTTTCTTTCTTTCTTTTTTTTCCGACTCGCCTTGTGAAACGCTGGTATGCAAAACCCAAAGATTTAAAGTAACTTTCGCATGCCGTGTCATTACCATTTAGCATGGCCAGATAAAACCTCCACGATACGCGCAAAGAACTGAAAGAGTATAGTAAAGAAGGTAGCGTAATATATGAAAAGCAACAAACAAGCACCAAAGTTTTTTAACACAAAATATGGAAAAATAAAAAAAGGGCTTCTCAGTTTAAATATACTTTGGGGGGAAATCATACAAGAAAGCGGCCTGGAAAAATCTGCAAAGGAAGATCGCTGTCAAAAAAAAAAAAAAAAAAAAAAAAAAAAAAAAAAAAAAAAAAAAACACAAAAAACAAAAAAAAATATGCGTTCAGATTAACGCAAAATATTTATAATAAAAAGTCACTTTCTACATTCAGTAAACGTAGTCATTGCGGCACTTTAATCAAACCTGAATGTACATTTTTTGTAAATAAAATCGCCTTTTCCTGCTGCCACTTAATTTATTTTTCCCAGACGCGTTTCGCCTTTTTCTTGTTCCAAGGCATCATTACTGGGATCTTCAATGATACAGTTTTGTTATTTTCAGATTATCAAACAGTTCACGTCACGATTTTTTATGTTAAAAAGTAATGACTTTCGATTTGCTGTAATCTGCGTTTCCTCTCATCTGCTCTGGAGGTCGCACTACCACTTTATTACCGACGCAGATGACGGCAAATCGTAAGTAATTACTTTGTAACATAAAAAATCGCGATGTGAACTGTTTGATAATCTAAAAATAACAACACTGTATAGACCCCACTGACGATGCCTTAGAACAAGAAAAAGGCGAAACGTGTCTGGGAAAAATAAATTAAGTGGCAGCAGGAAAAGGTGGTTTTATTTAGAAAACAAGTATTTCTACGCTCGCTGCCGAGGATCGACGCAGAAACAAACTTGTTAAACCCGAATGTCTTTATGGAGCAGAAACTTTAATTTTAAATAGGAAGAGGGATATTGAAGAATTTCAAAAGAATGAAAGAAAGAAAGATTATTGGGAAAATTAGGCCCCAAAATTACTAACAGAGAAATTTATGGGCTGAGAAGTAATAAGGAAATAGAAGAATGCACAGATATACATGGTGACATGAGAAAACAAAGACTTACATGTTATGTAATAATAACACGAACACGCTAAAGACAAAAGAAAAAATAATGAGCGTTTTAACAGATGATTTACTGTCAATCAATGCAAAATATCAACAACTTCTGAGGAAGTATCAAGAGCTGGAAACGAAATATAAAGCAGTGGATAGGAATTATCGCCTAACTCAAGAGAACGCCGTTGTTAATGGTCATCCCACTACTACATGTAAGTACAGCCCCAGTGATACCGTTATCAAACAAACTCTCAGCACTGGTAGCGGATTGTGGTGACACAACAGACATAAACGAACCACAAAGTAATCACAAAACTCCCTCTAAAGAACCAAAAAAGAACATGCCAACCTTAAGATGCATCAAAGGGCTCCTTCTGTATGCCGACAGTCACGGAAAAGATCTATCCGAAAGTTTTCACGCAAGTATACGTTCAAAGCATTCAGTTTTCGTGGTGATCAAGCCTGGTGCAATGTTAAATGCAGTGGTGGAGAATATTACAACAGAAACAAGTCAATTGAACAAAGACGCTCACGTTGTGAAAGTAGGCGGCGGCAACGACGAATACAAAAACGAAAGCTAGACATCCCTGCGGTGTTTCCGTAACATAGGCCCATTACCAAAACCATTTCAAACGAACATCGTCATCACAAACGTGCCAGTGCGACATGATTTACCACTGTGGTCGTGTAGAATCAAAGAGATTCGACACTACAATTCCGAGCTAAAGAAACTGTGTGATAAATTTAGCCATATACATTTGATATACTTAAGTAAGATGTGTCGTGATGAACACATGAAACACGGATCCCACTTAAACAGGAAATGGAAGGCCAAGCTAGTTTCCCACATAAGCAAACTGTGCGAGAAAGACAGTGTGGAGAAAGCTCCAATTGCTCCGGGCTACAACCACGAGACTTTCTTAGAATAAAGGACCATAATAATAGTTTTCAGGGATGTATTTCGGATATGACTGAGTCCCGTTCACGCAAAGAAAAGCCAGGCTGTGAAATAAGTGATCAGTCATTGCAGGACAGTTCTAAAAAACCAGTATATGCAAAATGTCGTAAGAAGTGTAACTCAAACAATTTTGATTCGTGCAAGATGGTAAATAAACAAGAAGGGTAACACCTTTAAAGTTAATGCACTTAAATGTGCAATATCTCAGAAACAAACTAGACATACTACAAATATTCATAGAGGAACACTTGCCACATGTGCTAGTAATAACGGAACATGGGCTAAAATGCAGTGAAATAATATATTATAGATTAGAAGGCTACATACTAGCAAATAGTTATTGTGGGCAAACCATAAAAGTGGTGGTGTGGCAGTTTATGTTAATAAGGATATAGAAGC
The DNA here is from genome assembly GCF_023864345.2 of Schistocerca serialis cubense. Lineage (NCBI taxonomy): Eukaryota > Metazoa > Arthropoda > Insecta > Orthoptera > Acrididae > Schistocerca > Schistocerca serialis. The sequence goes on from NC_064649.1 coordinate 170,482,290, forward strand.
AAAAAAAAATTTCCTTTCTTGAACATCACACCAAAGAAGGATCAATTGAAATGACAGATATTGTACTCCACAGTAGTCATCTTAAGTTAATAAAGCATAAAGTGATTGGATTATGTACGCCACCAAATTCTGGTGTAATGCTGTTTATGGATAAACTTAGTAGTATTGTTGCTCAAGCCGGTTCTAATGACCTAACTGTATTAGGTGACTTTAGTATGGATGCAAACTCAAACAGCATAGTAAACTTGAAGCTCAGTGATGTACTGACCTCATACAATCTTGTAACTATAGTGAAGTCTGCTGAGAGGCACCCACATGCCTTGCTCATACTGTGGCATCAAGCAGTCAGGCCTGCAAGATGAGTGGTCTGCCAAGCGAGTGGACTCATTCTTATTTATCGAGTAACATGAACTCTCGTACTCACACTTAAGTTACAAGTTATCCTCCTATATGATTAATACGCAACGGAAACATGCATCTCACTATCAGTGATTTACAGAACTCTGACTGTACACTACGCACTGGCAATACCACATTTTCTTTCTTTTTTTATTTAACGGCTTTTGTCAACACGTGGCCACCGCACTGAATATGAGTGGCGCACACATTATAAATTCGGGACATCATCACAACATACAATTCGAAGGAAAAGTCCACCAATCTTTTTCTTTTCACTATCTGATTTATTCCGATAAATTCTCTTAACCTAAACACACAAATTCTATAACCTACAACAATAACACATGAGAAATTCCGCCCAGTGGGCATGGCTTTATATTGGTGAATCTCTATACTATGGTCTCGTAATTACTTTTAACGCTACAGTGCACTTTCTGGATAGGATGGTGGGTCTTTTATTATTTCTCACACTTCGACTCTCTCAATCATCATCACGAAACTATCCTCCAGACCGAGCAGTACAGAAGGAACAAGCATAACCCACTAATCTTTTGGAACTACCTTGCTACTCTCCCATGCAAACCACACATACCCAAATTACATGACATACATCACACTGCAATAAGAAATATAAAACACTAAATAGTCACAACACTATCACTTTCAGCTTTCCCACTTCAATTAATATTTATCCCAGTTTCTCACGACACTGCCCCACTTCGTAATTCTACTTTCCTACTATGAACTCTGGAGATATATGCACGCCTTCCTGTGCGATGCAAGCCAAGTGGCGTTGCTGGATAGACGGCCGACTCACCTTGCTTCTCTCTCAGAGTTTGAATCTAGAGTCACACGGAATCATATCACGCGAAGTAATATTAAGAACGTATTCATCACACACGCGAGTCCTCAACTGATACCATGAACGAGTACTTCTCTTTATCTTTTGTCTCATACACAGATTGAGACTCACACAGTACTCACCACGTGGAAGTACTCGTCTCTAATTTCAAGTCCTGCACACGCCATTTCTTAAATATTTCAACTTATGGTACACACGCTATTTCTTAAATACACTCCTGGAAATTGAAATAAGAACACCGTGAATTCATTGTCCCAGGAAGGGGAAACTTTATTGACACATTCCTGGGGTCAGATACATCACATGATCACACTGACAGACCCACAGGCACATAGACACAGGCAACAGAGCATGCACAACGTCGACACTAGTACAGTGTATATCCACCTTTCGCAGCAATGCAGGCTGCTATTCTCCCATGGAGACGATCGTAGAGATGCTGGATGTAGTCCTGTGGAACGGCTTGCCATGCCATTTCCACCTGGCGCCTCAGTTGGACCAGCGTTCGTGCTGGACGTGCAGACCGCGTGAGACGACGCTTCATCCAGTCCCAAACATGCTCAATGGGGGACAGATCCGGAGATCTTGCTGGCCAGGGTAGTTGACTTACACCTTCTAGAGCACGTTGGGTGGCACGGGATACTTGCGGATGTGCATTGTCCTGTTGGAACAGCAAGTTCCCTTGCCGGTCTAGGAATGGTAGAACGATGGGTTCGATGACGGTTTGGGTGTACCGTGCACTATTCAGTGTCCCCTTGACGATCACCAGTGGTGTACGGCCAGTGTAGGAGATCGCTCCCCACACCATGATGCCGGGTGTTGGCCCTGTGTGCCTCGGTCGTATGCAGTCCTGATTGTGGCGTTCACCTGCACGGCGCGAAACACGCATACGACCATCATTGGCACCAAGGCAGAAGCGACTCTCATCGCTGAAGACGACACGTCTCCATTCGTCCCTCCATTCACGCCTGTCGCGACACCACTGGAGGCGGGCTGCACGATGTTGGGGCGTGAGCGGAAGACGGCCTAACGGTGTGCGGGACCGTAGCCCAGCTTCATGGAGACGGTTGCGAATGGTCCTCGCCGATACCCCAGGAGCAACAGTGTCCCTAATTTGCTGGGAAGTGGCGGTTCGGTCCCCTACGGCACTGCGTAGGATCCTACGGTCTTGGCGTGCATCCGTGCGTCGCTGCTGTCCGGTCCCAGGTCGACGGGCACGTGCACCTTCCGCCGACCACTGGCGACAACATCGATGTACTGTGGAGACCTCACGCCCCACGTGTTGAGCAATTCGGCGGTACGTCCACCCGGCCTCCCGCATGCCCACTATACGCCCTCGCTCAAAGTCCGTCAACTGCACATACGGTTCACGTCCACGCTGTCGCGGCATGCTACCAGTGTTAAAGACTGCGATGGAGCTCCGTATGCCACGGCAAACTGGCTGACACTGACGGCGGCGGTGCACAAATGCTGCGCAGCTAGCGCCATTCGACGGCCAACACCGCGGTTCCTGGTGTGTCCGCTGTGCCGTGCGTGTGATCATTGCTTGTACAGCCCTCTCGCAGTGTCCGGAGCAAGTATGGTGGGTCTGACACACCGGTGTCAATGTGTTCTTTTTTCCATTTCCAGGAGTGTATTTCAACTTATTGTAAACACGCTAGTAATTCAGCTTAACTTAAGCACACGGAAGTATTTCAACTTATTGCTACACTTGGTTTCATTGTGACCGTTGGTCACTTCTGAAGATTACTACAATCCCATTAATATTACCTGCCTGACATTTAATTCTCCCCACAAAAGTTCCTGAAATAGAGAAATTATTATTTCAAACTATTCTTAAATATTCCACATGCATACCATGTCTCCACTCTTTAGTCGTTACGGAGCACAGCTAAAACAGGTCTTAACAGCACAAGATCCAGCGGCAGAGTGCTGAAACATGGCCGTTCTCCAGGTCATCTCGCACCTAACTCGAGGTGGGGGAAGACCATGCTACCGTATTGGTCAGCCACATTTCAGGCGCTCAAAGCTCAGGTAAATTTCATCTCTTTGGTCCCACCAAAGGTGGCCACAGGATCGTCTCAAAGATGATCATATATTCACATTCACTATCTGCGGTTAGCAGACGACCATACATTCATTCATTTCACAGATCTCACCAAACTGGATGTAGGGATTTACTTTGTGGGAGTGCACATGTGATCAATTAAAAAATAAATTGTCATTCTTTCCCACACTGGTATCCGGCTTCGCTGTATTAATTGAAATTGAGTTATTTTACAAAAAAAATGTGTTGTTCTGACAAAAATAATGAAGTATGTTGTACCTATTTTCAATGTCGCGCGGTACTGTACCATTTCACTGACACCAGAGTTCCACTAGAATAGAGTTCCACTAGAATAGATTATGCTGTAATCAACAAAGATGTTATAGATAAGGTAAATTACAGTAACTTAGATTTTCTTTATTCTGACCACTTCTGTCAGGTGACAGAATACATAAATTCAGTTGTGCCTAAAATAACAAAAATTATGCTTCAGAAACGAATGCTGAATACGTCAAATATTGATGCTCTTAAAGACAAACCAGCGAATGAGAAATGGGATTCTGTGTACCAGGTAAAAGGATCGGATGAGAAACGGAATGAATTCTATTCAACCCTACTGCATCATTATGAATATAGTTGTCCAGCCAGAGAAATCCAGAAGGTAGTTAAACACTGTCAGAATGGAAGTAATCCTAGACTAAAACTCCCACCAAATCTGATTAGGCTCAGGCAGCAAGTACATCATCTAAACCAGCTTTATAAAGGTACTGCTATGCAGGTTTTCAAGGAAAAATACAATAGGGCCAAGCAAACTTTTAAAACTGAAATTGTTAACCTAAGGAAGCAGATTGACAGCAATCCACGAGAGAGAGAAAGAGAATCAGGAGTGCGCTCGTCTTAAATGTTAATTTTCTTTTTTCGTTCCAGGTATGTCAACCGCTCACAGTCCTCTTGCAAGTAAACCAGGTGGCTGGAACAAAGTAAGGTAGGAGGAGTAAGTTCTTACTAGCACAATATAGCGGTTATCGCTTTTCAGTATTCTAAACTTTCGTCCTCACATTGCTCTTCTGTAGTCGTGGATCCCCATACGTCATAAAAAGCTGTCATCATTTATATATACAGGGTGAGTCACTAACTGTTGCCACCAAGAATAAATCCGAAAGTATGACAGTAGCTGAAAAGTTTGTGCGAGAAATTTTGCATGGGACAACGGGGGCCATAATATGACGTTCGTTCTTTGTTGCTAGGCGACGTCGCGTCAGAGATATGAAAGTCAACTACGTTGTTTTTTTTTTTTAATGGGATGCTATAGCTTGCTACTTATTGTCTGATAGCGGCTATCGAGACGAATCCAATGATGTGTAACAGTAAGGTCTTTGAAGGTCAACGAAGGTCACAAAGGTGGCATGAACGTCCATTTACAGGTGTTCGAAATGATGACCATTGGTATAAATGCCGTGCTGCGATCTTCTTATCATGCATTGAGTGGTATTCCTTACCACTTCGGCACTTATCGAAGCACACGCTCTGACACGCGTGTATCGTGTAAATAGTAAATATTCGTCGAATACGGCTTATCCATCTAACGTGCCATTGACATGTAAACACCATTCGACGGTTTCGTAAGACAACACTAATAGGAACGGTAAGTCTAGTATCGTCGAATCAAGCGAATGGGAATGATGTATTCCTTCTAAGAACAAGTCGATATGCTTCTCATTTACGGAGAATGCCAATGGCATTAAGTGAGAGCTGGAGACTTATACGCTGAAAGATATCCTCAACGTATTCACTCTACACGTCGATATTTAAATATGTGTATGATAGATTGAGGACAACTGTATCTGTAATGCATCGGAAACATATCCGACAAAAGAAAGTTACTAACGAGGAAACGGAAATTGGTACTCTTGCCAATGTGGTTCGAGATCCTTGCGTCAGTTCGCGTCAAATCGCAATGGATTGACGCGGCGTACTGTTCTGCATCGCCATAAATATCATCTTTACCGTATCAGTCTCCACCAAGTATTAACTGTATTAACTGGTACGGGATTGTTTGCGTCGCTTTGAATTCTGCCGATAGGCTCATCTTCAGATTCAGAAGGATGACACATTTATTAATTCGATTTTATTTACTGACTAGGCTACATTCACGAACCATGTAAATGTTAATTTGCGTAACATACGTTATTAGGCAGCTGAAAATCCATGTTGGCTGCGGCAAATTGCATACCATAAACCGTGGTCGGTAAATGTATGGTGTGGCATTCTGAAGGACGGAATCCCCCTATTTCATCGAAGGAAATCTTAATGGTAGGAAGTACACTACATTCCTGCAAGAAACATTAGGGCTGTTATTGGAAGGAATACCTTCAGCCACCCCTGGTGGCCGAGCGGTTCTAGGCGCTACAGTCTGCAACCGCGCGACCGCTACGGTCGCAGGTTCGAATCCTGCCTTGGGCATGGATGTGTGTGATGTCCTTAGGTTAGTTAGGTTTAAGTAGTTCTAAGTTCTAGGGGACTGATGACCTCAGAACTTAAGTCCCATAGTGTTCAGATCCGTTTGAACCATTTTTTGAATACCTTTAGGAAGAGGAAACAGAATGTGGTATGAACACGATGGGTGTCCCCACAATTTTCGCTGACGGCTACAAATGAGTTGGAGAGACAATTCCCAAATCGTTGGATTGGACGCGGAGGAGATGTGTCGTGGCCGGCTCGTTCTCCAGACTTGATGCCTTTGGATTTTTTCTTGTGGGGATTTGTAAAAGATATTGTTTATAAAGACGTTCAAACTACACCTGAAGATATGCGAAAGAGAATTGTCGGAGCATGTGCTTCAATAATTGCCGATGTGATAAGGAATACCACCAATCCACGATAAGAAGATTGCAGCATTGCATTGATACCAATGGTAATCATTTCGAACACCTTCTGTAAATGGACGTTCGCGTCGCCCCTTTGACTTTCGTTGACCTTCAAAGACCTTACTGTTACACGTCATTGCATTCGTCTCGATAGCCGCTAAGAAAGTAAGTACCAAACTATAGCATCCCCTAAAAAAAAGCAGTTGCCCTTCATATCTCTGACGCCACCCCACCTAGCAACGTCATTTTATGGCCTCCGTTGCCCCATGCAACATCTGTCCCACCAACTTCTCAGCTACTATCACACTTTTCAGATCTATTTTAGGTGGCAACAGTTAGTGACTCAACCTGTATATAGCGGATAGGGCCGGATACACAAAACTGCTACAGATACCATATAGGGTCCAGCACCTAAGAACGAAAGTAAAGTCTGTACGATAATGTCAGTGTCCATGCAGCTTCCACCCCGCATACGCTAAAGACCCAAAGAAACTGGTACACCTGCCTAATATCGTGTAGGGCCGCCGCGAGCGCGCACAAGTGCCGCAACACGACGTGACATTGACTCGACTAATATCTGGAGTAGTACTGGAGGGGACTGACACCACGAATCCTGCAGGGCTGCCCATAAATCCGTGAGAGTCCGATGGGGTGGAGGTCTCTTCTGAACTGCACTTTGCAAGGCATCCCAGATATAATAATATTGATGTCTGTGGAGTTTGGCGGCCAGCAGAAGTGTTTAAACTCGGAAGAGTGTTCCTGGGGTCATAGCGTAGCAATTCTGGACGTGTGGGGTGTCACGTTGTCCTGCTGGAATTGCCGAAGTCCGTCGGAACGCACAGTGGACAGGGATGGATGCAGGTGATCAGACAGGACGCTTACGTGCGTGTCACATGTCAGAATCGTATCAGGACGTATAAGGGGTCCCATATCACTTCAACTGTACACTACCTACAAGTTAGAGAGCCTGCACCATCTTGAACTGTGCAGGGTCCATGAATTCGACAGACCGTGTCCATGCCCGTACGCGTCCCAACGCTCGACACGATTCGAAACGAGGCTCGACCGACCAGGCAACATGATTCTAGTCATCAACAATCCGGTGTTGCTGTCGACGGGCCCAGGCGAGGCGTAAAGCTTTGTGTCGTACAGTCATCAGGGGTACACGAGAAGGCGTTCTGCTGCGAAAGCCCATATGGATTATGTTTCTTTGAATGGTTCGGATGCTGACACTTGTTGATGGCCCAGCATTGAAACCTTGTGTCACGTTGAACGATTCTCTTCAGTAGTTGTCGGTCCCGTTCTTGCAGGATCTTTTTCCGGTCGCAGCGATGTCGCAGATTTCATGTTTTATCGGATTCCTGATATTCACGGTACACTCGTGTGAAATGGTCGAAGGGGAAAATCTCCACTTCATCGCTACCTCGGAGAAGTCCTATCGCTCGTACGCCGTCTATAGCACCAATTTCAAATTCACTTAAATCTCGATAACCTACCAGTGCAGCAGCAGTAAACCATCTAAGAACTTCGCCAGACACTTGTCTTTTATCGGGTGCCGGCCGGTGTGGCCGTGCGGTTAAAGGCGCTTCAGTCTGGAACCGCGTGACCGCTACGGTCGCAGGTTCGAATCCTGCCTCGGGCATGGATGTGTGTGATGTCCTTAGGTTAGTTAGGTTTAATTAGTTCTAAGTCCTAGGCGACTGATGACCTCAGAAGTTGAGTTGCATAGTGCTCAGAGCCATTTGAACCATTTTTTTTTTATCGGGTTTGCCGACCGCAGCGCCGTATTTTGCCTGTTTACATATCTCTGTATTTGAATACGCATACCTATACCAGTTTCTTTGGCGCTTCAGTGTATTTCGAAGAGAAGCAGCAAGCACTCGAGTTCTGTCCGTATACAGATAAACGTAAAAGTAGTCAGTCGAAGAATTATCTCGATCTGCTTACGCTAACAATATTTTGTATGTGGTTTGGTGTCCGTAATTGCACATCTGAAGCCATGTACCAAGTTCGGTAAGTTGTTCATATTTTTTCTTTTGTTTCCTCGGTACTCTGGTCGGTAGCCTAGTTTCACATTTCTAAGTTGTGGCGAATTGTACACGTAATCTTAACAGTTGTTCTAGGAATAACAGCTACTAACGTCAAAACGTTCGCTGAAATAATATCAGTTCTGTTGAATGAAAATCGATTTCTAGTGTGTTGCAAAGCAAAAGAAATTGGTCTTTGGCTCGAATTTCAGTATACCTTAATATTCGAACATCCACGGAAGCCCACATCAGTTTTGGAAGTTTGAAAATGCAGTTACTTTTAGACTTTATTACTGTGGCAAGTTATTACTGTCACTGGAACGACAAAAGAGTAACGGTGACTCTGAGTGCTGTTGCTGAACTAAATACAGATTCAAAGGAATTTTTTTGATGTATAGGAAACTAACGTTTACAAACACTTGGTACCATGTTTTGATTCGTGACAGTGAGACGCGACACGAAATCTGTGGTGTCACCGCCAGACACTACACTTGCTAGGTGGTAGCCTTTAAATCGGCCGCGGTCCATTAGTATATGTCGGACCCGCGTGTCACCACTGTCAGTGATAGCAGACCGAGCGCCACCACACGGCAGGTCTAGAGAGACTTACTAGCACTCGCCCCAGTTGTACAGCCGACTTTGCTAGCGATGCTACACTGACAAATACGCTCTCATTTGCCGAGACGATAGTTAGCATAGCCTTCAGCTACATTTGCTACGACCTAGCAAGGCGCCGTATTCAATTGATATTTATTATGTGAAGCATGTATCATCAAGAGAGATGTTCTATAATTGTGGATTAAAGTTAAGTATTACATCATCTACGTACTTTATTTGCAGTTCTCAAGATATTGTCCTGTTCCAGACCTCACGCCAGTCAGCGTGTAATTAAACGCGTGCATTTCGGCCTCCTCTAGAAACACAGTGTTGGGTCTTCTGCCAACACTACAAAATCAATCCAAAATTTTTTGGCTGTCTCATCGACTAATGGAGAAAAGCGTGCTGCAAATTGCTGGGAGAAAAGAAAAGCAAATAAATGGATTGGGGAACTGATTACAAAGAGATCAATCGAAGCAATTTGTGCAGTGAATTACGTTGGCAATCAGTGACAAATATAATGTGCAATAGTGTAGTGTCAATCAACAGCTCCAGCATTACACCAGTGATGCAAGTGAAGCAGCAAGATGATGATATTGCTGTGATCCACATAATCAACCATAAGGAAGAAAACCAGCAGAAGACATCACTGACTTCGATTTCTAGCCATACACTGCCCCCGTCCTTCCCCCTAAATGCCACACCAGCAGCTACAGTAAAAGACAATGGAAAAAGTTCTAGATTAATCTAGTATCTATGTATGTATGTATAAACGCATGAAAATGAACAGAACATGTTAGAAACGCGTTGCATTATGTTAGATTAAGCAGAAAATAAAAAGTGACTGGTAGCAGAAACTTGAAATAAATAATTATCCTACACAGTCACGGTGCACAAACACAGCCATTATGGCTGAAAATACCTGCAGATGTTACTTCCTATAAAAGGAGGAGAACAAACAAGCTCTATACCTACGTGAATTCGGACTTAGGCTCTTTCTTCTTTACCACATTCCATCACTTACGTTATAGCCTTATTCTTCCGTCATAACGTTATTGTTGTTGTTGTTGTTGTTGTGGTCTTCAGTCCTCAGACTGGTTTGATGCAGCCCTCCAAGCTACTCTATCCTGTGCAAGCTTCTTCATCTCCCAGTACCTACTGCAGCCTACATCCTTCTGAATCTGCTTAGTGTACTCATCTCTTGGTCTCCCTCTACGATTTTTACCCTCCACGCTGCCCTCCAATACTAAATTGGTGATCCCTTGATGCCTCAGAACATGTCCTACCAACCGATCCCTTCTTCTAGTCAAGTTGTGCCACAAATTTCTCTTCTCCCCAATCCTATTCAATACCTCCTCATTACTTATGTGATCTACCCATCTAATCTTCAGCATTCTTCTGTAGCACCTCATTTCGAAAGCTTCTATTCTCTTCTTGTCCAAACTATTTATCGTCCATGTTTCACTTCTATACATGGCTACACTCCATACAAATACTTTCAGAAACGACTTCCTGACACTTAAACCTATATTCGATGTTAACAGATTTCTCTTCTTCAAAAATGCTTTCCTTGCCATTGCCAGTCTACATTTTATATCCTCTCTACTTCGACCATCATCAGTTATTTTGCTCCCCAGATAGGAAAACTCCTTTACTACTTTAAGTGTCTCATTTCCAAATCTAATTCCCTCAGCATCACCCGATTTAATTCGACTACATTCCATTATCCTCGTTTTGCTTTTGTTGATGTTCATCTTATATCCTCCTTTCAAGACTCTATCCATTCCGTTCAACTGCTCTTCCAAGTCCTTTGATGTCTCTGACATAATTACAATGTCATCGGCGAACCTCAAAGTTTTTATTTCTTCTCCATGTTTTTTAATACCTACTCCGAATTTTTCTTTTGTTTCCTTCACTGCTTGCTCAATATAGAGATTGAATAACATCGGGGAGAGGCTACAACCCTGTCTCACTCCCTTCCCAAGCACTGCTTCCCTTTCATGTCCCTCGACTCTTATAACTGCCATATGGTTTCTGTACATATTGTAAATAGCTTTTCGCTCCCTGTAGTTTACCTCTGCCACCTTCAGAATTTGAAAGAGAGAATTCCAGTCAACATTGTCAAAAGCTTTCTCTAAGTCTACAAATGCTAGGAACGTAGGTTTGCCTTTCCTTAATCTAGCTTCTAAGATAAGTCGTAGGGTCAGTATTGCCTCACGTGTTCGAATATTTCTACGGAATCCAAACTGATCTTCCTCGAGGTCGGCTTCTACTTGTTTTTCCATTCGTCTGTAAAGAATTCGCGTTAGTATTTTGCAACCGCGACTTATTAAACTGATAGTTCGGTAATTTTCACATCTGTCAACACCTGCTTTCTTTGGGATTGGAATTATTATATTCTTCTTGAAGTCTAAGGATATTTCGCCTGTCTCGTACATCTTGCTTACCAGATGGTAGAGTTTTGTCAGGACTGGCTCTTCCAAGGCTGTCAGTAGTTTTAATGGAATGTTGTCTACTCCCGGGGCCTTGTTTCGACTCAGGTCTTTCAGTGCTCTGTCAAATTCTTCACGGAGTATCATATCTCCCATTTCATCCTCATGTACGTCCTCTTCCATTTCCATAATATTGTCCTCAAGTACATCGCCCTTGATAGACCATCTATATACTCCTTCCACCTTTCTGCTTTCCCTTTTTTGCTTAGAACTGGGTTTCCACCTGAGCTCTTGATATTCATGCAAGTGGTACTCTTTTCTTCAAACGTTATCCGTTTTAATTAGCGTGGCTTCAAGATGTCCTGCGCTTTCAGCTCCGGTATATCTTAACCGTGCCTACACTTTGGCCGTATATTAGTACAGCTCTGTCTATGAGTCGCCTCTGACTAATTTTGCGAGTACGTTCTAAATAAAGGTGAAATACGGCATGGTCAGAAACAGAGTGAAAAGCTTGTAAGTGTATTGCACAGAAGGTTGTGCTGAGAAGTAATTCTTAGACAAAAAACCCTATACGTTTCGCCGTATCAGAGTTAACTGGCTCTGAAGTTAGCCAGTAAGACTGCTGCACGCGCCACAGGCGCCGTCGCCGCACCAGATCTTCGTTTGGTTTCCTTACTTAACACCGAACAGCAGAGAGGCGGTAGTAAGGATCGAACCCGAGCCCACAGCTCAGCAGTCTCGTGCGCTGTCGTCAGGTTGTTCTTGCGCCCTAGAACAAAACAAAACAACAGCGTTGTCCGCCCCATTTTCGTGTCTGCTCCTCTCCCAGGTTTGTCCTTCCTTCAAAGTTTTATATAATTCTATACAATTCTTCAGCCTTTACAGTCTACCACTGCTTTTTTTGAACATTTCAAACATTAATACTCACTGTACCAACGTATAGGAGGATACAAGATGACTTGGACAGGGTTTGTGATTGGTGTAAAGAATGGCAGCTAACTCTAAATTTAGATAAATGTAAATCAATGCAGATGAATACGAACAAGAAACCCGTAATGTTTGAATACTCCATTAGTAGTGTAGCGCTTGACACAGTCACGTCGATTAAATATTTGGGCGTAACATTGCAGAGCGATATGAAGTGGGACAAGCGTGTAATGGCAGTTGTGGGGAAGGCGGATAGTCGTCTTCGGTTCATTGGTAGAAGTTTGGGAAGATGTGGTTCATCTGTAAAGGAGACCGCTTATAAAACACTAATACGACCTATTCTTGAGTACTGCTCGAGCGTTTGGGATCCCTAACAGCTCGGGTTGAGGGAGGACATAGAAGCAATTCAGAGGCGCGCTGCTACATTTGTTACTGGTAAGTTTGATCACCACGCGAGTGTTGCGAAAATGCTTCAGCAACTCGGGTGGGAATCTCTGGAGGAAAGGAGGCGTTCTTTTCGTGAATCGCTACTGAGGAAATTTAGTGAACCAATATTTGAGGCTGACTGCAGTACAATTTTACTGCCACCAACTTGTATTTCGCGGAAAGACCACAAAGATAAGAGATTAGGGCTCGTACAGAGGCATATAGGCAGTCATTTTTCCCTCGTTCTGTTTGGAAGTGGAACAGGGAGAGAAGATGCTAGTTGTGGTACGAGGTACACTCCGCCACGCACCGTATGGTGGATTGCGGAGAATGGATGTAGATGTAGCTGTAGATGTAGAACGTATTCAGTAACGTCTCTTACCCAGTTGACTAGGGGAAGAGAAGGAGTACTTTATGCCTACCCCAAAAGAAGTAAAACAAAAACAGAATTTGTTAGTAGTTGTTGACAACATACTGTTGACGTGTAAGTAGGACCCCAAATCTGAAAATATTTGATGCATTGTTCATTGTCAAAAGTCACATCTACTACAAAGGTCTGAATTTTTGCATTTAGTTTGTCTCAAAAATTTAAAACATTTGCGGAATCTTGTAAAAGATATCATTAAGAAACAGCAGTATTTTCAAAAGTCCACTCGAAAAGTCGAACCTAAATAGTGACATGTCTGTCGTTAACACTCTGATGCAAATGGTTTTTATTTGTGTAACAGTGTTCCGAATTTATTGATAATTTTTATCACTAAATAAATAAAAATAACATGTGGAAATGTATTAAAACTTGGTTTTCCTGCCGCATTTCTAACTCCGTAGCTTCTTTGTTGGTAATCATCAACACTGGTGACAAGTTTTCCTACAGATGAGGTGTGAAGGAATGCCTCTATACGTACCTTGGACAGGAAACTGCCGGCCGGGGTGGCCGAGCGGTTCTAGGCGCTACAGTCTGGAGCCGAGCGACCGCTACGGTCGCAGGTTCAATTCCTGCCTCGGGCATGGATGTGTGTGATGTCCTTAGGTTAGTTAGGTTTAAGTAGTTCTAAGTTCTAGGGGAGTGATGAGCGCTCAGAGCCATTTGCACCACTTTGAAAGGAAACTTTTGTAAGGAAAATGACCACAGAAATTTAAGCAGTAAACGATTTCTGCCTGATTATGTTCTCACTATGGGCTCAGAAAGCGTCCTCCGAATTTAGTTCCACAAGAGAAAAATTGGTATAGCCCCATCAAGGCAAATTATCAATCTCTGAGATCCCAGACACGCATTCTCTAAAATTTTCTCTTCGCTGTTCCTCTTGTTGAAGACCACTTTTGGTTTTAGGCCAAGAAATGTGGCCAAAGGAAGAATGACTGCGCTCGGGGGATTGCTAGGGAAGAGGTGAGAAGTAAATGTGGATTCTTAGTAGCCCGTACTGATCTAGAAAATGCGGCTGACGGTGTTAGTTGGAGAAAACTCTTCAAGATGTTGGAAGGCTTAAATGTGAACTGGAAAGACAGAACGATATTAACTCTAGCGCTACCAACGCATTTTCCATAATGTGCGTTACCAATGGAGGGTATTTTATGCCCACCATAAAAAATTTTTTTTAAATTCGTTACCGATATTGTTGACTTATACTGACAACACTTTTTAAGAAGGGATTGATGTGTTACTAGGGTCCAGAAAATTAAAATACTTCTAGTAACCAGTGAGCAGTACCAACGCACTTTGAATAACGCTTACTGCTCACCCTATAAAAATGAAAAAAACCTAAAGTTCATTAATTGTTGTTGATTTCTACTCACAACATACTTTTGAAAGAGGCACTTTCAGTAATGCCCACTGCCCACCCAATAAAAATGAAAAAAATGTAAATCTCGTTGATTGTTGTTGACTTGTACTCACAACATACTTTTGAAAGATATACTACATTCTAAGTAGGTTCCTGAACCTGAAAATTTTGAATATGACATGCATTGTGAAATGTGCCATCCGCTACAGAGACTTAAATTTTTGGGTTAAGTTTAACTGAAAAATTTTGAATGTTTATCTAATTGGGAAGAAGAGTTAATTAAAAACGACATACATTTTTTCAAAATTTTAAAATATGAAGTGACTAGATTAGCATTTTTCAAAAGATGGGCGTAAAATACCACGCCTCCTCCCCCCTTTGTATTGCGAGAGTTAATCACAAATACAAATCAGAATGTGAGATCTGATACTTATGCGGAACAATGCAGACACAAAATTAGAAAAGACGTAAAAAAGGGTGCTCACATTCTACGAGGATCTTCAGAGGGAAAACGACTGAATAGAATTTCCATTCATAGCCTACGATTCACAAATAATATTGCCTTAATAGGTAATTATAATAAACTTGCGCAAAATATGCTTTCTACATTTTTTCAGTTATGAAAAAAGATTTAATTTAAAATTAACAGTCTAAAACCAAATGATAATGGTGAGCAACAAGAAGACATACGATACCCTAATGGAAATAAATTAAATGGGGAAAGCAGATAAATTCCTTCACATTGTCTCTGTAATTACAGAAGACAACAGATGCAGCATGCAAATCTGGGAAGAGCGCGTAAATGTGCTTTCAGTGATGAAAAAGGACAAGTCGTTCACCATAGAAAGGAAGAAAGAGCAGTTTTACAGAGGCGCGCTGTGCTAACTGGCCGCGGAAGTAAAGCGCCGAGAAGCGACGGGAAACTGGCTCAGGAGGGAACGGACGGACTGAAAGATGAATCCGATGATGGTGTTCTGAAATGGATCAACGAAAGAAGAAACTTCGTAGTACCAATGAGAAAGATAAAAACAAAACTTTTTGAACATTAATTTATACAAAATATGTTTCCACCACACATATTGGAACGAGAAATTATTGGAAAGAAAATCAAGGAGAGACCATGAAAGAAAATAGTCGACGATGTAATGGAAATAACTAAGTACAAAATCATCAAGCAGTGAAGAAGACAACCAGAAACAGAGGAAAATGATTGCAGCGGCATGGCGTACTCTTCAGACGGCGACGATAATTCTTCTTGTGAAAATTGTTAAGTTCCCGCTCGTGATACACCGTTTTTAATGCAGCATTTTCTGCCATTTTATCTGAGCGCCACGACTATGTGACTGTTTTTACGGGTGGGTCGAAACAAGGGGATTCTGTTGGTTGCTCAGTTGTTTTTCCATGTCGTGTCCTCAAGGTCCGACTGCCTCAGACTTTTACTGTCTTTGATGCAGAATTGTTTGCGATCTTGCGGGCACTGGAGCACATGAGGCATTCTTCCTCTCCTAAATTTCTTGTCTGTTCCGATTCACTCAGTGCCCTTCACTCATTGCAACGTTTGTATCCGGCAGACAAAATTGTCCAGACCATCCAGGATGCCCTCCTCCGACTACAGCGACTGGGGAAGGTTGCTGCTTTCTGCTGGGTTCCGGGGCATGTCGGCATTGCTGGGAATGAAAGGGCAGATCTCGCAGCCGAGGAGGCGTGTCTCGCCCCACAAGTATCTCAGTGTGCTATCCCCTTGCACGCACTCACCTCGCTGTTGAGCTCACGGGTCATGCGTCGGTGGGAGGGTGAGTGGCTGGAAGTGACTGACAATAAGCTCCGTATAGTCGAGCCCACAACGCGTGTGTGGTGTACTTCCTTTCAGCCCCATCGACGGGACGAGGTTCTCCTCACGCGGCTTCGAATAGGCCACAGCCCTATGACGCATGGCTTCCTGCTCCGGCGAGGGGAGCCTCCAATGTGTGGTGCTTGCGGCGTCCAGGTCACTGTGCGCCACGTTTTATTGGATTGCGTTTTATTTTCTGACCAGCGGGTCGCGGCTGACTTTCCAGCGGACCTGCCGTCTGTTTTAGGCAACACTCGGACGAATGCGGTTAAAGTTTTAAAGTTCTGTGCCCTGTCAAATGTTTCTACAAAGATTTTAGGGAGAGGATTTTAATTTGCTCACTGTGTTACAAGCTCACCCATATTTTATGTAAGCGCCAGCCAATAACAATTTCCTGTGACATTCTTGTTGCTATGTTTCCCCTTTCCTTAGGTTTTACTTTCTTATGTAGCATTTTCCTTCTTTTCCTGCTTTCTTTGAGTGTGTGCTTTAGTTTTCTTAGGTCTGTCCACATTCGTTCCTTTTAATGTGTGTCAGGGCGCTGATGACCTCGATGTTGAGCGCCCATAAGCCCCAACACACCACCACCAAAAGGGTAATAAAGGAAAGTTACGTCAAGTGTAGACAGCGAATGATACACTCGAAAAATGTAGTAAAGGAAAGTTAGGTCAAATTCAGACAGCGAATTGAAATTCCGTGAGAAGAAATAGAAGCTTTAGACCTCTACCGAAGAGATAATGTAATTGTGCCAGAGAGAAGAAAGGACTTGGAAGAGCAGTTGAACAGAATGGATAGTGTTTTGAAGAGGGATTACAAGATGAACGTCAACAATAGTAAGCCTAGGATAATGAAATGTAGTAGAGTTAAATCAGGTCACGAATTGTTTCTATTTGGGCAACAAAATAACTGACGGTAGGTGCAGGGGATGTCAAACGCAGCCTCGCAATAGCAAGAAAAACATTTCTGGAAAAAGAAGCAGGAATCTGTTAATATCTAATGTAGCTTTCTGTTATGATATCTTTTGTAAAGGTAGTTGTCTGCAGTGCATCCTTGAACAGAAATAAAACATTGAGGGCAGCATTTTGAAGAACCTCATTTCATTTAAAAACCATGCACGTGATGCTGCCTAAGCTATATGCCCGGGAAAGTATTGCTATAGCCTTCAGTGGCAATAAAATAAAATCTGAAGGCACCGGAAAACCCGTCCGACAACGCGTAATGTATTGTGTTCGCTGACCCGTGCGAATTTCTTGTGTTAACATCAACGTACACACTGTAGCTTATCTGACAGAAAAAATAATCATTTTCTTTACACCGTTTTCTGCTGTAGGACACGAACACCCCGAGAAGCGTTGGCCACAGTCACCGAACATCGTGCGTAGAGAATAACGTAATTTGAAATGTGGACAGCCGTCGAAAACAAATCGGTAACAGCGGTATTTATTCCCAACTAGCTGACGCCGCAGATTTTGTTCAAAAAATGGTTCAAATGGCTCTGAGCACTATGGGATTCAACAGCTATGCTCATCAGTCCCCTAGAACTCAGAACTACTTAAACCTAACTAACCTAAGGACAGCACACAGCACCCAGTCATCACGAGGCAGAGAAAATCCCTGACCCCGACCGAGCGAGGTGGCGCAGTGGTTAGCACACTGGACTCGCATTCGGGAGGACGACGGTTCAATCCCGTCTCCTGCCATCCTGATTTAGGTTTTCCGTGATTTCCCTAAATCGCTTCAGGCAAATGCCGGGATGGTTCCTTTGAAAGGGCACGGCCGATTTCCTTCCCCATCCTTCCCTAACACGAGCTTGCGCTCCGTCTCTAATGACCTCGTTGTCGACGGGACGTTAAACACTGATATCCTCCTCCTCCTCCCTGACCCCGCCGGGAATCGAACCCGGGAACCCGGGCGCAGATTTTGGCCTTTGCAAATGTCAATAAATTTGTTTGTGAGCCTATTGTTAATTTGTGGAAAGCTACTGGAAATGTGTAAACAAAGTCGAAACGAGGAAAAAAACGAATTTTTGAGTGGGCATTGCTTATTAACGATTTTGGCCGTGGGGACTCAATTTCAGGTCGAGTACGTTCGGATGTGCGCCAACGGGAAATTTTACACGCGAGATGAATTCTTACCGCATTACAACGCTGAAGAGGTGGAAATGTGTGATGTGCGTGGAATGTATTAAGATTTTGAATCTTCAAGGTCTCAGTTCAAGTAAGTCACAACTGCAAGTCAACCAAGTAACATATTTTCTTCCGTTAAATTCGAAATCACAATGAATCTCAAGGTGTTTTATTTACATCTCGATTGTAAGATTGATTTTCGAGAAAACAATCAAATCAAGAAACTGCTTTGTTTTGAATGATTTGCTGTGACATCGTTTCGTTCATTGCAGTGCTTCACGATACAGGACTTTTTTTGGCTTGTTGTGTGGCGTGTGAACAAACAAAGCTGATGATATTCCGGTACAGGAACGGGCTACATACAATTAGCCATGCGAGAAGGATGGATTTTTCAGGGTTACTGTCGCACACACTCAATGTCTCCCCTTGTAATATGTCTGTTGTCATTGCGAATGCGAGCCGCGCGGGGACTACAATCACAATTCAACTGGAAGTTAATAACCGAATCAGTTTTTCGTGACATGTAACCGACTGGCTTTATTCGTAATCTGACTGTGTGCTGTCGCCGGCTGAAGTGGCCGAGCGGTTCTGGGCACTACAGTCTGGAACCGCGCGACCGATACGGTCGCAGGTTCGAATCCTGCCTTGGGCATGAATGTGTGTGATGTCCTTAGGTTAGTTAGGTTTAATTAGTTCTAAGTTCTAGGGGACTTATGACCTCAGCAGTTAAGTCCCATAGTGCTCAGAGCCTACGCCGTTTGCGTACTGTCTATTAAACTCAAACAGTAGAATATGTCGGAAATGTTTCGATTTCTCCACTTGGCACTTTATTTTTTAACGTCCACTGCTTCACTCACTATTTCCAAAGGACAAAACGACAAATTGTAAACTCCAATAGCAACAGTGAATTACAAGTAAAAAATGGCAATAGATAAATAAACCTATAACAACCAGAACAGCAAAATGAAAACGAAAACACCAATGTAACTTATCTGTTGGACTGATGACGAAGAAACACAAAAGTAATTTTATTTTAGGTTAGGACGCATATTTCCAGATTTTTGTCCAGGTCTTTCAGATTTTTCGACATGAGTCATTTTCCATGACTGGTTGGTTAATTTGGGGGAGGGGACCAGACAGCGAGGTCATCGGTCCCATCGTATTAGGGAAGGACGGGGAAGGACGGCGGCCGTGCCCTTTCAAAGGAACCGTCCCGGCATTTGCCCGAAGCGATTTACGGAAATCACGGAATATCTAAACCAGGATGCCCGGACGCTGGTTTGAACCGTCGTCCACCCGAATGCGAGTCCATGCCGAGACCATAAGGACAGGAAAAGAATCAACGAAATTTATCTTTGCTATCGTCAGTTACGGTCGAGAGTACATAAAAGATTATGAATTTAGCAAGTTGTCTGAATTTTCCGATTTCCTCTTGTAATTGCTCAATTTTTTTCCGGGAAAAATATTCCAGGATGATAATGAAGGAAACAAAAAAAAAAATATTACGCATACCCATTGTTAGAACCGTGAGTTTTTAAAAACTCTCGTTGGAGACAGCACTTTCAACCTTTTTCGGAATTTCCCAATTTTCCAGGCAACTTTTCCGAATTTTTATTTCGCCAAATGAGCTTATACAGAGTATTCCGAACATTTTTTTAATTAGCGAAGTCGGGCATGCCGCTGTCAGCTGATGCCTTATCAGGGAACGGCATTTCATTTTTATTGATATGGATAAGAGGTATTGCAGCAGAATGTGGATTTCTTTTTGCTTTATTGTACAGGGTGACAATTATTGAACTGCATGAAATAAAATCGTCACAACGCGTGAACGGATAGCCTTGGGACATTGAAGCTACACGGTTGGCCGCGGGGCATGGTGCGAATTCCTATGGTTTAGTTTAGCGACGAAGTCCTCTTTCATTTTGATGGGTTCGTCAATAAGGAAAACTGGCGCATTTGGGGGACTGAGAATCCGCATTTCGCCATCGAGAAGTCTCTTCACCGTCAACGGGTGACTGTGTGGTGTGCAGCCTCCAGTCACCGTATAACCGGTCAGATATTCCTCGATGGCACGGTGACTACCAAACGGTACGTGAAGCTTTTGGCAGATGATTTCATCCCCGTTATCCGAAGTGACGCTGATTTCCACAAGATGTGGCGCACCCAGAACACATGTGACTCCTTTTTGTGGGATTGTATTAAAGACAAGGTGTACAGCAGTAACCGCAAAACCATTGCTGACATGAAAACCGCCATTCAGGAGGTCATTGAGAGCATCGGTGTCCCGACACTTCAGCGGGTCATGCAGAATTTCGCTATTCGTCTGCGCCACACCATCGTCAGTGATGGCAGGCATATCGAACGTGTCATAATCTAAATTCGAATGTCTGTAGTGGCGTTTACATGGTGAAGAAAGTGTTGCACGCCGTAGTTTGTAAGTAATTAACGTATTTTTTCAAATACACTACTGGCTATTAAAATTGCTACATCACGAAGATGACATGCTACAGACGGGAAATTTAACCGACAGGAAGAAGATACTGTGATGTTCAAATGATTAGATTAAAAAAGCTAAGCATTCACACAAGGTTCGAGCCGGTGGCGACACGTACAACGTGCTGACATGAGGAAAGTTTCCAACCGATTTCTTATACGCAAACAGCAGCTGACAGGCGTTGCCTGGAGAAACGTTGTTGTGATGCCTCGCGTAAGGAGAAGAAATGCGTACCGTCACGTTTCCGACATCGATAAAGGTCGGATTGTAGCCTAGCGCGATTGCGGTTTATCGTATCGCGACATTGCTGTTCGCGTTGGTCGAGATCCAATGACTGTTAGCAGAATATGGATTCGGTGGGTTCAGGAGCCTAATACGGAACGCCGTGCTGGATCCCAACGGCCTCGTATCACTAGCAGTCGAGATGACAGGCATCTTATCCGCATGGCTGTAACGGATCGTGCAGCCACGTCTCGATCCCTGAGTCGACAGATGGGGACGTTTGTAAGACGACAACCATCTGACGAAAAGTTCGACGTTTGCAGCAGCATGGACTATCAGCTCGGAGACCATGGCTGCGGTTACCCTTGACGCTGCATCACAGACAGAAGCGCCGCTCCTGCGATGGTTTACTCAACGACGAACCTGGGTGCACGAATGGCAAAATGTCATTTTTTCGGATGAATCCAGTTTCTGTTTACAGCATCATGATGGTCGCATGCGTGTTTGGTGACATCACGGTGAACGCACATTGGAAGCGTGTATTCGTCATGCCATATACGCGTGATGGTATGGATTAGACGTCTCGGTCACCTCTTGTTCGCATTGACGGCACTTTGAACAGTGGACGTTACATTTCAGATGTGCTACGACCCTTCATTCGATCCCTGCGAAACCCTACATTTCAGCAGGATAATGCACGACCGCATGTTGCAGGTCCTGTAAGGGCCTTTCTGGATACAGAAAATGTTCGACTGCTGCCCTGGCCAGCACATTCTCCAGATCTCTCACCAACTGAAAACGTCTGGTCAATGGTGGCCGAGCAACTGGCTCGTCACAATACGCCAGTCACTACTCTTGAAGAACTGTGGTAACGTGTTGAAGCTGCATGGGCAGCTGTACCTGTACACGCCATCCAAGCTCTGTTTGACTCAATGCCCAGGCGTATCAAGGCCGTTATTATGGCCAGAGGTAGTTGTTCTGGGTACTGATTTCTCAGGATCTATGCACCAAAATTGCGTAAAAATGTAATCACATGTCAGCTCTAGTATAATATACGTGTCCCATGAATATCCGTTTATCATCTGCATTTCTTCTTTGTTTAGCAATTTTAATGGCCAGTAGTGTAGTTCCATAAGTGTGCAATACCAGTTACGTGTTAAAAAAAAAAAAAAAAAAGCATCAAACCAGTATCCTTCAACAGTTGAGGATTTTTGTTTCTGGTATCCCAACGTCCGCGCTACAACCCCGCGCCGTTAGCGGTTTTTGTTTACCTGTGATATTAACAGTATTTCGGCCCTTATGTGGCAGTGGAAATGTTAGTTTTGAAATGGCAGTTTGAGGGAACGGATGGAAAAAGTGCTAGACAGAGAGGAAATGGCCGGTTGCCGCCTCGTCGCCGTAACACCCCCTAATCTCCCTGCCGACCGCCGGGTGTCGGAACAAATGGGCGCCGTTTTTGTGGCCGATCCGCTCGCGCGTTTTACACCCTTGTCCTCGACCGACCGCGGAAAGAGCCGGCCGCTGATTTCGGCTGAGAGCTTTTTCTCCCACGCCGTCTCGGAGCACTCTGCGTCTTCTTGTATTTAATTCCGATGCAATTTCTGTGTTTCCTCGTCAATAAGAAGGTCCAAGGGATACAGTAAACCTGAAGTGATGCATCGATATCTAAAACTGGTCTCACAGGAAAGGCTCAAATAATAGAATGTAAGAACAGTCAGTCCTCTTGTACTTAAGTCGGTATTGTGCCTTTTGTATTTAATTCCGATGCAATTTCTGTGTTTCATCGTCAATAAGAAGGTCCAAGGGATACAGTAAACCTGAAGTGAAGTATCGGAATCTAAAACTGATCTCTCAGGAAAGGTTCAAAACCTAGACAGTAAGAAGAGTCAGTCTTCTTGTACTTAAGTCGGCATTGTGCCTTTTGTATTTATTTCCGATGCAATTTCTGTGTTTCATCGTCAATAAGAAGGTCCAAGGGATACAGTAAACCTGAAGTGAAGCATCGGAATCTAAAACTGGTCTCACACGAAAGGTTCAAAACATAGACAGTAAGAAGAGTCACTCTTCTTGTACTTAACTCGGCATTGTGCTTTTTGTATTTAATTCCGATGCAATTTCTGTGTTTCATCGTCAATAAGAAGGTCCAAGGGATACAGTAAACCTGAAGTGAAGCATGGGAATCTAAAACTGCTCTCACAGGAAAGGTTCAAAACATAGACAGTAAGAAGAGTCAGTCTTCTTGTACTTAAGTCGGCATTGTGCCTTTTGTATTTAATTCCGATGCAATGTCTGTCTTTCATCGTCAATAAGAAGGTCCAAGGGATACAGTAAACCTGAAGTGAAGCACGATATCTAAACCTGGTCTGACAGGAAAGCCTCAAATCATCGAATGTAAGAACAGTCAGTCCTCTTTTACTTAAGTAGGCATTGGCCTTTTGTAATTAATTCCGATGCAATATCTGTGTTTCATCGTCAATAAGAAGGTCCAAGGAATACAATAAACCTGGAGTGAAGCATTGGAATCTAAAACTAGTCCCACAGGAAACGTTCAAAACATAGACTGTAAGAAGAGTCAGTCTTCTTGTACTTAAGTCGGCATTATGCCTTTTGTATTTAATTACGATGCAATATCTGTGTTTCATCGTCAATAATAAGGTCCAAGGGATACAGTAAACCTGAAGTGAAGCATGGGAATCTAAAACTGCTCTCACAGGAAAGGTTCAAATCATAGACAGTAAGAAGAGTCAGTCTTCTTGTACTTAATTCGGCATTGTGCCTTTTGTTTTTAATTCCGATGCAATTTCTGCGTTTCATCGTCAATAAGAAGGTCCAAGGGACACAGTAAACCTGAAGTGAAGCATCGGAATCTAAAACTGGTCTCAGAGGAAACGTTCAAAACATAGACAGTAAGAAGAGTCAGTCCTCTTGTACTTAAGTCGGCATTGTGCCTATTGTATTTATTTCCGATGAAATTTCTGTGTTTCATCGTCAATAAGAAGGTCCAAGGGATACAGTAAACCTGAAGTGATGCATCGGATTCTAAAACTGCTCTCAAAGGAAAGGTTCAAAACATAGACAGTAAGAAGAGTCAGTCTTCTTGTACTTAAGTCGGCATTGTGCATTTTGTATTAAATTCCGATGCAGTATCTATGTTTCATCGTCAATAAGAAGGTCCAAGGGATACAGTAAACCTGAAAGAAGCATCGAATTCTGAAACTGGTCTCACAGGAAAGGCTCAAATCATAGAGAGTAAGCAGAGTCAGTCTTCTTGTACTTAAGCCGGCATTGTGCCTTTTGTATTTAATTCCGATGCAATTTCTGTGTGTCAACGTCAATAAGAAGGTCCAAGCGATACAGTAAACCTGAAGTGAAGCATCGGAATGTAAAACTGGTCTCACAGGAAAGCTTCAAATCATAGACAGTAAGAAGAGTCAGTCTTCTTGTATTTAAGTCGGCATTGTGCCTTTTGTATTTAATTCCGATGCAATTTCTGTGTTTCATCGTCAATAAGAAGGTACAAGGGATACAGTAAACCTAAAGTGAAGCATCGGAATCTAAAACTGGTCTCACAGGAAAGGTTCGAAACATAGACAGTGAGAAGAGTCAGTCTGCTTGTACATAAGTCGGCAATGTGCCTTTTGTATTTAATTGCGATGCAATTTCTGTGTTTCATCGTCAATAGGAAGGTCCAAGGGATACAGTAAACCTGAAGTGAAGCATTGGAATCTAAAACTGCTCTCAAAGGAAAGGTTCAAACATAGACTGTAAGGAGCGACATTCCTCTTGTACTTAAGTTGGCATTGTGCCTTTTTTATTTAATTCCGATGCAATTTCTGTGTTTCATTGTCAGTAAGACTGTCCAAGGGATACAGTAAACCTGAAGTGAAGCGTCGGAATCTAAAACTGGTCTCACAGGAAAGTTTCAAATCATAGACAGTAAGAAGAGACAGTCTTCTTGTACTTTAGTCGGCATTGTGACTTTTGTATTTAATTCCGATGCAATTTCTGTGTTTCATCGTCAATAAGAAGGTCCAAGAGATACAGTAAACCTGAAATGATGCATCGATAGCTAAAACTGGTCTCACAGGAAAGTCTCAAATAATAGAATGTAAGAACAGTCGGTCCTCTTGTACTTATGTCGGCATTGTGCCTTTTGTATTGAATTCCGATGCAAGTTCTGTGTTTCATCGTCAATAAGAAGGTCCAAGAGATACAGCAAACCTGAAGTGAAGCTTCGGAATCTAAAACTGGTCTCACAGGAAAGGTTCAAAACATAGACAGTAAGAAGAGTCACTCTTCTTGTACTTAAGTCGGCATTGTGCCTTTTTTATTTAATTCCCATGTAATTTCTGTGTTTCATCGTCAATAAGAAGGTCCAAGGGATACAGTAAACCTGAAGTGAAGCATCGATATCTGAAACGGGTCTCACAGGAAATCCTCAAATCATAGAATGTAAGAACAGCCAGTCCTCTTGTACTTAAGTAGGCATTGGCCTTTTGTATTTAATTCCGATGCAATATCTGTGTTTCATCGTCAATAAGTCGGCCCAAGGGATACAGTAAACCTGGAGTGAAACATCGGAATCTAAAACTGATCCCACAGGAAAGGTTCAAAACATAGACTGTAAGAAGAGTCAGCCTTTTTGTACTTAAGTCGGCATTATTCCTTTTGTATTTAATTACGATGCAATATCTGTGTCTCATCGTCAACAAGAAGGTCCAATGGATACTGTAAAATTGAAGTGAAGCATTGATATCTAAAACTGGTCCCACAGGAAAGGTTGAAAACATAGACAGTAAGAAGAGTCAGTCTTCTTGTATTTAAGTCAGCATTGTGCCTTTTGTATTTAATTCCGATGCAATTTCTGTGTTTCATCGTCAATAAGAAGGTCCAAGGGATACAGTAAACCGGAAGTGCAGCATCGATATCTAAAACTGGTCCCACAGGCAAGGCTCAATTCATTGAATGTAAGAACAGTCAGTCCTCTTGTACTTAAGTCGGCATTGTGCCTTTGTATTTCATTACGATGAAATTTCTGTGTTTCATCGTCAATAATTAGGTCCAAGGGATACTGTAAACCTGAAGTGAAGCATCGGAATCTAAAACTGGTCTCACAGGAAAGGTTCAAAACATAGTCAGTAAGAAGAGACAGTCTTCTTGTACTTAAGTCGCCATTGTGCCTTTTGTATGTAATTCCGATGGAATTTCTGTGTTTCATCGTCAATAAGAAGGTCCAATGGATACAGTAAACCAGAAGTGAAGCATCGATATCTAAAACTGGTCCCCCTGGAAAGGTTGAAAACATAGACAGTAAGAAGAGTCAGTCTTCTTGTGCTAAAGTCGGCATTGTCCTTTTTGTATTTAATTCCCATGCAATTTCTGTGTTTCATCGTCAATAAGAAGTTGCAAGGGATACAGTAAACCAGGAGTGAAGCATCGGAATCTAAAACTGGTCTCACAGGAAAGGTTCAAACATAGATAGTTAGAAGAGTCAGTCTTCGTGTACTTAAGTCGGCATTGTGCATTTTGTATTTAATACCGATGAAATTTCTGTGTTTCATCGTCAATAAGAAGGTCCAAGAGATACAGTAAACCTAAAGTGAAGCATCGCAATCTAAAACTGGTCTCACAGGAAAGGTTCGAAATATAAACATTAAGAAGAGTCAGTCTTCTTGTACTTAAGCCGGCATTGTGCCTTTTGTATTTAATTGCGATGCAATTTCTGTGTTTCACAGGTAATATGAAGGTCCAAGGGATACAGTAATCCTGAAGTGAAGCGTTGGAATCTAAAACTGGTCTCACAGGTTAGGTTCAAAACAAAGACAGTAAGAAGCGACATTCCTCTTGTACTTAAGTCGGCATTGTGCCTTTTGTATTTAATTCCGATGGAATTTCTGTGTTTCATCGTCGATAAGATGGTCCAAGGGATACAGTAATCCTGAAGTGAAGCATCGGAATCTAGATCTGGTCACACAGGAAAAGTTGAAAACATAGACAGTAACAAGAGACAGTCTTCATGTACTTAATCGGCATTGTGCCTTTTGTATTTCATTCCGATGAAATTTCTGTGTTTCATCGTCACTAAGAAGGTCCAAGGGGTACAGTAAACCTGAAGTGAAGCATCGGAATGTAAAACTGGTCTCACAGGAAATGTTCATAGCATAATCAGTAAGAAGAGTCAGTCTTCTTGTACTTAAGTCGGTACTGTGCCTTTTGTATTTTATTCCGATGCAGTTTCTGTGTTACATCGTCAATAACAAGGTCCAACAGATACAGTAAACATGAAGTGAAGCATCGGAATCCAAAACCCGTCTTACAGGAAAGGTTCGAAACATAGACAGTAAGAAGAGTTAGTCTTCTTGTACTTAAGTCGGCATTGTGCCTTTTGTATTTAATTCCGATGCAATTTCTGTGTTTCATCGTCAATAAGACGGTCCAAGGGATACAGTAAACCTGAAGTGAAGCACGATATCTAAACCTGGTCTGACAGGAAAGCCTCAAATCATCGAACGTAAGAACAGTCAGTCCTCTTTTACTTAAGTAGGCATTGCCCTTTTGTAATTAATTCCGATGCAATATCTGTGTTTCATCGTCAATAAGAAGGTCCAAGGAATACAATAAACCTGGAGTGAAGCATTGGAATCTAAAACTAGTCCCACAGGAAACGTTCAAAACATAGACTGTAAGAAGAGTCAGTCTTCTTGTACTTAAGTCGGCATTGTGCCTTTTCTACTTAATTCCGATGCAATTTCTGTGTTTCCTCGTCAATAAGAAGGTCCAAGGGATACAGTAAACTTGAAGTGAAGCATCAGAACCTAAAACTGGTCTCACAGTAAAGGTTCAAAACATAGACAGTAAGAAGAGTCAGTCTTCTTGTACTTAAGTCGGCATTATGCCTTTTGTATTTAATTACGATGCAATATCTGTGTTTCATCGTCAATAATAATTTCCAAGGGATACAGTAAACCTGAAGTGAAGCATGGGAATCTAAAACTGCTCTCACAGGAAAGGTTCAAATCATAGACAGTAAGAAGAGTCAGTCTTCTTGTACTTAATTCGGCATTGTGCCTTTTGTTTTTAATTCCGATGCAATTTCTGCGTTTCATCGTCAATAAGAAGGTCCAAGTGATGCAGTAAACCTGGAGTGAAGCATCGGAATCTAAAAGTTGTCTTACAGGAAAGGTTCAAACATAGATAGTAAGAAGAGTCAGTCTTCGTGTACTTAGGTCGGCATTGTGGCTATTGTAATTAATTCCGATGCAATTTCTGTGTTTCATCGTCAATAAGAAGGTACAAGGGATACAGTAAACCTGAAGTGAAGCATCGAAATCTAAAACTGCTCTCACAGGAAAGGTTCAAATCGTAGACATTAAGAAAAGCCAGTCTTCTTGTACTTAAGTCGGCATTGTGCTTTTTGTATTTAATTCCGATGCAATTTCTGTGTTTCATCGTCAATGAAAAGGTCCAAGGGACACAGTAAACCTGAAGTGAAGCATCGGAATCTAAAACTGGTCTCAGAGGAAACGTTCAAAACATAGAAAGTAAGAAGAGTCAGTCTTCTTGTACTTAAGTCGGCATTGTGCCTATTGTATTTATTTCCGATGAAATTTCTGTGTTTCATCGTCAATAAGAAGGTCCAAGGGATACAGTAAACCTGAAGTGATGCTTCGGATTCTAAAACTGCTCTCAAAGGAAAGGTTCAAAACATAGACAGTAAGAAGAGTCAGTCTTCTTGTACTTAAGTCGGCATTGTGCATTTCGTATTAAATTCCGATGCAGTATCTATGTTTCATCGTCAATAAGAAGGTCCAAGGGATACAGTAAACCTGAAGTGAAGCATCGGATTCTGAAACTGGTCTCACAGGAAAGGCTCAAATAATAGAGAGTAAGCAGAGTCAGTCTTCTTGTACTTAAGCCGGCTTTGTGCCTTTTGTATTTAATTCCGATGCAATTTCTGTGTGTCATCGTCAATAAGAACGTCCAAGCGATACAGTAAACCTGAAGTGAAGCATCGGAATGTAAAACTGGTCTCACAGGAAAGCTTCAAATCATAGACAGTAAGAAGAGTCAGTCTTCTTGTATTTAAGTCGGCATTGTGCCTTTTGTATTTAATTCCGATGCAATTTCTGTGTTTCATCGTCAATAAGGAGGTACAAGGGATACAGTAAACCTAAAGTGAAGCATCGGAATCTAAAACTGGTCTCACAGGAAAGGTTCGAAACATAGACAGTGAGAAGAGTCAGTCTGCTTGTACATAAGTCGGCAATGTGACTTTTGTATTTAATTGCGATGCAATTTCTGTGTTTCATCCTCAATATGAAGGTCCAAGGGATACAGTAAACCTGAAGTGAAGCATCGGAATCTAAAACTGCTCTCAAAGGAAAGTTTCAAATCATAGACAGTAAGAAGAGTCAGTCTTCTTGTACTTTAGTCGGCATTGTGACTTTTGAGTTTAATTCCGATGCAATTTCTGTGTTTCATCGTCAATAAGAAGGTCCAAGAGATACAGTAAACCTGAAGTGATGCATCGATAGCTAAAACTGGTCTCACAGGAAAGGCTCAAATAATAGAATGTAAGGACCGTCTGTCCTCTTGTACTTAAGTCGGCATTGTGCCTTTTGTATTTAATTCCGATGCAATTTCTGTGTTTCATCGTCAATAAGAAGGTCCAAGGGATACAGTAAACATGAAGTGAAGTATCGGAATCTAAAACTGATCTCTCAGGAAAGGTTCAAAACCTAGACAGTGAGAAGAGTCAGTCTTCTTGTACTTACATCTTCAACTTTTGTGGTCCTGTCCTCCTCAGTTGCGCGTAATACTACGGTATATTGATAAATTTCACTTTTGGACCGTCTGACAGCAACTGAATAAAACACAATTTTAGTGCCATACGCGTTTCGCCTTTATTTTCTGCAAGGCATCATCAGTGGCCTGGAATATGTACATATGTTAGCTATTTTATTTACATTTTTATCACTGTGCCTATAGGTTATAAACAGTTCTGGTGGTTGGTTTTTCCTATTAAGTAGTAATGTTTTGAACTGTACTTACAGGTTGCGTAGAGAGTTTCTTACATATTACGCTCCTGTTGCATTTTTGGTGTTGTTCTTCTTCCTATGAGCGCCAATTTGCTGTTTTTCCACATTCCACAGCACTATACACTGAACGTTTGTTTTTATGCAATGTTTTGGTTTCTGTTGCCGACTGTCAAATGTTTTTGCCAAAGATCGAATATTACTGCCAAACTTATGAGTGTAACTATTGAAGTATCTGTGGTCTGTTCGTGTATGCATTTGTGTGTGCGTTTGTGTGTGTGTGTGTGTGTGTGTGTGAGTGTTTTTTGGTGTGGTATTAATTTAATTTAATTTTATTGTATTTATTTATTTATTTTTGTTTTTGTCCTGTGTGTGTGTGTGTGTGTGTGTTTTGGTGTGATATATACTTTTTTGTGCTGTGTGTGTGTGTCTGTCTGTATTTTGGTGTTACGTTTTATTTTTTTTTTTTTTTGTTTCTTGTAGGGGGGGTGCGGGGTCTGTCTGTGTGTGTGTGTGTGTGTGTGTGTATTTTGATGTTTATATATATATATATATATATTTTTTTTTTAAGTTATCATTTCCTTTATTAAGTGTAGTAGGGAGCCTGTGCTGATGTGTGTTTGTTCATTTATCACATGTTTGTTTTCTGCTATGGCTTTCTGGATAAGGAAGTTTTCTTGCATTTGTATAAGATGTTTGTCATGGTTGCTTATTCTCATTATTTTCATTTCTTGTTCCATGTTTGTAGGATGATGGTTGTAGTGTTTTAAATGCTCTGCAAATGTGGAATGGTTTGTTTCATACTTCCAACATCTGATATGTTCTTTGTATCTTGTTTCAAAATTCCTGCATGTCATGCCTATGTATACTGCATCACAACTTTGACATTCAAGTATATATATTCCTGATTGTTGGAATTTGTCCCTCTTGGTAGCTGGCTGGCTTAGGTGTGATTGAAGGGTTTGCCCAGGCTTATATGGTATTTTGAAGCCCTGTCTCTTTAGGATGTTTGCAACTCTGTGTGTTAGTTTATGTGTGTAGGTCATGGTGTACCATCTGGTTCTTTTCTGTGTGATGTTGTCATTGTGTGTGTTTGTTGAGTGTGTTTGTAAGTTTTCAGCTTGTGAGTTCGTTTGTATTATGGAAATGTTGTGTTTGTTTTTTATTTGTGTTCTTATTTTTTGATTGAGCCTGTGTACCACATGTGTGTCATACCCGTTGTTCCTAGCTATTTGTATGATCGTGTTCATTTCTTGTTCATAGTTTCTCTTGCTGAGTGGGATTCTGTTTAATCTATGTAACATGTGTCTTAGTGCTGCAAGTTTCTGGCTTTGGGGGTGGTTGGATGTGGAATGTATTATTGTGTCTGTGGCTGTTGGTTTTCTAAAGATGTTAAATGTATGTTTTCCATTTTCTTTTTTAATTGTAATGTCAAGAAAATTTATTTGATTTTCTTTTTCTTTTTCAAGTGTGAATTTTATGTTCTTATGAGCTTTGTTTAATTCTAAATGGAGTTCATCTATTTTTTCACTTGGTTCGTCTACCAGACAAATAATGTCATACACGTATCTGTACCAATATATGATTTTGAAACTTTCATTTGTGGTTATCTTATCAAATATCTGATTTTCAAGGTGACTGATGAAAATGTTTGCTAGTGTTCCTGATATTGGGGATCCCATGGGCAGTCCATCAGTTTGTAGATAATATTCTTCCTCAAACTGAAAGTAGTTTTGTTCAGTTGTCAGTCTGAGCATATCTGTTATTTCTTTTATTGCATCTGTGGTGAGGTTGCTGTGGGATGAGAGATTTTGTTCTATGATTTCTATTGTTTCTGTGATAGGGATGGAGGTATACATATTTTCTATATCGAATGAAATCAGTGATGCTGTGTGTGGTACCTGTATGTTCTGTATGTTTTCTATTAGGTTTCCTGTGTTTATCACTGTTCTGTTGTTTTCTACTTTATAGTGTTTTGTAACTAACTTTTGGAGGTGTTTGGCTATGCGGTATGTTGGGGCTTTCTTGAAGTTGATAACAGGTCTCATTGGCATTCCGTCTTTATGTACTTTCGGTTGACTGCGGAGTGTTGGTGCTTGTGGGTTTTTCTGTGTTAAGTAGTATTTCTGTTTGTCTGTGAGTGTGTGTTCAATGTTTTTCAGTGTTCGTTTCACATTTGCCTGGAATCGTGTAGTTGGATCTGACTTCAGTTTTTGTATTGCGTTGGTGTTTATGTATTCCTTGGTTTTTGTGATGTATTGCTCTTTATCCATGAGTACTGTTACATTTCCCTTGTCTGCTATTGTTATTAATATGTTGTTGTTTGCTAACTTTTGTTTTAACCTTTCCATAGTAGCTGCTTCTGTTTGGTTGTTCTTATTGTGTGTCTGCTGTGTTTGTTTTATTATGCCTTTTATTTCTTTTTTTACTAGATCTCTTGTCAGTCCTATGTTTATTTCACAATTATTTTGTTGTTCTTCACATGTAAGGATGTGTTCGGTTTCTACTATGAGATTTTCTATGTATTGATTGTTCACTTTGCTATTGGTGCAGTGTTTCAAACCTTTTTCCAAGAGCATTTTTTCGTTTTCATGTAGTTCTGTCTCTGTTAGGTTAACTAAGCGTGGATGGAATGTGTGTTGGTGTTCATGTGGTTTCACATTTAAAATGTAAATGTATTTTTGCGTCTTTTTTACTGTTAGTTTCATTATCTTGTGTTTATGTTTGTTTTGTAAATGTTTCATTGCTATGTATGAGCTGTGCTCAGTTTTTTCTACTAGTGGCATGAAAACTGCGGCGTTTCCTACGTTTTTTGCCAATTCTAGATGAGTCTCATAGAGCATCATGTTTAGGTGCTGTTTTTTCGAATAGAGCATCTTAATTTCATGTAGTAACCAATATCGTTCTGCAAATGATTTCGACTTTTGTGCCACTGTAGAACTGTTTTTAACCTTTACATTAATGTAACTTGGAATTAAATCGTTCTTTTTGCATGTTCTGTTGAATTTTATATGCTGTATCGTCTTATGGAGACTCAGATGTATTTTCTTGAACCTGTTGTACACGTTGACAGGGAATGCTTGACATAGCTGTATTGACATCTTCAACTTTTGTGGTCCTGTCCTCCTCAGTTGCGCGTAATACTACGGTATATTGATAAATTTCACTTTTGGACCGTCTGACAGCAACAGAATAAAACACAATTTTAGTGCCATACGCGTTTCGCCTTTATTTTCTGCAAGGCATCATCAGTGGCCTGGAATATGTACATATGTTAGCTATTTTATTTACATTTTTGTCACTGTGCCTATAGGTTATAAACAGTTCTGGTGGTTGGTTTTTCCTATTAAGTAGTAATGTTTTGAACTGTACTTACAGGTTGCGTAGAGAGTTTCTTACATATTACGCTCCTGTTGCATTTTTGGTGTTGTTCTTCTTCCTATGAGCGCCAATTTGCTGTTTTTCCACATTCCACAGCACTATACACTGAACGTTTGTTTTTATGCAATGTTTTGGTTTCTGTTGCCGACTGTCAAATGTTTTTGCCAAAGATCGAATATTACTGCCAAACTTAATGAGTGTAACTATTGAAGTATCTGTGGTCTGTTCGTGTATGCATTTGTGTGTGCGTTTGTGTGTGTGTGTGTGTGTGTGTGAGTGTTTTTTGGTGTGGTATTAATTTAATTTAATTTTATTGTATTTATTTATTTATTTTTGTTTTTGTCCTGTGTGTGTGTGTGTGTGTGTGTTTTGGTGTGATATATACTTTTTTGTGCTGTGTGTGTGTGTGTCTGTCTGTATTTTGGTGTTACGTTTTTTTTCTTTTTTTTTGTTTCTTGTGGGGGGGGCGGGGTCTGTGTGTGTGTGTGTGTGTGTGTGTGTGTGTGTGTGTGTGTGTGTGTGTATTTTGGTGTTTATATATATATATATATTTTTTTTTTTAAGTTATCATTTCCTTTATTAAGTGTAGTAGAGAGCCTGTGCTGATGTGTGTTTGTTCATTTATCACATGTTTGTTTTCTGCTATGGCTTTCTGGATATGGAAGTTTTCTTGCATTTGTATAAGATGTTTGTCATGGTTGCTTATTCTCATTATTTTCATTTCTTGTTCCATGTTTGTAGGATGATGGTTGTAGTGTTTTAAATGCTCTGCAAATGTGGAATGGTTTGTTTCATACTTCCAACATCTGATATGTTCTTTGTATCTTGTTTCAAAATTCCTGCATGTCATGCCTATGTATACTGCATCACAACTTTGACATTCAAGTATATATATTCCTGATTGTTGGAATTTGTCCCTCTTGGTAGCTGGCTGGCTTAGGTGTGATTGAAGGGTTTGCCCAGGCTTATATGGTATTTTGAAGCCCTGTCTCTTTAGGATGTTTGCAACTCTGTGTGTTAGTTTATGTGTGTAGGTCATGGTGTACCATCTGGTTCTTTTCTGTGTGATGTTGTCATTGTGTGTGTTTGTTGAGTGTGTTTGTAAGTTTTCAGCTTGTGAGTTCGTTTGTATTATGGAAATGTTGTGTTTGTTTTTTATTTGTGTTCTTATTTTTTGATTGGGCCTGTGTACCACATGTGTGTCATACCCGTTGTTCCTAGCTATTTGTATGATCGTGTTCATTTCTTGTTCATAGTTTCTCTTGCTGAGTGGGATTCTGTTTAATCTATGTAACATGTGTCTTAGTGCTGCAAGTTTCTGGCTTTGGGGGTGGTTGGATGTGGAATGTATTATTGTGTCTGTGGCTGTTGGTTTTCTAAAGATGTTAAATGTATGTTTTCCATTTTCTTTTTTAATTGTAATGTCAAGAAAATTTATTTGATTTTCTTTTTCTTTTTCAAGTGTGAATTTTATGTTCTTATGAGCTTTGTTTAATTCTAAATGGAGTTCATCTATTTTTTCACTTGGTTCGTCTACCAGACAAATAATGTCATCCACGTATCTGTACCAATATATGATTTTGAAACTTTCATTTGTGGTTATCTTATCAAATATCTGATTTTCAAGGTGACTGATGAAAATGTTTGCTAGTGTTCCTGATATTGGGGATCCCATGGGCAGTCCATCAGTTTGTAGATAATATTCTTCCTCAAACTGAAAGTAGTTTTGTTCAGTTGTCAGTCTGAGCATATCTGTTATTTCTTTTATTGCATCTGTGGTGAGGTTGCTGTGGGATGAGAGATTTTGTTCTATGATTTCTATTGTTTCTGTGATAGGGATGGAGGTATACATATTTTCTATATCGAATGAAATCAGTGATGCTGTGTGTGGTACCTGTATGTTCTGTATGTTTTCTATTAGGTTTCCTGTGTTTATCACTGTTCTGTTGTTTTCTACTTTATAGTGTTTTGTAACTAACTTTTGGAGGTGTTTGGCTATGCGGTATGTTGGGGCTTTCTTGAAGTTGATAACAGGTCTCATTGGCATTCCGTCTTTATGTACTTTCGGTTGACTGCGGAGTGTTGGTGCTTGTGGGTTTTTCTGTGTTAAGTAGTATTTCTGTTTGTCTGTGAGTGTGTGTTCAATGTTTTTCAGTGTTCGTTTCACATTTGCCTGGAATCGTGTAGTTGGATCTGACTTCAGTTTTTGTATTGCGTTGGTGTTTATGTATTCCTTGGTTTTTGTGATGTATTGTTCTTTATCCATGAGTACTGTTACATTTCCCTTGTCTGCTATTGTTATTAATATGTTGTTGTTTGCTAACTTTTGTTTTAACCTTTCCATACTAGCTGCTTCTGTTTGGTTGTTCTTATTGTGTGTCTGCTGTGTTTGTTTTATTATGCCTTTTATTTCTTTTTTTACTAGTTCTCTTGTCAGTCCTATGTTTATTTCACAATTATTTTGTTGTTCTTCACATGTAAGGATGTGTTCGGTTTCTACTATGAGATTTTCTATGTATTGATTGTTCACTTTGCTATTGGTGCAGTGTTTCAAACCTTTTTCCAAGAGCATTTTTTCGTTTTCATGTAGTTCTGTCTCTGTTAGGTTAACTAAGCGTGGATGGAATGTGTGTTGGTGTTCATGTGGTTTCACATTTAAAATGTAAATGTATTTTTGCGTCTTTTTTACTGTTAGTTTCATTATCTTGTGTTTATGTTTGTTTTGTAAATGTTTCATTGCTATGTATGAGCTGTGCTCAGTTTTTTCTACTAGTGGCATGAAAACTGCGGCGTTTCCTACGTTTTTTGCCAATTCTAGATGAGTCTCATAGAGCATCATGTTTAGGTGCTGTTTTTTCGAATAGAGCATCTTAATTTCATGTAGTAACCAATATCGTTCTGCAAATGATTTCGACTTTTGTGCCACTGTAGAACTGTTTTTAACCTTTACATTAATGTAACTTGGAATTAAATCGTTCTTTTTGCATGTTCTGTTGAATTTTATATGCTGTATCGTCTTATGGAGTCTCAGATGTATTTTCTTGAACCTGTTGTACACGTTGACAGGGAATGCTTGACATAGCTGTATTGACATCTTCAACTTTTGTGGTCCTGTCCTCCTCAGTTGCGCGTAATACTATGGTATATTGATAAATTTCACTTTTGGACCGTCTGACAGCAACAGAATAAAACACAATTTTAGTGCCATACGCGTTTCGCCTTTATTTTCTGCAAGGCATCATCAGTGGCCTGGAATATGTACATATGTTAGCTATTTTATTTACATTTTTGTCACTGTGCCTATAGGTTATAAACAGTTCTGGTGGTTGGTTTTTCCTATTAAGTAGTAATGTTTTGAACTGTACTTACAGGTTGCGTAGAGAGTTTCTTACATATTACGCTCCTGTTGCATTTTTGGTGTTGTTCTTCTTCCTATGAGCGCCAATTTGCTGTTTTTCCACATTCCACAGCACTATACACTGAACGTTTGTTTTTATGCAATGTTTTGGTTTCTGTTGCCGACTGTCAAATGTTTTTGCCAAAGATCGAATATTACTGCCAAACTTATGAGTGTAACTATTGAAGTATCTGTGGTCTGTTCGTGTATGCATTTGTGTGTGCGTTTGTGTGTGTGTGTGTGTGTGTGTGTGTGAGTGTTTTTTGGTGTGGTATTAATTTAATTTAATTTTATTGTATTTATTTATTTATTTTTGTTTTTGTCCTGTGTGTGTGTGTGTGTGTGTTTTGGTGTGATATATACTTTTTTGTGCTGTGTGTGTGTGTCTGTCTGTATTTTGGTGTTACGTTTTTTTTCTTTTTTTTTGTTTCTTGTGGGGGGGGGGCGGGGTCTGTGTGTGTGTGTGTGTGTGTGTGTGTGTGTGTGTGTGTGTGTGTGTATTTTGGTGTTTATATATATATATATATATATATATATATATATATATATTTTTTTTTTTTAAGTTATCATTTCCTTTATTAAGTGTAGTAGAGAGCCTGTGCTGATGTGTGTTTGTTCATTTATCACATGTTTGTTTTCTGCTATGGCTTTCTGGATATGGAAGTTTTCTTGCATTTGTATAAGATGTTTGTCATGGTTGCTTATTCTCATTATTTTCATTTCTTGTTCCATGTTTGTAGGATGATGGTTGTAGTGTTTTAAATGCTCTGCAAATGTGGAATGGTTTGTTTCATACTTCCAACATCTGATATGTTCTTTGTATCTTGTTTCAAAATTCCTGCATGTCATGCCTATGTATACTGCATCACAACTTTGACATTCAAGTATATATATTCCTGATTGTTGGAATTTGTCCCTCTTGGTAGCTGGCTGGCTTAGGTGTGATTGAAGGGTTTGCCCAGGCTTATATGCTATTTTGAAGCCCTGTCTCTTTAGGATGTTTGCAACTCTGTGTGTTAGTTTATGTGTGTAGGTCATGGTGTACCATCTGGTTCTTTTCTGTGTGATGTTGTCATTGTGTGTGTTTGTTGAGTGTGTTTGTAAGTTTTCAGCTTGTGAGTTCGTTTGTATTATGGAAATGTTGTGTTGGTTTTTGATTTGTGTTCTTATTTTTTGATTGAGCCTGTGTACCATATGTGTGTCATACCCGTTGTTCCTAGCTATTTGTAAGATCGTGTTCATTTCTTGTTCATAGTTTCTCTTGCTGAGTGGGATTCTGTTTAATCTATGTAACATGTGTCTTAGTGCTGCAAGTTTCTGGCTTTGGGGGTGGTTGGATGTGGAATGTATTATTGTGTCTGTGGCTGTTGGTTTTCTAAAGATGTTAAATGTATGTTTTCCATTTTCTTTTTTAATTGTAATGTCAAGAAAATTTATTTGATTTTCTTTTTCTTTTTCAAGTGTGAATTTTATGTTCTTATGAGCTTTGTTTAATTCTAAATGGAGTTCATCTATTTTTTCACTTGGTTCGTCTACCAGACAAATAATGTCATCCACGTATCTGTACCAATATATGATTTTGAAACTTTCATTTGTGGTTATCTTATCAAATATCTGATTTTCAAGGTGACTGATGAAAATGTTTGCTAGTGTTCCTGATATTGGGGATCCCATGGGCAGTCCATCAGTTTGTAGATAATATTCTTCCTCAAACTGAAAGTAGTTTTGTTCAGTTGTCAGTCTGAGCATATCTGTTATTTCTTTTATTGCATCTGTGGTGAGGTTGCTGTGGGATGAGAGATTTTGTTCTATGATTTCTATTGTTTCTGTGATAGGGATGGAGGTATACATATTTTCTATATCGAATGAAATCAGTGATGCTGTGTGTGGTACCTGTATGTTCTGTATGTTTTCTATTAGGTTTCCTGTGTTTATCACTGTTCTGTTGTTTTCTACTTTATAGTGTTTTGTAACTAACTTTTGGAGGTGTTTGGCTATGCGGTATGTTGGGGCTTTCTTGAAGTTGATAACAGGTCTCATTGGCATTCCGTCTTTATGTACTTTCGGTTGACTGCGGAGTGTTGGTGCTTGTGGGTTTTTCTGTGTTAAGTAGTATTTCTGTTTGTCTGTGAGTGTGTGTTCAATGTTTTTCAGTGTTCGTTTCACATTTGCCTGGAATCGTGTAGTTGGATCTGACTTCAGTTTTTGTATTGCGTTGGTGTTTATGTATTCCTTGGTTTTTGTGATGTATTGCTCTTTATCCATGAGTACTGTTACATTTCCCTTGTCTGCTATTGTTATTAATATGTTGTTGTTTGCTAACTTTTGTTTTAACCTTTCCATAGTAGCTGCTTCTGTTTGGTTGTTCTTATTGTGTGTCTGCTGTGTTTGTTTTATTAAGCCTTTTATTTCTTTTTTTACTAGTTCTCTTGTCAGTCCTATGTTTATTTCACAATTATTTTGTTGTTCTTCACATGTAAGGATGTGTTCGGTTTCTACTATGAGATTTTCTATGTATTGATTGTTCACTTTGCTATTGGTGCAGTGTTTCAAACCTTTTTCCAAGAGCATTTTTTCGTTTTCATGTAGTTCTGTCTCTGTTAGGTTAACTAAGCGTGGATGGAATGTGTGTTGGTGTTCATGTGGTTTCACATTTAAAATGTAAATGTATTTTTGCGTCTTTTTTACTGTTAGTTTCATTATCTTGTGTTTATGTTTGTTTTGTAAATGTTTCATTGCTATGTATGAGCTGTGCTCAGTTTTTTCTACTAGTGGCATGAAAACTGCGGCGTTTCCTACGTTTTTTGCCAATTCTAGATGAGTCTCATAGAGCATCATGTTTAGGTGCTGTTTTTTCGAATAGAGCATCTTAATTTCATGTAGTAACCAATATCGTTCTGCAAATGATTTCGACTTTTGTGCCACTGTAGAACTGTTTTTAACCTTTACATTAATGTAACTTGGAATTAAATCGTTCTTTTTGCATGTTCTGTTGAATTTTATATGCTGTATCGTCTTATGGAGTCTCAGATGTATTTTCTTGAACCTGTTGTACACGTTGACAGGGAATGCTTGACATAGCTGTATTGACATCTTCAACTTTTGTGGTCCTGTCCTCCTCAGTTGCGCGTAATACTATGGTATATTGATAAATTTCACTTTTGGACCGTCTGACAGCAACAGAATAAAACACAATTTTAGTGCCATACGCGTTTCGCCTTTATTTTCTGCAAGGCATCATCAGTGGCCTGGAATATGTACATATGTTAGCTATTTTATTTACATTTTTGTCACTGTGCCTATAGGTTATAAACAGTTCTGGTGGTTGGTTTTTCCCATTAAGTAGTAATGTTTTGAACTGTACTTACAGGTTGCGTAGAGAGTTTCTTACATATTACGCTCCTGTTGCATTCTTGGTGTTGTTCTTCTTCCTATGAGCGCCAATTTGCTGTTTTTCCACATTCCACAGCACTATACACTGAACGTTTGTTTTTATGCAATGTTTTGGTTTCTGTTGCCGACTGTCAAATGTTTTTGCCAAAGATCGAATATTACTGCCAAACTTATGAGTGTAACTATTGAAGTATCTGTGGTCTGTTCGTGTATGCATTTGTGTGTGCGTTTGTGTGTGTGTGTGTGTGTGTGAGTGTTTTTTGGTGTGGTATTAATTTAATTTAATTTTATTGTATTTATTTTTGTTTTTGTCCTGTGTGTGTGTGTGTGTGTGTGTTTTGGTGTGATATATACTTTTTTGTGCTGTGTGTGTGTGTCTGTCTGTATTTTGGTGTTACGTTTTTTTTCTTTTTTTTTGTTTCTTGTGGGGGGGGCGGGGTCTGTGTGTGTGTGTGTGTGTGTGTGTGTGTGTGTGTGTGTGTGTGTATTTTGGTGTTTATATATATATATATATATATATATATATATATATTTTTTAAGTTATCATTTCCTTTATTAAGTGTAGTAGAGAGCCTGTGCTGATGTGTGTTTGTTCATTTATCACATGTTTGTTTTCTGCTATGGCTTTCTGGATATGGAAGTTTTCTTGCATTTGTATAAGATGTTTGTCATGGTTGCTTATTCTCATTATTTTCATTTCTTGTTCCATGTTTGTAGGATGATGGTTGTAGTGTTTTAAATGCTCTGCAAATGTGGAATGGTTTGTTTCATACTTCCAACATCTGATATGTTCTTTGTATCTTGTTTCAAAATTCCTGCATGTCATGCCTATGTATACTGCATCACAACTTTGACATTCAAGTATATATATTCCTGATTGTTGGAATTTGTCCCTCTTGGTAGCTGGCTGGCTTAGGTGTGATTGAAGGGTTTGCCCAGGCTTATATGGTATTTTGAAGCCCTGTCTCTTTAGGATGTTTGCAACTCTGTGTGTTAGTTTATGTGTGTAGGTCATGGTGTACCATCTGGTTCTTTTCTGTGTGATGTTGTCATTGTGTGTGTTTGTTGAGTGTGTTTGTAAGTTTTCAGCTTGTGAGTTCGTTTGTATTATGGAAATGTTGTGTTTGTTTTTTATTTGTGTTCTTATTTTTTGATTGAGCCTGTGTACCATATGTGTGTCATACCCGTTGTTCCTAGCTATTTGTATGATCGTGTTCATTTCTTGTTCATAGTTTCTCTTGCTGAGTGGGATTCTGTTTAATCTATGTAACATGTGTCTTAGTGCTGCAAGTTTCTGGCTTTGGGGGTGGTTGGATGTGGAATGTATTATTGTGTCTGTGGCTGTTGGTTTTCTAAAGATGTTAAATGTATGTTTTCCATTTTCTTTTTTAATTGTAATGTCAAGAAAATTTATTTGATTTTCTTTTTCTTTTTCAAGTGTGAATTTTATGTTCTTATGAGCTTTGTTTAATTCTAAATGGAGTTCATCTATTTTTTCACTTGGTTCGTCTACCAGACAAATAATGTCATCCACGTATCTGTACCAATATATGATTTTGAAACTTTCATTTGTGGTTATCTTATCAAATATCTGATTTTCAAGGTGACTGATGAAAATGTTTGCTAGTGTTCCTGATATTGGGGATCCCATGGGCAGTCCATCAGTTTGTAGATAATATTCTTCCTCAAACTGAAAGTAGTTTTGTTCAGTTGTCAGTCTGAGCATATCTGTTATTTCTTTTATTGCATCTGTGGTGAGGTTGCTGTGGGATGAGAGATTTTGTTCTATGATTTCTATTGTTTCTGTGATAGGGATGGAGGTATACATATTTTCTATATCGAATGAAATCAGTGATGCTGTGTGTGGTACCTGTATGTTCTGTATGTTTTCTATTAGGTTTCCTGTGTTTATCACTGTTCTGTTGTTTTCTACTTTATAGTGTTTTGTAACTAACTTTTGGAGGTGTTTGGCTATGCGGTATGTTGGGGCTTTCTTGAAGTTGATAACAGGTCTCATTGGCATTCCGTCTTTATGTACTTTCGGTTGACTGCGGAGTGTTGGTGCTTGTGGGTTTTTCTGTGTTAAGTAGTATTTCTGTTTGTCTGTGAGTGTGTGTTCAATGTTTTTCAGTGTTCGTTTCACATTTGCCTGGAATCGTGTAGTTGGATCTGACTTCAGTTTTTGTATTGCGTTGGTGTTTATGTATTCCTTGGTTTTTGTGATGTATTGCTCTTTATCCATGAGTACTGTTACATTTCCCTTGTCTGCTATTGTTATTAATATGTTGTTGTTTGCTAACTTTTGTTTTAACCTTTCCATAGTAGCTGCTTCTGTTTGGTTGTTCTTATTGTGTGTCTGCTGTGTTTGTTTTATTATGCCTTTTATTTCTTTTTTTACTAGTTCTCTTGTCAGTCCTATGTTTATTTCACAATTATTTTGTTGTTCTTCACATGTAAGGATGTGTTCGGTTTCTACTATGAGATTTTCTATGTATTGATTGTTCACTTTGCTATTGGTGCAGTGTTTCAAACCTTTTTCCAAGAGCATTTTTTCGTTTTCATGTAGTTCTGTCTCTGTTAGGTTAACTAAGTGTGGATGGAATGTGTGTTGGTGTTCATGTGGTTTCACATTTAAAATGTAAATGTATTTTTGCGTCTTTTTTACTGTTAGTTTCATTATCTTGTGTTTATGTTTGTTTTGTAAATGTTTCATTGCTATGTATGAGCTGTGCTCAGTTTTTTCTACTAGTGGCATGAAAACTGCGGCGTTTCCTACGTTTTTTGCCAATTCTAGATGAGTCTCATAGAGCATCATGTTTAGGTGCTGTTTTTTCGAATAGAGCATCTTAATTTCATGTAGTAACCAATATCGTTCTGCAAATGATTTCGACTTTTGTGCCACTGTAGAACTGTTTTTAACCTTTACATTAATGTAACTTGGAATTAAATCGTTCTTTTTGCATGTTCTGTTGAATTTTATATGCTGTATCGTCTTATGGAGACTCAGATGTATTTTCTTGAACCTGTTGTACACGTTGACAGGGAATGCTTGACATAGCTGTATTGACATCTTCAACTTTTGTGGTCCTGTCCTCCTCAGTTGCGCGTAATACTACGGTATATTGATAAATTTCACTTTTGGACCGTCTGACAGCAACAGAATAAAACACAATTTTAGTGCCATACGCGTTTCGCCTTTATTTTCTGCAAGGCATCATCAGTGGCCTGGAATATGTACATATGTTAGCTATTTTATTTACATTTTTGTCACTGTGCCTATAGGTTATAAACAGTTCTGGTGGTTGGTTTTTCCTATTAAGTAGTAATGTTTTGAACTGTACTTACAGGTTGCGTAGAGAGTTTCTTACATATTACGCTCCTGTTGCATTTTTGGTGTTGTTCTTCTTCCTATGAGCGCCAATTTGCTGTTTTTCCACATTCCACAGCACTATACACTGAACGTTTGTTTTTATGCAATGTTTTGGTTTCTGTTGCCGACTGTCAAATGTTTTTGCCAAAGATCGAATATTACTGCCAAACTTAATGAGTGTAACTATTGAAGTATCTGTGGTCTGTTCGTGTATGCATTTGTGTGTGCGTTTGTGTGTGTGTGTGTGTGTGTGAGTGTTTTTTGGTGTGGTATTAATTTAATTTAATTTTATTGTATTTATTTATTTATTTTTGTTTTTGTCCTGTGTGTGTGTGTGTGTGTGTGTTTTGGTGTGATATATACTTTTTTGTGCTGTGTGTGTGTGTGTCTGTCTGTATTTTGGTGTTACGTTTTTTTTCTTTTTTTTTGTTTCTTGTGGGGGGGGCGGGGTCTGTGTGTGTGTGTGTGTGTGTGTGTGTGTGTGTGTGTGTGTGTGTGTATTTTGGTGTTTATATATATATATTTTTTTTTTTTAAGTTATCAT
The DNA here is from genome assembly GCF_023864345.2 of Schistocerca serialis cubense. Classification (NCBI taxonomy): domain Eukaryota; kingdom Metazoa; phylum Arthropoda; class Insecta; order Orthoptera; family Acrididae; genus Schistocerca; species Schistocerca serialis. The sequence goes on from NC_064649.1 coordinate 170,526,448, forward strand.
TTCCTTTATTAAGTGTAGTAGAGAGCCTGTGCTGATGTGTGTTTGTTCATTTATCACATGTTTGTTTTCTGCTATGGCTTTCTGGATATGGAAGTTTTCTTGCATTTGTATAAGATGTTTGTCATGGTTGCTTATTCTCATTATTTTCATTTCTTGTTCCATGTTTGTAGGATGATGGTTGTAGTGTTTTAAATGCTCTGCAAATGTGGAATGGTTTGTTTCATACTTCCAACATCTGATATGTTCTTTGTATCTTGTTTCAAAATTCCTGCATGTCATGCCTATGTATACTGCATCACAACTTTGACATTCAAGTATATATATTCCTGATTGTTGGAATTTGTCCCTCTTGGTAGCTGGCTGGCTTAGGTGTGATTGAAGGGTTTGCCCAGGCTTATATGGTATTTTGAAGCCCTGTCTCTTTAGGATGTTTGCAACTCTGTGTGTTAGTTTATGTGTGTAGGTCATGGTGTACCATCTGGTTCTTTTCTGTGTGATGTTGTCATTGTGTGTGTTTGTTGAGTGTGTTTGTAAGTTTTCAGCTTGTGAGTTCGTTTGTATTATGGAAATGTTGTGTTTGTTTTTTATTTGTGTTCTTATTTTTTGATTGGGCCTGTGTACCACATGTGTGTCATACCCGTTGTTCCTAGCTATTTGTATGATCGTGTTCATTTCTTGTTCATAGTTTCTCTTGCTGAGTGGGATTCTGTTTAATCTATGTAACATGTGTCTTAGTGCTGCAAGTTTCTGGCTTTGGGGGTGGTTGGATGTGGAATGTATTATTGTGTCTGTGGCTGTTGGTTTTCTAAAGATGTTAAATGTATGTTTTCCATTTTCTTTTTTAATTGTAATGTCAAGAAAATTTATTTGATTTTCTTTTTCTTTTTCAAGTGTGAATTTTATGTTCTTATGAGCTTTGTTTAATTCTAAATGGAGTTCATCTATTTTTTCACTTGGTTCGTCTACCAGACAAATAATGTCATCCACGTATCTGTACCAATATATGATTTTGAAACTTTCATTTGTGGTTATCTTATCAAATATCTGATTTTCAAGGTGACTGATGAAAATGTTTGCTAGTGTTCCTGATATTGGGGATCCCATGGGCAGTCCATCAGTTTGTAGATAATATTCTTCCTCAAACTGAAAGTAGTTTTGTTCAGTTGTCAGTCTGAGCATATCTGTTATTTCTTTTATTGCATCTGTGGTGAGGTTGCTGTGGGATGAGAGATTTTGTTCTATGATTTCTATTGTTTCTGTGATAGGGATGGAGGTATACATATTTTCTATATCGAATGAAATCAGTGATGCTGTGTGTGGTACCTGTATGTTCTGTATGTTTTCTATTAGGTTTCCTGTGTTTATCACTGTTCTGTTGTTTTCTACTTTATAGTGTTTTGTAACTAACTTTTGGAGGTGTTTGGCTATGCGGTATGTTGGGGCTTTCTTGAAGTTGATAACAGGTCTCATTGGCATTCCGTCTTTATGTACTTTCGGTTGACTGCGGAGTGTTGGTGCTTGTGGGTTTTTCTGTGTTAAGTAGTATTTCTGTTTGTCTGTGAGTGTGTGTTCAATGTTTTTCAGTGTTCGTTTCACATTTGCCTGGAATCGTGTAGTTGGATCTGACTTCAGTTTTTGTATTGCGTTGGTGTTTATGTATTCCTTGGTTTTTGTGATGTATTGCTCTTTATCCATGAGTACTGTTACATTTCCCTTGTCTGCTATTGTTATTAATATGTTGTTGTTTGCTAACTTTTGTTTTAACCTTTCCATAGTAGCTGCTTCTGTTTGGTTGTTCTTATTGTGTGTCTGCTGTGTTTGTTTTATTATGCCTTTTATATCTTTTTTTACTAGTTCTCTTGTCAGTCCTATGTTTATTTCACAATTATTTTGTTGTTCTTCACATGTAAGGATGTGTTCGGTTTCTACTATGAGATTTTCTATGTATTGATTGTTCACTTTGCTATTGGTGCAGTGTTTCAAACCTTTTTCCAAGAGCATTTTTTCGTTTTCATGTAGTTCTGTCTCTGTTAGGTTAACTAAGCGTGGATGGAATGTGTGTTGGTGTTCATGTGGTTTCACATTTAAAATGTAAATGTATTTTTGCGTCTTTTTTACTGTTAGTTTCATTATCTTGTGTTTATGTTTGTTTTGTAAATGTTTCATTGCTATGTATGAGCTGTGCTCAGTTTTTTCTACTAGTGGCATGAAAACTGCGGCGTTTCCTACGTTTTTTGCCAATTCTAGATGAGTCTCATAGAGCATCATGTTTAGGTGCTGTTTTTTCGAATAGAGCATCTTAATTTCATGTAGTAACCAATATCGTTCTGCAAATGATTTCGACTTTTGTGCCACTGTAGAACTGTTTTTAACCTTTACATTAATGTAACTTGGAATTAAATCGTTCTTTCTGCATGTTCTGTTGAATTTTATATGCTGTATCGTCTTATGGAGTCTCAGATGTATTTTCTTGAACCTGTTGTACACGTTGACAGGGAATGCTTGACATAGCTGTATTGACATCTTCAACTTTTGTGGTCCTGTCCTCCTCAGTTGCGCGTAATACTACGGTATATTGATAAATTTCACTTTTGGACCGTCTGACAGCAACAGAATAAAACACAATTTTAGTGCCATACGCGTTTCGCCTTTATTTTCTGCAAGGCATCATCAGTGGCCTGGAATATGTACATATGTTAGCTATTTTATTTACATTTTTGTCACTGTGCCTATAGGTTATAAACAGTTCTGGTGGTTGGTTTTTCCTATTAAGTAGTAATGTTTTGAACTGTACTTACAGGTTGCGTAGAGAGTTTCTTACATATTACGCTCCTGTTGCATTTTTGGTGTTGTTCTTCTTCCTATGAGCGCCAATTTGCTGTTTTTCCACATTCCACAGCACTATACACTGAACGTTTGTTTTTATGCAATGTTTTGGTTTCTGTTGCCGACTGTCAAATGTTTTTGCCAAAGATCGAATATTACTGCCAAACTTATGAGTGTAACTATTGAAGTATCTGTGGTCTGTTCGTGTATGCATTTGTGTGTGCGTTTGTGTGTGTGTGTGTGTGTGTGAGTGTTTTTTGGTGTGGTATTAATTTAATTTAATTTTATTGTATTTATTTATTTATTTTTGTTTTTGTCCTGTGTGTGTGTGTGTGTGTGTGTTTTGGTGTGATATATACTTTTTTGTGCTGTGTGTGTGTGTCTGTCTGTATTTTGGTGTTACGTTTTTTTTCCTTTTTTTTGTTTCTTGTGGGGGGGGCGGGGTCTGTGTGTGTGTGTGTGTGTGTGTGTGTGTGTGTATTTTGGTGTTTATATATATATATATATATTTTTTTTTTAAGTTATCATTTCCTTTATTAAGTGTAGTAGAGAGCCTGTGCTGATGTGTGTTTGTTCATTTATCACATGTTTGTTTTCTGCTATGGCTTTCTGGATATGGAAGTTTTCTTGCATTTGTATAAGATGTTTGTCATGGTTGCTTATTCTCATTATTTTCATTTCTTGTTCCATGTTTGTAGGATGATGGTTGTAGTGTTTTAAATGCTCTGCAAATGTGGAATGGTTTGTTTCATACTTCCAACATCTGATATGTTCTTTGTATCTTGTTTCAAAATTCCTGCATGTCATGCCTATGTATACTGCATCACAACTTTGACATTCAAGTATATATATTCCTGATTGTTGGAATTTGTCCCTCTTGGTAGCTGGCTGGCTTAGGTGTGATTGAAGGGTTTGCCCAGGCTTATATGGTATTTTGAAGCCCTGTCTCTTTAGGATGTTTGCAACTCTGTGTGTTAGTTTATGTGTGTAGGTCATGGTGTACCATCTGGTTCTTTTCTGTGCGATGTTGTCATTGTGTGTGTTTGTTGAGTGTGTTTGTAAGTTTTCAGCTTGTGAGTTCCTTTGTATTATGGAAATGTTGTGTTTGTTTTTTATTTGTGTTCTTATTTTTTGATTGGGCCTGTGTACCACATGTGTGTCATACCCGTTGTTCCTAGCTATTTGTATGATCGTGTTCATTTCTTGTTCATAGTTTCTCTTGCTGAGTGGGATTCTGTTTAATCTATGTAACATGTGTCTTAGTGCTGCAAGTTTCTGGCTTTGGGGGTGGTTGGATGTGGAATGTATTATTGTGTCTGTGGCTGTTGGTTTTCTAAAGATGTTAAATGTATGTTTTCCATTTTCTTTTTTAATTGTAATGTCAAGAAAATTTATTTGATTTTCTTTTTCTTTTTCAAGTGTGAATTTTATGTTCTTATGAGCTTTGTTTAATTCTAAATGGAGTTCATCTATTTTTTCACTTGGTTCGTCTACCAGACAAATAATGTCATCCACGTATCTGTACCAATATATGATTTTGAAACTTTCATTTGTGGTTATCTTATCAAATATCTGATTTTCAAGGTGACTGATGAAAATGTTTGCTAGTGTTCCTGATATTGGGGATCCCATGGGCAGTCCATCAGTTTGTAGATAATATTCTTCCTCAAACTGAAAGTAGTTTTGTTCAGTTGTCAGTCTGAGCATATCTGTTATTTCTTTTATTGCATCTGTGGTGAGGTTGCTGTGGGATGAGAGATTTTGTTCTATGATTTCTATTGTTTCTGTGATAGGGATGGAGGTATAAATATTTTCTATATCGAATGAAATCAGTGATGCTGTGTGTGGTACCTGTATGTTCTGTATGTTTTCCATTAGGTTTCCTGTGTTTATCACTGTTATGTTGTTTTCTACTTTATAGTGTTTTGTAACTAACTTTTGGAGGTGTTTGGCTATGCGGTATGTTGGGGCTTTCTTGAAGTTGATAACAGGTCTCATTGGCATTCCGTCTTTATGTACTTTCGGTTGACTGCGGAGTGTTGGTGCTTGTGGGTTTTTCTGTGTTAAGTAGTATTTCTGTTTGTCTGTGAGTGTGTGTTCAATGTTTTTCAGTGTTCGTTTCACATTTGCCTGGAATCGTGTAGTTGGATCTGACTTCAGTTTTTGTATTGCGTTGGTGTTTATGTATTCCTTGGTTTTTGTGATGTATTGCTCTTTATCCATGAGTACTGTTACATTTCCCTTGTCTGCTATTGTTATTAATATGTTGTTGTTTGCTAACTTTTGTTTTAACTTTTTCATAGTAGCTGCTTCTGTTTGCTTGTTCTTATTGTGTGTCTGCTGTGTTTGTTTTATTATGCCTTTTATATCTTTTTTTACTAGTTCTCTTGTCAGTCCTATGTTTATTTCACAATTATTTTGTTGTTCTTCACATGTAAGGATGTGTTCGGTTTCTCCTATGAGATTTTCTATGTATTGATTGTTCACTTTGCTATTGGTGCAGTGTTTCAAACCTTTTTCCAAGAGCATTTTTTCGTTTTCATGTAGTTCTGTCTCTGTTAGGTTAACTAAGCGTGGATGGAATGTGTGTTGGTGTTCATGTGGTTTCACATTTAAAATGTAAATGTATTTTTGCGTCTTTTTTACTGTTAGTTTCATTATCTTGTGTTTATGTTTGTTTTGTAAATGTTTCATTGCTATGTATGAGCTGTGCTCAGTTTTTTCTACTAGTGGCATGAAAACTGCGGCGTTTCCTACGTTTTTTGCCAATTCTAGATGAGTCTCATAGAGCATCATGTTTAGGTGCTGTTTTTTCGAATAGAGCATCTTAATTTCATGTAGTAACCAATATCGTTCTGCAAATGATTTCGACTTTTGTGCCACTGTAGAACTGTTTTTAACCTTTACATTAATGTAACTTGGAATTAAATCGTTCTTTCTGCATGTTCTGTTGAATTTTATATGCTGTATCGTCTTATGGAGTCTCAGATGTATTTTCTTGAACCTGTTGTACACGTTGACAGGGAATGCTTGACATAGCTGTATTGACATCTTCAACTTTTGTGGTCCTGTCCTCCTCAGTTGCGCGTAATACTACGGTATATTGATAAATTTCACTTTTGGACCGTCTGACAGCAACAGAATAAAACACAATTTTAGTGCCATACGCGTTTCGCCTTTATTTTCTGCAAGGCATCATCAGTGGCCTGGAATATGTACATATGTTAGCTATTTTATTTACATTTTTGTCACTGTGCCTATAGGTTATAAACAGTTCTGGTGGTTGGTTTTTCCTATTAAGTAGTAATGTTTTGAACTGTACTTACAGGTTGCGTAGAGAGTTTCTTACATATTACGCTCCTGTTGCATTTTTGGTGTTGTTCTTCTTCCTATGAGCGCCAATTTGCTGTTTTTCCACATTCCACAGCACTATACACTGAACGCTTGTTTTTATGCAATGTTTTGGTTTCTGTTGCCGACTGTCAAATGTTTTTGCCAAAGATCGAATATTACTGCCAAACTTATGAGTGTAACTATTGAAGTATCTGTGGTCTGTTCGTGTATGCATTTGTGTGTGCGTTTGTGTGTGTGTGTGTGTGTGAGTGTTTTTTGGTGTGGTATTAATTTAATTTAATTTTATTGTATTTATTTATTTATTTTTGTTTTTGTCCTGTGTGTGTGTGTGTGTGTGTTTTGGTGTGATATATACTTTTTTGTGCTGTGTGTGTGTGTGTCTGTCTGTATTTTGGTGTTACGTTTTTTTTTTTTTTTTTTTTTTGTTTCTTGTGGGGGGGGGGCGGGGTCTGTGTGTGTGTGTGTGTGTGTGTGTGTGTATTTTGGTGTTTATATATATATATATATATTTTTTAAGTTATCATTTCCTTTATTAAGTGTAGTAGGGAGCCTGTGCTGATGTGTGTTTGTTCATTTATCACATGTTTGTTTTCTGCTATGGCTTTCTGGATATGGAAGTTTTCTTGCATTTGTATAAGATGTTTGTCATGGTTGCTTATTCTCATTATTTTCATTTCTTGTTCCATGTTTGTAGGATGATGGTTGTAGTGTTTTAAATGCTCTGCAAATGTGGAATGGTTTGTTTCATACTTCCAACATCTGATATGTTCTTTGTATCTTGTTTCAAAATTCCTGCATGTCATGCCTATGTATACTGCATCACAACTTTGACATTCAAGTTTATGTATTCCTGATTGTTGGAATTTGTCCCTCTTGGTAGCTGGCTGGCTTAGGTGTGATTGAAGGGTTTGCCCAGGCTTATATGTTATTTTGAAGCCCTGTCTCTTTAGGATGTTTGCAACTCTGTGTGTTAGTTTATGTGTGTAGGTCATGGTGTACCATCTGGTTCTTTTCTGTGTGATGTTGTCATTGTGTGTGTTTGTTGAGTGTGTTTGTAAGTTTTCAGCTTGTGAGTTCCTTTGTATTATGGAAATGTTGTGTTTGTTTTTTATTTGTGTTCTTATTTTTTGATTGAGCATGTGTGCCATTTGTATTTAAATCCGTTGCAATTTCTGTGTTTCATAGTCAATTAGAAGGTCCAAGGGGTACAGTAAACCTGAAGTGAAACATCGGAATCTGAAACAGGTCTCACAGGAAAGGTTGAAAACATAGACAGTAAGAAGAGTCAGTCTTCATGTACTTATGTCGGCATTGTGCCATGTGTATTTAATTCCGATGCAATTTCTGTGTTTAATCGTCAATAAGAAGGTCAAAGCGATACAGTAAACCTGAAGTGAAGTATCGGAATCTAAAACTGATCTCTCAGGAAAGGTTCAAAACCTAGACTGTAAGAAGAGTCAGTCTTCTTGTACTTAAGTCGGCATTGTGCCTTTTGTAATAAATTACGATGCAATATCCATGTTTCATCGTCAATAAGAAGGTCCAAGTTATACAGTAAACCTGAAGTGAAGCATCGGATTCTGAAACTGGTCTCACAGGAAACGCTCAAATCATAGAGAGTAAGCAGAGTCAGACTTCTTGTACTTAAGCCGGCATTGTGCCTTTTGTATTTAATTCCGATGCAATTTCTGTGTTTCATCGTCAATAAGAAGGTCCAAGAGATACAGTAAACCTGAAGTGATGCATCGATAGCTAAACTGGTCTCACAGGAAAGTCTCAAATAATAGAATGTAAGAACAGTCAGTCCTCTTGTACTTAAGTCGGCATTGGGCCTTTTGTATTTAATTCCGATGCAATTTCTGTGTTTCATCGTCAATAAGAAGGTCCAAGAGATACAGTAAACCTGAAGAGAAGTGTCGGAATCTAAAACTGATCTCTCAGGAAAGGTTTAAAGCCTAGACAGTAAGAAGAGTCAGTCTTCTTGTACTTAAGTCGGCATTGTGCCTTTTGTATTTAATTCCGATGCAATTTCTGTGTTTCATCGTCAATAAGAAGGTACAAAGGATACAGTAAACCTGAAGTGAAGCATGGGAATCTAAAACTGCTCTCACAGGAGAGGTTCAAAACATAGACAGTAAGAAGAGTCAGTCTTCTTGTACGTAAGTCGGCATTGTGCCTTTTGTATTTAATTCCGATGCAATTTCTGTGTTTCATCGTCAATAAGAAGGTCCAAGGGATACAGTAAACCTGAAGTGAAGTATCGGAATCCAAAACTGATCTCTCAAGAAAGGTTCAAATCCTAGACAGTAAGAAGAGTCAGTCTTCTTGTACTTAAGTCGGCATTGTCCCTTTTGTATTTAATTCCGATGCAATTTCTGTGTTTCACCGTCAATAAGAAGGTCCAAGGGTTACAGTAAACCTGAAGTGAAGCACGATATCTAAACCTGGTCTCACAGGAAAGCCTCAAATCATAGAATGTAAGAACTGTCAGTCCTCTTATACTTAAGTAGGCATTGGCCTTTTGTATTTAATTCCGATGCAATATCTGTGTTTCATCGTCAATAAGAAGGTCGAAGGGATACAGTAAACCTGGAGTGTAGCATTGGAGTTTAAAACTAGTCCCACAGGAAAGGTTCAAAACATAGACTGTAAGAAGAGGCAGTCTTCTCGTACTTAAGTCGGCATTGTGCCTTTTGTATTTAATTCCGATGCAATTTCTGTGTTTCATCGACAATAAGAAGGTCCAAGGGATACAGTAAACCTGAAGTGAAGCATCGGACACTAAAACTGGTCTCACACGAAAGGTTCAAAACGTAGACAGTAAGAAGAGTCACTCTTCTTGTACTTAAGTCGGCATTGTGCTTTTTGTATTTAATTCTGATGCAATTTCTGTGTTTCATCGACAATAAGAAGGTCCAAAGGATACAGTAAACCTGAAGCGAAGCATGGGAATCTAAAACTGCTCTCACAGGAAAGGTTCAAAACATAGACAGTAAGAAGAGTCAGTCTTCTTGTACCTAAGTCGGCATTGTGCATTTTGTATTTAGTTCCGTTGCAACTTCTGTGTTTCATCGTCAATAAAAAGGTCCAAGGGATACAGTAAACCTGAAGTGAAGCACGGGAATCTAAAACTGCTCTCACAGGAAAGGTTCAAAACATAGACAGTAAGAAGAGTCAGTCTTCTTGTACTTAAGTCGGCATTGTGCCTTTTGTTTTTAATTCCGATGCAATTTCTGCGTTTCATCGTCAATACGAAGGTGCAAGGGATACAGTAAACCTGGAGTGAAGCATCGGAATCTAAAACTGGTCCCTCAGGAAAAGCTCAAATCATAGAATGTACGAACAGTCAGTCCTCTTGTACTTAAGTCGGCATTGTGCCTTTTGTAATTAATTCCGATGCAATTTCTGTGCTTCATCGGCAATAAGAAGGTCCAAGGGATACAGTAAACATGAAGTGAAACATCGGAATCTAAAACTGGTCTCACAGGAAAGGTTCAAAACATAGACAGTACGAAGGGTGACTCTTCTTGTACTTATGTCAGCATTGTGCCTTTTGTATTTAATTCCGATGCAATTTCTGTGTTTCATCGTCAATAAGAAGGTCCAAGGGATACAGTAAACCTAAAGTGAAGCATCGATATCTGAACCGGGTCTCACAGGAAATCCTCAAATCATAGAATGTAAGAGCAGCCAGTCCTCTTGTACTTAAGTAGGCATTGGCTCTTTGTATTTAATTCCGATGCAATATCTGTGTTTCATCGTCAGTAAGTCGGCCCAAGGGATACAGTAAACCTGGAGTGAAACATCGGAATCTAAAACTGATCCCACAGGAAAGGTTCAAAACATAGACTGTAAGAGAGTCAGTCTTCTTGTACTTAAGTCGGCATTATTCCTTTTGTATTTAATTACGATGCAATATCTGTGTCTCATCGTCAACAAGAAGGTCCAATGGATACTGTAAAATTGAAGTGAAGCATCGATATCTAAAACTGGTCCCACAGGAAAGGTTGAAAACATAGACAGTAAGAAGAGTCAGTCTTCTTGTAGTTAAGTCAGCATTGTGCTTTTTGAATGTAATTCCGATGGAATTTCTGTGTTTCATCGTCAATAAGAAGGTCTAAGGGATACAGTAAACCTAAAGTGAAACATCGCAATCTAAAACTGGTCTCACAGGAAAGGTTCGAAGCATAGAAAGTAAGAAGAGTCAGTCTTCTTGTACTTAAGTCAGCATTGCGCCTTTTGTATTTAATTGCGATGCAATTTCTGTGTTTCATTGTCAATATGAATGTCCAAGGGATACAGAAAACCTGAAGTGATGCATCGGAATCTATAACTGCTCTCACAGAAAAGACTTAAACATAGACAGTAAGACGCGACATTCCTCTTGTACTTAAGTCGGTATTGTGCCTTTTGTATTTAATTCCCATGCAATTTCTGTGTTTCATCGTCAATAAGAAGGTCCAAGGGATACAGTAAACCTGAAGTGAAGCATCGGAATCTAAAACTGGTCTTACAGTAAAGTTTCAAAACATAGACAGTAAGAAGAGTCAATCTTCTTGTACTTAAGTCGGCACTTTGCGTTTTGTATTTTATTCCGATGCAATTTCTGTGTTACATCGTCAATAACAAGGTCCAACAGATACAGTAAGCATGAAGTGAAGCATCTGAATCCAAAACCCGTCTCACAGGAAAGGTTCAAAACATAGACAGTAAGAAGAGTTAGTCTTCTTGTACTTAAGTCGGCATAGTGCCTTTTGTATTTAATTCCGATGCAATTTCTGTGTTTCATCGTCAATAAGAAGGTCCAAGGGATACAGTAAACCTGAAGTGAAGCACGATATCTAAACCTGGTTTGACAGGAAAGCCTCAAATCATCGAACGTAAGAACAGTCAGTCCTCTTTTACTTAAGTAGGCATTGGCCTTTTGTAATTAATTCCGATGCAATATCTGTGTTTCATCGTCAATAAGAAGGTCCAAGGAATGCAATAAACCTGGAGTGAAGCATTGGAATCTAAAACTAGTCCCACAGGAAACGTTCAAAACATAGACTGTAAGAAGAGTCAGTCTTCTTGTACTTAAGTCGGCATTGTGCCTTTTCTACTTAATTCCGATGCAATTTCTGTGTTTCCTCGTCAATAAGAAGGTCTAAGGGATACAGTAAACCTGAAGTGAAGCATCAGAATCTAAAACTGCTCTCACAGGAAACGTTCAAAACGTAGACATTAAGAAGAGCCAGTCTTCTTGTACTTAAGTCGGCATTGTGCTTTTTGTATTTAATTCCGATGCAATTTCTGTGTTTCATCGTCAATGAAAAGGTCCAAGGGACACAGTAAACCTGAAGTGAAGCATCGGAATCTAAAACTGGTCTCAGAGGAAACGTTCAAAACATAGACAGTAAGAAGAGTCAGTCTTCTTGTACTTAAGTCGGCATTGTGCCTATTGTATTTATTTCCGATGAAATTTCTGTGTTTCATCGTCAATAAGAAGGTCCAAGGGATACAGTAAACCTGAAGTGATGCATCGGATTCTAAAACTGCTCTCAAAGGAAAGGTTCAAAGCATAGACAGTAAGAAGAGTCAGTCTTCTTGTACTTAAGTCGGCATTGTGCATTTTGTATTAAATTCCGATGCAGTATCTATGTTTCATCGTCAATAAGAAGGTCCAATGGATACAGTAAACCTGAAGTGAAGCATCGGATTCTGAAACTGGTCTCACAGGAAAGGCTCAAATCATAGAGAGTAAGCAGAGTCAGTCTTCTTGTACTTAAGCCGGCTTTGTGCCTTTGTATTTAATTCCGATGCAATTTCTGTGTGTCATCGTCAATAAGAAGGTCCAAGCGATACAGTAAACCCGAAGTGAAGCATCGGAATGTAAAACTGGTCTCACAGGAAAGCTTCAAATCATAGACAGTAAGAAGAGTCAGTCTTCTTGTATTTAAGTCGGTATTGTGCCTTTTGTATTTAATTCCGATGCAATTTCTGTGTTTCATCGTCAATAAGATGGTACAAGAAATACAGTAAACCTAAAGTGAAGCATCGGAATCTAAAACTGGTCTCACAGGAAAGGTTCGAAACATAGACAGTGAGAAGAGTAAGTCTGCTTGTACATAAGTCGGCAATGTGCCTTTTGTATTTAATTGCGATGCAATTTCTGTGTTTCATCGTCAATATGAAGGTCCAAGGGATACAGTAAACCTGAAGTGAAGCATCGGAATCTAAAACTGCTCTCAAAGGAAAGGTTCAAACATAGACTTTAAGGAGCGATATTCCTCTTGTACTTAAGTTGGCATTGTGCCTTTTGTATTTAATTCCGATGCAATTTCTGTGTTTCATTGTCAGTAAGACGGTCCAAGGGTTACAGTAAACCTGAAGTGAAGCGTCGGAATCTAAAACTGGTCTCACAGGAAAGTATCAAAACATAGACAGTAAGAAGAGGCAGTCTTCTTGTACTTTAGTCGGCATTGTGACTTTTGTGTTTAATTCCGATGCAATTTCTGTGTTTCATCGTCAATAAGAAGGTCCAAGGGATACAGTAAACCTGAAGTGAAGCATCGGATTCTGAAACTGGTCTCACAGGAAACGCTCAAATCATAGAGAGTAAGCAGAGTCAGACTTCTTGTACTTAAGCCGGCATTGTGCATTTTGTATTTAATTCCGATGCAATTTCTGTGTTTCATCGTCAATAAGAAGGTCCAAGAGATACAGTAAACCTGAAGTGAAGTGTCGGAATCTAAAACTGATCTCTCAGGAAAGGTTCAAAACCTAGACAGTAAGAAGAGTCAGTCTTCTTGTACTTAAGTCGGCATTGTGCCTTTTGTATTTAATTCCGATGCAATTTCTGTGTTTCATCGTCATTAAGAAGGTCCAAAGGATACAGTAAACCTGAAGTAAAGCATGGGAATCTAAAACCGCTCTCACAGGAGAGGTTCAAAACATAGACAGTAAGAAGAGTCAGTCTTCTTGTACGTAAGTCGGCATTGTGCCTTTTGTATTTAATTCCGATGCAATTTCTGTGTTTCATCGTCAACAAGAAGGTCCAAGGGATACAGTAAACCTGAAGTGAAGTAACGGAATCCAAAACTGATCTCTCAAGAAAGGTTCAAATCCGAGACAGTAAGAAGAGTCAGTCTTCTTGTACTTAAGTCGGCATTGTGCCTTTTGTATTTAATTCCGATGCAATTTCTGTGTCTCATCGTCAAGAAGAAGGTCCAAGGGATACAGTAAACCTGAAGTGAAGCACGATATCTAAACCTGGTCTCACAGGAAAGCTCAAATCATAGAATGTAAGAACTGTCAGTCCTCTTATACTTAAATAGGCATTGGCCTTTTGTATTTAATTCCGATGCAATATCTGTGTTTCATCGTCAGTAAGAAGGTCCAAGGCATACAGTAAACCTGGAATGAAGCATTGGAATCGAAAACTAGTCCCACAGGAAAGGTTCAAAACATAGACTGTAAGAAGAGTCAGTCTTCTTGTACTTAAGTCGGCATTGTGCCTTTTGTATTTAATTCCGATGCAATTTCTGTGTTTCATCGTCAATAAGAAGGTCCAAGGGATACAGTAAACCTGAAGTGAAGCATCGGACTCTAAAACTGGTCTCACACGAAAGGTTCAAAACGTAGACAGTAAGAAGAGTCACTCTTCTTGTACTTATGTCGGCATTGTGCCTTTTGTATTTAGTTCCGTTGCAACTTCTGTGTTTCATCGTCAATAAAAAGGTCCAAGGGATACAGTAAACCTGAAGTGAAGCACGGGAATCTAAAACTGATCTCACAGGAAAGGTTCGAAACATAGACAGTAAGAAGAGTCAGTCTTCTTGTACTTAAGTCGGCATTGTGCCTTTTGTTTTTAATTCCGATGCAATTTCTGCGTTTCATCGTCAATACGAAGGTGCAAGGGATACAGTAAACCTGGAGTGAAGCATCGGAATCTAAAACTGGTCCCTCAGGAAAGGCTCAAATCATAGAATGTACGAACAGTCAGTTATCTTGTACTTAAGTCGGCATTGTGCCTTTTGTAATTAAATCCGATGCAATTTCTGTGTTTCATCGGCAATAAGCAGGTCCAAGGGATAAAGTAAACCTGAAGTGAAGCATCGGAATCTAAAACTGGTCTTACAGTAAAGTTTCAAAACATAGACAGTAAGAAGAGTCAGTCTTCTTGTACTTAACTCGGCATTATTCCTTTTGTATTTAATTACGATGCAATATCTGTGTCTCATCGTCAACAAGAATGTCCAATGGATACTGTAAAATTGAAGTGAAATATCGGAATCTAAAACTGGTCTCACAGGAAAGGTTCAAAACATAGACAGTAAGAAGGGTGACTCTTCTTGTACTTATGTCAGCATTGTGCCTTTTGTATTTAATTCCGATGCAATTTCTGTGTTTCATCGTCCATAAGAAGGTCCAAGGGATACAGTAAACCTAAAGTGAAGCATCGATATCTGAACCGGGTCTCACAGGAAATCCTCAAATCATGGAATGTAAGAACAGCCAGTCCTCTTGTACTTAAGTAGGCATTGGCTCTTTGTATTTAATTCCGATGCAATATCTGTGTTTCATCGTCAATAAGTCGGCCCAAGGGATACAGTAAACCTGGAGTGAAACATCGGAATCTAAAACTGATCCCACAGGAAAGGTACAAAACATAGACTGTAAGAGAGTCAGTCTTCTTGTACTTAAGTCGGCATTATTCCTTTTGTATTTAATTACGATGCAATATCTGTGTCTCATCGTCAAAAAGAAGGTCCAATGGATACTGTAAAATTGAAGTGAAGCATCGATATCTAAAACTGGTCCCACAGGAAAGGTTGAAAACATAGACAGTAAGAAGAGTCAGTCTTCTTGTACTTAAGTCGGCATTGTGCCTTTTGTATTTAATTCCGATGCAATTTCGATGTTTCATCGTCAATAAGAAGGTCCAAGGGATACAGTAAACCAGAAGTGAAGCATCGATATCTAAAACTGGTCCCACAGGAAAGGCTCAATTCGTTGAATGTAAGAACAGTCAGTCCTCTTGTACTTAAGTCGGCATTGTGCCTTTGTATTTCATTCCGATGAAATTTCTGTGTTTCATCGTCAATAATTAGGTCCAAGGGATACTGTAAACCTGAAGTGAAGCATCGGAATCTAAAACTGGTCTCACAGGAAAGGTTCAAAACATAGTCAGTAAGAAGAGACTGTCTTCTTGTACTTAAGTCGCCATTGTGCCTTTTGTATGTAATTCCGATGGAATTTCTGTGTTTCATCGTCAATAAGAAGGTCGAAGGGATACAGTAAACCTAAAGTGAAGCATCGCAATCTAAAACTGGTCTCACAGGAAAGGTTCGAAGCATAGAAAGTAAGAAGAGTCAGTCTTCTTGCACTTAAGTCAGCATTGCGCCTTTTGTATTTAATTGCGATGGAATTTCTGTGTTTCATTGTCAATATGAATGTCCAAGGGATACAGAAAACCTGAAGTGATGCATCGGAATCTATAACTGCTCTCACAGAAAAGACTTAAACATAGACAGTAAGACGCGACATTCCTCTTGTACTTAAGTCGGTATTGTGCCTTTTGTATTTAATTCCCATGCAATTTCTGTGTTTCATCGTCAATAAGAAGGTCCAAGGGATACAGTAACCCTGAAGTGAAGCATCGGAATCTAAAACTGGTCTTACAGTAAAGTTTCAAAACATAGACAGTAAGAAGAGTCAGTCTTCTTGTACTTAAGTCGGCATTATGCCTTTTGTATTTAATTACGATGCAATATATGTGTTTCATCGTCAATAAGAAGGTCCAATGGATACAGTAAACCTGAAGTGAAGCATCGATATCTAAAACAGGTCCCACTGGAAAGGTTGTAAACATATACAGTAAGAAGAGTCAGTCTTCGTGTACTTAATTCGGCACTGTGCCTTTTGTATTTTATTCCGATGAATTTCTGTGTTACATCGTCAATAACAAGGTCCAACAGATACAGTAAACATGAAGTGAAGCATCGGAATACATAACCCGTCTCACAGGAAAGGTTCAAAACATAGACAGTAAGAAGAGTTAGTCTTCTTGTACTTAAGTCGGCATTGTGCCTTTTGTATTTAATTCCCATGCAATTTCTGTGTTTCATCGTCAATAAGAATGTCCAAGTGATACAGTAAACCTGAAGTGAAGCAGCGGAATCTAAAACTGGTCTTACAGTAAAGTTTCAAAACATAGACAGTAAGAAGAGTTAGTGTTCTTGTACTTAAGTCGGCATTATGCCTTTTGTATTTAATTACGATGCAATATCTGTGTTTCATCGTCACTAAGAAGGTCCAAGGGGTACAGTAAACCTGAAGTGAAGCATCGGAATGTAAAACTGGTCTCACAGGAAAGGTTCATAGCATAATCAGTAAGAAGAGTCAGTCTTCTTGTACTTAAGTCGGCACTGTGCGTTTTGTATTTTATTCCGATTCAATTTCTGTGTTACATCGTCAATAACAAGGTCCAACAGATACAGTAAACATGAAGTGAAGCATCTGAATCCAAAACACGTCTCACAGGAAAGGTTCAAAACATAGACAGTAAGAAGAGTTAGTCTTCTTGTACTTAAGTCGGCATTGTGCCTTTTGTATTTAATTCCGATGCAATTTCTGTGTTTCATCGTCAATAAGAAGGTCCAAGGGATACAGTAAACCTGAAGTGAAGCACGATATCTAAACCTGGTCTGACAGGAAAGCCTCAAATCATCGAACGTAAGAACAGTCAGTCCTCTTTTACTTAAGTAGGCATTGGCCTTTTGTAATTAATTCCGATGCAATATCTGTGTTTCATCGTCAATAAGAAGGTCCAAGGAATGCAATAAACCTGGAGTGAAGCATTGGAATCTAAAACTAGTCCCACAGGAAACGTTCAAAACATAGACTGTAAGAAGAGTCAGTCTTCTTGTACTTAAGTCGGCATTGTGCCTTTTCTACTTAATTCCGATGCAATTTCTGTGTTTCCTCGTCAATAAGAAGGTCTAAGGGATATAGTAAACCTGAAGTGAAGCATCAGAATCTAAAACTGCTCTCACAGGAAAGGTTCAAAACGTAGACATTAAGAAGAGCCAGTCTTCTTGTACTTAAGTCGGCATTGTGCTTTTTGTATTTAATTCCGATGCAATTTCTGTGTTTCATCGTCAATGAAAAGGTCCAAGGGACACAGTAAACCTGAAGTGAAGCATCGGAATCTAAAACTGGTCTCAGAGGAAACGTTCAAAACATAGACAGTAAGAAGAGTCAGTCTTCTTGTACTTAAGTCGGCATTGTGCCTATTGTATTTATTTCCGATGAAATTTCTGTGTTTCATCGTCAATAAGAAGGTCCAAGGGATACAGTAAACCTGAAGTGAAGCATCGGAATCTAAAACTGGTCTCAAAGGAAAGGTTCAAACATAGACTTTAAGGAGCGACATTCCTCTTGTACTTAAGTTGGCATTGTGCCTTTTGTATTTAATTCCGATGCAATTTCTGTGTTTCATTGTCAGTAAGACGGTCCAAGGGATACAGTAAACCTGAAGTGAAGCGTCGGAATCTAAAACTGGTCTCACAGGAAAGTTTCAAATCATAGACAGTAAGAAGAGGCAGTCTTCTTGTACTTTAGTCGGCATTGTGACTTTTGTGTTTAATTCCGATGCAATTTCTGTGTTTCATCGTCAATAAGACGGTCCAAGGGATACAGTAAACCTGAAGTGAAGCATCGGATTCTGAAACTGGTCTCACAGGAAACGCTCAATTCATAGAGAGTAAGCAGAGTCAGACTTCTTGTACTTAAGCCGGCATTGTGCATTTTGTATTTAATTCCGATGCAATTTCTGTGTTTCATCGTCAATAAGAAGGTCCAAGAGATACAGTAAACCTGATGTGAAGTGTCGGAATCTAAAACTGATCTCTCAGGAAAGGTTCAAAACCTAGACAGTAAGAAGAGTCAGTCTTCTTGTACTTAAGTCGGCATTGTGCCTTTTGTATTTAATTCCGATGCAATTTCTGTGTTTCATCGTCATTAAGAAGGTCCAAAGGATACAGTAAACCTGAAGTAAAGCATGGGAATCTAAAACTGCTCTCACAGGAGAGGTTCAAAACATAGACAGTAAGAAGAGTCAGTCTTCTTGTACGTAAGTCGGCATTGTGCCTTTTGTATTTAATTCCGATGCAATTTCTGTGTTTCATCGTCAATAAGAAGGTCCAAGGGATACAGTAAACCTGAAGTGAAGTAACGGAATCCAAAACTGATCTCTCAAGAAAGGTTCAAATCCTAGACAGTAAGAAGAGTCAGTCTTCTTGTACTTAAGTCGGCATTGTGCCTTTTGTATTTAATTCCGATGCAATTTCTGTGTTTCATCGTCAAGAAGAAGGTCCAAGGGATACAGTAAACCTGAAGTGAAGCACGATATCTAAACCTGGTCTCACAGGAAAGCCTCAAATCATAGAATGTAAGAACTGTCAGTCCTCTTATACTTAAGTAGGCATTGGCCTTTTGTATTTGATTCCGATGCAATATCTGTGTTTCATCGTCAGTAAGAAGGTCCAAGGCATACAGTAAACCTGGAATGAAGCATTGGAATCGAAAACTAGTCCCACAGGAAAGGTTCAAAACATAGACTGTAAGAAGAGTCAGTCTTCTTGTACTTAAGTCGGCATTGTGCCTTTTGTATTTAATTCCGATGCAATTTCTGTGTTTCATCGTCAATAAGAAGGTCTAAGGGATACAGTAAACCTGAAGTGAAGCATCGGACTCTAAAACTGGTCTCACACGAAAGGTTCAAAACGTAGACAGTAAGAAGAGTCAGTCTTCTTGTACTTAAGTCGCCATTGTGCCTTTTGTATTTAGTTCCGTTGCAACTTCTGTGTTTCATCGTAAATAAAAAGGTCCAAGGGATACAGTAAACCTGAAGTGAAGCACGGGAATCTAAAACTGATCTCACAGGAAAGGTTCGAAACATAGACAGTAAGAAGAGTCAGTCTTCTTGTACTTAAGTCGGCATTGTGCCTTTTGTTTTTAATTCCGATGCAATTTCTGCGTTTCATCGTCAATACGAAGGTGCAAGGGATACAGTAAACCTGGAGTGAAGCATCGGAATCTAAAACTGGTCCCTCAGGAAAGGCTCAAATCATAGAATGTACGAACAGTCAGTTATCTTGTACTTAAGTCGGCATTGTGCCTTTTGTAATTAATTCCGATGCAATTTCTGTGTTTCATCGGCAATAAGAAGGTCCAAGGGATACAGTAAACATGAAGTGAAACATCGGAATCTAAAACTGGTCTCACAGGAAAGGTTCAAAACCTAGACAGTAAGAAGAGTGACTCTTCTTGTACTTATGTCAGCATTGTGCCTTTTGTATTGAATTCCGATGCAAGTTCTGTGTTTCATCGTCAATAAGAAGGTCCAAGAGATACAGCAAACCTGAAGTGAAGCATCGGAATCTAAAACTGCTCTCACAGGAAAGGTTCAAAACATAGACAGTAAGAAGAGTCACTCTTCTTGTACTTAAGTCGGCATTGTGCCTTTTGTATTTAATTCCGATGCAATCTCTGTGATTCATCGTCAATTAGAAGGTCCAAGGGATACAGTAAACCTGAAGTGAGGCATCGATATCTGAACCGGGTCTCACAGGAAATCCTCAAATCATAGAATGTAAGAACAGCCAGTCCTCTTGTACTTAAGTAGGCATTGGCCTTTTGTATTTAATTCCGATGCAATATCTGTGTTTCATCGTCAATAATAAGATCCAAGGGATACAGTAAACCTGAAGTGAAGCATGGGAACCTAAAACTGCTTTCACAGTAAAGGTTCTAATCATAGACAGTAAGAAGAGTCCGTCTTCTTGTACTTAATTCGGCATTGTGCTTTTTGTTTTTAATTCCGATGCAATTTCTGCGTTTCATCGTCAATAAGAAGGTCCAAGTGATGCAGTAAACCTGGAGTGAAGCATCGGAATCTAAAAGCTGTCTTACAGGAAAGGTTCAAACATAGATAGTAAGAAGAGTCAGTCTTCGTGTACTTAGGTCGGCATTGTGCCTATTGTAATTAATTCCGATGCAATTTCTGTGTTTCATCGTCAATAAGAAGGTCCAAGGGATACAGTAAACCTGAAGTGAAGCATCGGAATCTAAAACTGCTCTCACAGGAAAGGTTCAAAACGTAGACATTAAGAAGAGCCAGTCTTCTTGTACTTAAGTGGGCATTGTGCTTTTTGTATTTAATTCCGATGCAATATCTGTGTTTCATCGTCAATGAAAAGGTCCAAGGGACACAGTAAACCTGAAGTGAAGCATCGGAATCTAAAACTGGTCTCAGAGGAAACGTTCAAAACATAGACAGTAAGAAGAGTCAGTCTTCTTGTACTTAAGTCGGCATTGTGCCTATTGTATTTATTTCCGATGAAATTTCTGTGTTTCATCGTCAATAAGAAGGTCCAAGGGATACAGTAAACCTGAAGTGATGCATCGGATTCTAAAACTGCTCTCAAAGGAAAGGTTCAAAACATAGACAGTAAGAAGAGTCAGTCTTCTTGTACTTAAGTCGGCATTGTGCATTTTGTATTAAATTCCGATGCAGTATCTATGTTTCATCGTCAATAAGAAGGTCCAACGGATACAGTAAACCTAAAGTGAAGCATCGGATTCTGAAACTGGTATCACAGGAAAGGCTGAAATCATAGAGAGTAAGCAGAGTCAGTCTTCTTGTACTTAAGCCGGCTTTGTGCCTTTTGTATTTAATTCCGATGCAATTTCTGTGTGTCATCGTCAATAAGAAGGTCCAAGCGATACAGTAAACCTGAAGTGAAGCATCGGAATGTAAAACTGGTCTCACAGGAAAGCTTCAAATCATAGACAGTAAGAAGAGTCAGTCTTCTTGTATTTAAGTCGGCATTGTGCCTTTTGTATTTAATTCCGATGCAATTTCTGTGTTTCATCGTCAATAAGAAGGTGCAAGGGATACAGTAAACCTAAAGTGAAGAATCGGAATCTAAAACTGGTCTCACAGGAAAGGTTCGAAACATAGACAGTGAGAAGAGTCAGTCTGCTTGTACATAAGTCGGCAATGTGCCTTTTGTATTTAATTGCGATGCAGTTTCTGTGTTTCATCGTCAATATGAAGGTCCAAGGGATACAGTAAACCTGAAGTGAAGCATCGGAATCTAAAACTGCTCTCAAAAGAAAGGTTCAAACATAGACTGTAAGGAGCGACATTCCTCTTGTACTTAAGTTGGCATTGTGCCTTTTGTATTTAATTCCGATGCAATTTCTGTGTTTCATTGTCAGTAAGACGGTCCAAGGGATACAGTAAACCTGGAGTGAAGCGTCGGAGTCTAAAACTGGTCTCACAGGAAAGTTTCAAATCATAGACAGTAAGAAGAGACAGTCTTCTTGTACTTTAGTCGGCATTGCGCCTTTTGTATATAATTCCGATGCAATTTCTGTGTTTCATCGTCAATAAGAAGGTCCAAGAGATACAGTAGACCTGAAGTGAAGCATCGGAATCTAAAACTGCACTCAAAGGAAAGGTTCAAAACATAGACCGTAAGAAGAGTCAGTCTTCTTGAATTTAAGTCGGCATTGTGCCTTTTGTAATAAATTACGATGCAATATCTATGTTTCATCGTCAATAAGAAGGTCCAAGGGATACAGTAAACCTGAAGTGAAGCATCGGATTCTGAAACGGGTCTCACAGGAAACGCTCAAATCATAGAGAGTAAGCAGAGTCAGACTTCTTGTACTTAAGCCGGCATTGTGCCTTTTGTATTTAATTCCGATGCAATTTCTGTGTGTCATCGTCAATAAGAAGTCCCAGGCGATACAGTAAACCTGAAGTGAAGCATCGAAATGTAAAACTGGTCTCACAGGAAAGCTCCAAGACATAGACAGTAAGGAGAGTCAGTCTTCTTGTACTTAAGTCGGCATTGTGCATTTTGTATTTAATTCCGATCCAATTTCTGTGTTTCATCGTCAATAAGAAGGTACAAGGGATACAGTAAACCTAAAGTGAAGCATCGGAATCTAAAACTGGTCTCACAGGAAAGGTTCGAAACATAGACTGTGAGAAGAGTCAGTGTGCTTGTACATAAGTCGGCAATGTGCCTTTTGTATTTAATTGCGATGCAATTTCTGTGTTTCATCGTCAATAAGAAGGTCCAAGGGATACAGTAAACCTGAAGTGAAGCATCGATATCTGAACCGGGTCTCACAGGAAATCCTCAAATCATAGAATGTAAGAACAGCCAGTCCTCTTGTACTTAAGTAGGCATTGGCCTTTTGTATTTAATTCCGATGCAATATCTGTGTTTCATCGTCAATAAGTCGGCCCAAGGGATACAGTAAACCTGGAGTGACACATCGGAATCAAAACTGATCCCACAGGAAAGGTTCAAAACATAGACTGTAAGAAGAGTCAGTCTTCTTGTACTTAAGTCGGCATTATTCCTTTTGTATTTAATTACGATGCAATATCTGTGTCTGATCGTCAACAAGAAGGTCCAATGGATACCGTAAAATTGAAGTGAAGCATCGATATCTAAAACTGGTCCCACAGGAAAGGTTGAAAACATAGACAGTAAGAAGAGTCAGTCTTCTTGTACTTAAGTCGGCATTGTGCCTATTGTATTTAATTCCGATGCAATTTCTGTGTTTCATCGTCAATAAGAAGGTCCAAGGGATACAGTAAACCGGAAGTGAAGCATCGATATCTAAAACTGGTCCCACAGGAAAGGCTCAATTCATTGAATGTAAGAACAGTCAGTCCTCTTGTACTTAAGTCGGCATTGTGCCTTTGTATTTCATTCCGAAGAAATTTCTGTGTTTCATCGTCAATAATTAGGTCCAAGGGATACTGTAAACCTGAAGTGAAGCATCGGAATCTAAAACTGGTCTCACAGGAAAGGTTCGAAGCATAGAAAATAAGAAGAGTCAGTCTTCTTGTACTTAAGTCAGCATTGCGCCTTTTGTATTTAATTGCGATGCAATTTCTGTGTTTCATTGTCAATATGAATGTCCAAGGGATACAGAAAACCTGAAGGGATGCATCGGAATCTATAACTGCTCTCACGGAAAAGACTTAAACATAGACAGTAAGACGCGACATTCCTCTTGTACTGAAGTCGGTATTGTGCCTTTTGTATTTAATTCCCATGCAATTTCTGTGTTTCATCGTCGATAAGAAGGTCCAAGGGATACAGTAATCCTGAAGTGAAGCATCGGAATCTAAAACTGGTCACACAGGAAAGGTTGAAAACATAGACAGTAACAAGAGACAGTCTTCATGTACTTAATCGGCATTGTGCCTTTTGTATTTCATTCCGATGAAATTTCTGTGTTTCATCGTCACTAAGAAGGTCCAAGGGGTACAGTAAACCTGAAGTGAAACATCGGAATGTAAAACTGGTCTCACAGGAGAGGTTCATAGCATAATCAGTAAGAAGAGTCAGTCTTCTTGTACTTAAGTCGGCCCTGTGCCTTTTGTATTTTATTCCGATGAAATTTCTGTGTTACATCGTCAATAACAAGGTCCAACAGATACAGTAAACATGAAGTGAAGCGTCGGAATCCAAAACCCGTCTCACAGGAAAGTCAAAACATAGACAGTAAGAAGAGTTAGTCTTCTTGTACTTAAGTCGGCATTGTGCCTTTTGTATTTAATTCCGATGCAATTTCTGTGTTTCATCGTCAATAAGAAGGTCCAAGGGATACAGGAAACCTGATGTGAAGCACGATATCTAAACCTGGTTTGACAGGAAAGCCTCAAATCATCGAACGTAAGAACAGTCAGTCCTCTTTTACTTAAGTAGGCATTGGCCTTTTGCAATTAATTCCGATGCAATATCTGTGTTTCATCGTCAATAAGAAGGTCCAAGGAATACAATAAACCTGGAGTGAAGCATTGGAATCTAAAACTAGTCCCACAGGAAACGTTCAAAACATAGACTGTAAGAAGAGTCAGTCTTCTTCCACTTAAGTCGGCATTGTGCCTTTTCTACTTAATTCCGATGCAATTTCTGTGTTTCCTCGTCAATAAGAAGGTCCAAGGGATACAGTAAACCTGAAGTGAAGCATCAGAACCTAAAACTGATCTCACAGTAAAGGTTCAAAACATAGACAGTAAGAAGAGTCGGTCTTCTTGTACTTAAGTCGGCATTATGCCTTTTGTATTTAATTACGATGCAATATCTGTGTTTCATCATCAATAATAAGGTCCAAGGGATACAGTAAACCTAAAGTGAAGC
Source organism: Schistocerca serialis cubense (assembly GCF_023864345.2). Taxonomy (NCBI): domain Eukaryota; kingdom Metazoa; phylum Arthropoda; class Insecta; order Orthoptera; family Acrididae; genus Schistocerca; species Schistocerca serialis. The sequence goes on from NC_064649.1 coordinate 170,550,849, forward strand.
ATGGGAATCTAAAACTGTTTTCACAGTAAAGGTTCAAATCATAGACAGTAAGAAGAGTCAGTCTTCTTGTACTTAATTCGGCATTGTGCCTTTTGTTTTTAATTCCGATGCAATTTCTGCGTTTCATCGTCAATAAGAAGGTCCAAGTGATGCAGTAAACCTGGAGTGAAGCATCGGAATCTAAAAGCTGTCTTACAGGAAAGGTTCAAACATAGATAGTAAGAAGAGTCAGTCTTCGTGTACTTAGGTCGGCATTGTGCCTATTGTAATTAATTCCGATGCAATTTCTGTGTTTCATCGTCAATAAGAAGGTCCAAGGGATACAGTAAACCTGAAGTGAAGCATCGGAATCTAAAACAGCTCTCACAGGAAAGGTTCGAAACGTAGACATTGAGAAGAGCCAGTCTTCTTCTACTTAAGTCGGCATTGTGCTTTTTGTATTTAATTCCGATGCAATATCTGTGTTTCATCGTCAATGAAAAGGTCCAAGGGACACAGTAAACCTGAAGTGAAGCATCGGAATCTAAAACTGGTCTCAGAGGAAACGTTCACAACATAGACAGTAAGAAGAGTCAGTCTTCTTGTACTTAAGTCGGCATTGTGCCTATTGTATTTATTTCCGATGAAATTTCTGTGTGTCATCGTCAATAAGAAGGTCCAAGCGATACAGTAAACCTGAAGTGAAGCATCGGAATGTAAAACTGGTCTCACAGGAAGGCTTCAAATCATAGACAGTAAGAAGAGTCAGTCTTCTTGTATTTAAGTCGGCATTGTGCCTTTTGTATTTAATTCCGATGCAATTTCTGTGTTTCATCGTCAATAAGAAGGTACAAGGGATACAGTAAACCTAAAGTGAAGCATCGGAATCTAAAACTGGTCTCACAGGAAAGGTTCGAAACATAGACAGTGAGAAGAGTCAGTCTGCTTGTACATAAGTCGGCAATGTGCCTTTTGTATTTAAATGCGATGCAGTTTCTGTGTTTCATCGTCAATATGAAGGTCCAAGGGATACAGTAAACCTGAAGTGAAGCATCGGAATCTAAAACTGCTCTCAAAGGAAAGGTTCAAACATAGACTGTAAGGAGCGACATTCCTCTTGTACTTAAGTTGGCATTGTGCCTTTTGTATTTAATTCCGATGCAATTTCTGTGTTTCATTGTCAGTAAGACGGTCCAAGGGATACAGTAAACCTGAAGTGAAGCGTCGGAATCTAAAACTGCTCTCACAGGAAAGTTTCAAATCATAGACAGTAAGAAGAAACAGTCTTCTTGTACTTTAGTCGGCATTGTGATTTTTGTGTTTAATTCCGATGCATTTTCTGTGTTTCATCGTCAATAAGAAGGTCCAAGAGATACAGTAAACCTGATGTGATGCATCGATAGCTAAAACTGGTCTCACAGGAAAGTCTCAAATAATAGAATGTAAGAACAGTCAGTCCTCTTGTACTTATGTCGGCATTGGGCCTTTTGTATTTAATTCCGATGCAATTTCTGTGTTTCATCGTCAATAAAAGGTCCAAGTGGGTACAGTAAACCTGAAGTGAAGCACGGGATTCTAAAGCTGCTCTCATAGGAAAGGTTAAAAACCTAGACAGTAAGAAGAGTCAGTCTTCTTGTACTTAAGTCGGCATTGTGCCTTTTGTATTTAATTCCGATGCAATTTCTGTGTTTCATCGTCAATAAGAAGGTCCAAGGGATACAGTAAACCTGAAGTGAAGCATCGGAATCTAAAACTGCACTCAGAGGAAAGGTTCAAAACATAGACACTAAGAAGAGTCAGTCTTCTTGTACTTAAGTCGGCATTGTGCCTTTTGTAATAAATTACGATGCAATATCTATGTTTCATCGTCAATAAGAAGGTCCAAGGGATACAGTAAACCCGAAGTGAAGCATCGGATTCTGAAACTGGTCTCACAGGAAACGCTCAAATCATAGAGAGTAAGCAGAGTCAGACTTCTTGTACTTAAGCCGGCATTGTGCCTTTTGTATTTAATTCCAAAGCAATTTCTGTGTGTCATCGTCAATAAGAAGGCCCAGGCGATACAGTAAACCTGAAGTGAAGCATCGAAATGTAAAACTGGTCTCACAGGAAAGCTTCAAGACATAGACAGTAAGAAGAGTCAGTCATCTTGTACTTAAGTCGGCATTGTGCCTTTTGTATTTAATTCCGATGCAATTTCTGTGTTTCATCGTCAATAAGAAGGTACAAGGGATACAGTAAACCTAAAGTGAAGCATCGGAATCTAAAACTGGTCTCACAGGAAAGGTTCGAAACATAGAGAGTGAGAAGAGTCAGTGTGCTTGTACATAAGTCGCCAATGTGCCTTTTGTATTTAATTGCGATGCAATTTCTGTGTTTCATCGTCAATATGAAGGACCAAGGGATACAGAAAACCTGAAGTGAAGCATCGGAATCGAAAACTGCTCTCAAAGGAAAGGTTCAAACATAGACAGAAAGGAGCGACATTCCTCTTGTACGTAAGTTGGCATTGTGCCTTTTGTATTTAATTCCGATGCTATTTCTGTGTTTCATCGTCAATAAGAAGGTCCAAGAGATACAGTAAACCTGAAGTGATGCATCGATAGCTAAAACTGGTCTCACAGGAAAGTCTCAAATAATAGAATGTAAGAACAGTCAGTCCTCTTGTACTTAAGTCGGCATTGGGGCTTTTGTATTTAATTCCGATGCAATTTCTGTGTTTCATCGTCAATAAGAAGGTCCAAGAGCTACAGTAAACCTGAAGTGAAGTGTCGGAATCTAAAACTGATCTCTCAGGATAGGTTCAAAACCTAGACAGTAAGAAGAGTCAGTCTTCTTGTACTTAAGTCGGCATTGTGCCTTTTGTATTTAATTCCGATGCAATTTCTGTGTTTCATCGTCAATAAGAAGGTCCAAAGGATACAGTAAACCTGAAGTGAAGCATGGGAATCTAAAACTGCTCTCACAGGAGAGGTTCAAAACATAGACAATAAGAAGAGTCAGTCTTCTTGTACGTAAGTCGGCATTGTGCCTTTTGTATTTAATTCCGATGCAATTTCTGTGTTTCATCGTCAATAAGAAGGTCCAAGGGATACAGTAAACCTGAAGTGAAGTATCAGAATCCAAAACTGATCTCCCAAGAAAGGTTCAAATCCTAGACAGTAAGAAGAGTCAGTCTTCTTGTACTTAAGTCAGCATTGTTCCTTTTGTATTTAATTGCGATGCAATTTCTGTGTTTCATCGTCAATAAGAAGGTCCAAGGGATACAGTAAACCTGAAGTGAAGCACGATATCTCAACCTGGTCTCACAGGAAAGCCTCAAATCATAGAATGAAAGCACTGTCAGTCCTCTTATACTTAAGTAGGCATTGGCCTTTTGTATTTAATTCCGATGCAATATCTGAGTTTCATCGTCAGTAAGAAGGTCCAAGGGATACAGTAAACCTGGAGTGAAGCATTGGAATCTAAAACTAGTCCCACAGGAAAGGTTCAAAACATAGACTGTAAGAAGAGTCAGTCTTCTTGTACTTAAGTCGGCATTGTGCATTTTGTATTTAATTCCGATGCAATTTCTGTGTTTCATCGTCAATAAGAAGGTCCAAGGGATACAGTAAACCTGAAGTGAAGCATCGGACTCTAAAACTGGTCTCACACGAAAGGTTCAAAATGTAGACAGTAAGAAGAGTCACTCTTCTTGTACTTATGTCGGCATTGTGCTTTTTGTATTTAATTCCGATGCAATTTCTGTGTTTCATCGTCAATAAGAAGGTCCAAAGGATACAGTAAACCTGAAGCGAAGCACGGGAATCTAAAACTGCTCTAACAGGAAAGGTTCAAAAACATAGAGAGTAAGAAGAGTCAGTCTTCTTGCACTTAAGTCGGCATTGTGCCTTTTGTATTATGTTCCGTTGCAACTTCTGTGTTTCATCGTCAATAAAAAGGTCCAAGGGATACAGTAAACCTGAAATGAAGCACGGGAATCTGAAACTGCTCTCACAGGAAAGGTTCAAAACATAGACAGTAATAAGAGTCAGTCTTCTTGTACTTAAGTCGGCATTGTGCCTTTTGTATTTAATTCCGATGCAATTTCTGTGTTTCATCGGCAATAAAAAGGTCGAAGGGATACAGTAAACCTGAAGTGATGCATCGGTATCTAAAACTGGTCTCACAGGAATGGCTCAAATAATAGAATGTAAGGACAGTCAGTCCTCTTGTACTTATGTCGGCATTGTGCCATTTGTATTTAATTCTGATGCAATTTCTGTGTTTCATCGTCAATAAGAAGGTCAAAGCGATACAGTAAACCTGAAGTCAAGTATCGGAATCTAAAACTGATCTCTCAGGAAAGGTTCAAAACCTAGACTGTAAGAAGAGTCAGTCGTCTTGTACTTAAGTCGGCATTGTGCCTTTTATATTTAATTCCAATGCACTTTCTGTGTTTCATCGCCAATAAGAAGGTCCAAGGGATACAGTAAACCTGAAGTGAAGCAAGATATCTAAACCTGGTCTCACAGGAAAGCCTCAAATCATAGAATGGAGGAACAGTCAGTCCTGTTTTACTTAAGTAGGCATTGGCCTTTTGTATTTAATTCCGATGCAATATCTGTGTTTCATCGTCAATAAGAAGGTCCAAGGGATACAGTAAACCTGGAGTGAAGCATTGGAATCTAAAACTAATCCCACAGGAAAGGTTCAAAACATAGACTGTAAGAAGAGTCAGTCTTCTTGTACTTAAGTCGGCATTGTGCCTCTTCTATTTAATTCCGATGCAATTTCTGTGTTTTATTGTCAATAAGATGGTCCAAGGGATACAGTAAACCCGAATGGAAGCATCGGAATCTAAAACTGGTCTCACAGTAAAGGTTCAAAATATAGACAATAAGAAGAGTCAGTCTTCTTGTACTTAAGTCGGCATTATGCCTTTTGTATGTAATTACGATGCAATATCTGTGTTTCATCGTCAATAAGAAGGTCCAATGGATACTGTAAACCTGAAGTGAAGCATCGATATTTAAAACTGGTCCCACAGGAAAGGTTGAAAACATAGACAGTCAGAAGAGTCAGTCTTCTTGTACATAAGTCAGCATTGTACCTTTTGTATTTAATTCCCATGCAATTTCTGTCTTTCATCATCAATAAGAGGGTCCAAGGGATACAGTAAACCTGAAGTGAAGCATCCATATCTTAAACTGGTCTCACAGGAAAGGCTCAATTCATAGAATGTAAGAATAGTCAGTCCTCTTGTACTTAAGTCGGCATTGTGCCTTTTGTTTTTAATTCCGATGGAATTTCTGCGTTTCATCGTCAATACGAAGGTGCAAGGGATACAGTAAACCTGGAGTGAAACATCGGAATCTAAAACTGATCCCACAGGAACGGTTCAAAACATAGACTGTAAGAAGAGTCAGTCTTCTTGTACTTAAGTTGGCATTGTGCCCTTTGTATTTAATTTCGATGCAATTTCTGTGTTTCATCGTCAATAAGAAGGTCCAAGGGATACAGTAAACCTGAAGTGAAGCATCGATATCTGAACCGGGTCTCACAGGAAATCCTCAAATCATAGAATGTAAGAACGGCCAGTCCTCTTGTACTTAAGTAGGCATTGGCCTTTTGTATTTAATTCCGATGCAATATCTGTGTTTCATCTTCAATAAGTCGGCCCAAGGGATACAGTAAACCTGGAGTGAAACATCGGAATCTAAAACTGATCCCACAGGAACGGTTCAAAACATAGACTGTAAGAAGAGTCAGTCTTCTTGTACTTAAGTCGGCATTATTCCTTTTGTATTTAATTACGATGCAATATCTGTGTCTCATCGTCAACAAGAAAGTCCAATGGATACTGTAAAATTGAAGTGAAGCATCGATATCTCAAACTGGTCCCACAGGAAAGGTTGAAAACATAGGCAGTAAGAAGAGTCAGTCTTCTTGTACTTAAGTCAGCATTGTGACTTTTGTATTTAATTCCGATGCAATTTCTGTGTTTCATCGTCAATAAGAAGGTCCAAGGGATACAGTAAACCGGAAGTGAGGCATCGATATCTAAAACTGGTCCCACAGGAAAGGCTCAATGCATTGAATGTAAGAACAGTCAGTCCTCTTGTACTTAAGTCGGCATTGTGCCTTTTTATTTCATTCCGATGCAATTTCTGTGTTTCATCGTCAATAAGAAGGTCCAAGGGATACTGTATACCTGAAGTGAAGCATCGGAATCTAAAACTGGTCTCACAGGAATGGTTCAAAACATAGACAGTAAGAAGAGTCAGTCTTCTTGTACTTAAGTCAGCATTGTGCCTTTTGTATTTAATTCCGATGCAATTTCTGTGTTTCATCGTCAATAAGAAGGTCCAAGGGATACTGTAAACCTGAAGTGAAGCATCGGAATCTAAAACTGGTCTCACAGGAAAGGTTCAAAACATAGTCAGTAAGAAGAGACAGTCTTCTTGTACTTAAGTCGCCATTGTGCCTTTTGTATGTAATTCCGATGGAATTTCTGTGTTTCATCGTCAATAAGAAGGTCCAAGGGATACAGTAAACCTAAAGTGAAGCATCGCAATCTAAAACTGGTCTCACAGGAAAGGTTCGAAGCATAGAAAGTAAGAAGAGTCAGTCTTCTTGTATTTAAGTCGGCATTGCGCCTTTTGTATTTAATTGCGATGCAATTTCTGTGTTTCATTGTAAATATGAATGTCTAAGGGAAACAGAAAAACTGAAGTGATGCATCGGAATCTATAACTGCTCTCACAGGAAAGACTTAAACATAGACAGTAAGACGCGACATTCCTCTTGTACTTAAGTCGGTATTGTGCCTTTTGTATTTAATTCCCATGCAATTTCTGTGTTTCATCGTCAATAAGAAGGTCCAAGGGATACAGTAAACCTGAAGTGAAGCATCGAAAACTAAAACTGGTCTTACAGTAAAGTTTCAAAACATAGACAGTAAGAAGAGTCAGTCTTCTTGTACTTAAGTCGGCTTTATGCTTTCTGTATTTAATTACTATGCAATATCTGTGTTTCATCGTCAATAAGAAGGTCCAAGGGATACAGTAAACCTGAAGTGAAGCATCGATATCTAAAACTGGTCCCACTGGAAAGGTTGAAAACATAGACAGTAAGAAGAGTCAGTCTTCTTGTGCTAAAGTCGACATTGTCCTTTTTGTATTTAATTCCCATGCAATTTCTGTGTTTCATCGTCAATAAGAAGTTGCAAGGGATACAGTAAACCAGGAGTGAAGCAAAGGAATCTAAAACTGGTCTCACAGAAAAGGTTCAAACATAGATAGTTAGAAGAGTCAGTCTTCGTGTACTTAAATCGGCATTGTGCATTTTGTATTTAATACCGATGAAATTTCTGTGTTTCATCGTCAATAAGAAGGTCCAAGAGATACAGTAAACCTAAAGTGAAGCATCGCAATCTAAAACTGGTCTCACAGGAAAGGTTCGAAACATAATCATTAAGAAGAGTCAGTCTTCTTGTACTTAAGTCGGCATTGTGCCTTTTGTATTTATTTGCGATGCAATTTCTGTGTTTCACAGGTAATATGAAGGTCCAAGGGATACAGTAATCCTGAAGTGAAGCGTTGGAATCTAAAACTGGTCTCACAGGAAAGGTTCAAAACATAGACAGTAAGAAGCGACATTCCTCTTGTACTTAAGTCGGCATTGTGCCTTTTGTATTTAATTCCGATTGAATTTCTGTGTTTCATCGTCGATAAGAAGGTCCAAGGGATACAGTAATCCTGAAGTGAAGCATCGGAATCTAAAACTGGTCACACAGGAAAGGTTGAAAACATAGACAGTAACAAGAGACAGTCTTCATGTACTTAATCGGCATTGTGCCTTTTGTATTTCATTCCGATGAAATTTCTGTGTTTCATCGTCACTAAGAAGGTCCAAGGGGTACAGTAAACCTGAAGTGAAACATCGGAATGTAAAACTGGTCTCACAGGAAGGGTTCATAGCATAATCAGTAAGAAGAGTCAGTCTTCTTGTACTTAAGTCGGCCCTGTGCCTTTTGTATTTTATTCCGATGCAATTTCTGTGTTACATCGTCAATAACAAGGTCCAACAGATACAGTAAACATGAAGTGAAGCATCGGAATCCAAAACCCGTCTCACAGGAAAGGTTCAAAACATAGACAGTAAGAAGAGTTAGTCTTCTTGTACCTAAGTCGGCATTGTGCCCTTTGTACTTAATTCCGATGCAATTTCTGTGTTTCATCGTCAATAAGAAGGTCCAAGGGATACAGTAAACCTGAAGTGAAGCACGATATCTAAACCTGGTTTGACAGGAAAGCCTCAAATCATCGAACGTAAGAACAGTCAGTCCTCTTATACTTAAGTAGGCATTGGCCTTTTGCAATTAATTCCGATGCAATATCTGTGTTTCATCGTCAATAAGAAGGTCCAAGGAATACAATAAACCTGGAGTGAAGCATTGGAATCTAAAACTAGTCCCACAGGAAACGTTCAAAACATAGACTGTAAGAAGAGTCAGTCTTCTTCTACTTAAGTCGGCATTGTGCCTTTTCTACTTAATTCCGATGCAATTTCTGTGTTTCCTCGTCAATAAGAAGGTCCAAGGGATACAGTAAACCTGAAGTGAAGCAACAGAACCCAAAACTGGTCTCACAGTAAAGGTTCAAAACATAGACAGTAAGAAGAATCAGTCTTCTTGTATTTAAGTCAGCATTGCGCCTTTTGTATTTAATTGCGATGCAATTTCTGTGTTTCATTGTAAATATGAATGTCTAAGGGAAACAGAAAAACTGAAGTGATGCATCGGAATCTATAACTGCTCTCACAGAAAAGACTTAATCATAGACAGTAAGACGCGACATTCCTCTTGTACTTAAGTCGGCCCTGTGCCTTTTGTTTTTAATTCCGATGCAATTTCTGCGGTTCATCGTCAATAAGAAGGTCCAAGTGATGCAGTAAACCTGGAGTGAAGCATCGGAATCTAAAAGCTGTCTTACAGGAAAGGTTCAATCATAGATAGTAAGAAGAGTCAGTCTTCGTGTACTTAGGTCGGCATTGTGCCTATTGTAAATAATTCCGATGCAATATCTGTGTTTGATCGTCAATAAGAAGGTCCAAGGGATACAGTAAACCTAAAGTGAAGCATCGCAATCTAAGACTGGTCTCACAGGAAAGGTTCGAAGCATAGAAAGTAAGAAGAGTCAGTCTTCTTGTATTTAAGTCAGCATTGCGCCTTTTGTATTTAATTGCGATGCAATTTCTGTGTTTCATTGTAAATGTGAATGTCTAAGGGAAACAGAAAAACTGAAGTGATGCATCGGAATCTATAACTGCTCTCACAGAAAAGACTTAAACATAGACAGTAAGACGCGACATTCCTCTTGTACTTAAGTCGGCCCTGTGCCTTTTGTTTTTAATTCCGATGCAATTTCTGCGTTTCATCGTCAATAAGAAGGTCCAAGTGATGCAGTAAACCTGGAGTGAAGCATCGGAATCTAAAAGCTGTCTTAGAGGAAAGGTTCAAACATAGATAGTAAGAAGAGTCAGTCTTCGTGTACTTAGGTCGGCATTGTGCCTATTGTAAATAATTCCGATGCAATTTCTGTGTTTCATCGTCAATAAGAAGGTCCAAGGGATACAGTAAACCTGAAGTGAAGCATCGGAATCTAAAACTGCTCTCACAGGAAAGGTTCAAAACGTAGACATTAAGAAGAGCCAGTCTTCTTCCACTTAAGTCGGCATTGTGCTTTTTGTATTTAATTCCGATGCAATATCTGTGTTTCATCGTCAATGAAAAGGTCCAAGGGACACAGTAAACCTGAAGTGAAGCATCGGAATCTAAAACTGGTCTCAGAGGAAACGTTCAAAACATAGACAGTAAGAAGAGTCAGTCTTCTTGTACTGAAGTCGGCATTGTGCCTATTGTATTTATTTCCGATGAAATTTCTGTGTTTCATCGTCAATAAGAAGGTCCAAGGGATACAGTAAACCTGAAGTGATGCATCGGATTCTAAAACTGCTCTCAAAGGAAAGGTTCAAAACATAGACAGTAAGAAGAGTCAGTCTTCTTGTACTTAAGTCGGCATTGTGCATTTTGTATTAAATTCCGATGCAGTATCTATGTTTCATCGTCAATAAGAAGGTCCAACGGATACAGTAAACCTGAAGTGAAGCATCGGATTCTGAAACTGGTCTCACAGGAAAGGCTCAAATCATAGAGAGTAAGCAGAGTCAGTCTTCTTGTACTTAAGCCGGGTTTGTGCCTTTTGTATTTAATTCCGATGCAATTTCTGTGTGTCATCGTCAATAAGAAGGTCCAAGCGATACAGTAAACCTGAAGTGAAGCATCGGAATCTAAAACTGCTCTCCAAGGAAAGGTTCAAACATAGACTGTAAGGAGCGACATTCCAGTTGTACTTAAGTTGGCATTGTGCCTTTTGTATTTAATTCCGATGCAATTTCTGGATTTCATTGTCAGGAAGACGGTCCAAGGGATACAGTAAACCTGAAGTGAAGCGTCTGAATCTAAAACTGGTCTCACAGGAAAGTTTCAAATCATAGACAGTAAGAAGAGACAGTCTTCTTGTACTTTAGTCGGCATTGTGATTTTTGTGTTTAATTCCGATGCATTTTCTGTGTTTCATCGTCAATAAGAAGGTCCAAGAGATACAGTAAACCTGAAGTGATGCATCGATAGCTAAAACTGGTCTCACAGGAAAGTCTCAAATAATAGAATGTAAGAACAGTCAGTGCTCTTGTACTTATGTCGGTATTGGGCCTTTTGTATTTAATTCCGATGCAATTTCTGTGTTTCATCGTCAATAAAAAGGTCCAAGGGGGTACAGTAAACCTGAAGTGAAGCACGGGATTCTAAAACTGCTCTCATAGGAAAGGTTCAAAACCTAGACAGTAAGAAGAGTCAGTCTTCTTGTACTTAAGTCGGCATTGTGCCTTTTGTATTTAATTCCGATGCAATTTCTGTGTTTCATCGTCAATAAGAAGGTCCAAGGGATACAGTAAACCTGAAGTGAAGCATCAGAATCTAAAACTGCACTCAGAGGAAAGGTTCAAAACATAGACAGTAAGAAGAGTCAGTCTTCTTGTACTGAAGTCGGCATTGTGCCTTTTGTAATAAATTACGATGCAATATCTATGTTTCATCGTCAATAAGAAGGTCCAAGGGATACAGTAAACCTAAAGTGAAGCATCGGAATCTAAAACTGGTCTCACAGGAAAGGTTCGAAACATAGACCGTGAGAAGAGTCAGTGTGCTTGTACATAAGTCGGCAATGTGCCTTTTGTAAATAATTGCGATGCAATTTCTGTGTTTCATCGTCAATATGAAGGACCAAGGGATACAGAAAACCTGAAGTGAAGCATCGGAATCGAAAACTGCTCTCAAAGGAAAGGTTCAAACATGGACAGAAAGGAGCGACATTCCTCTTGTACGTAAGTTGGCATTGTGCCTTTTGTATTTAATTCCGATGCTATTTCTGTGTTTGATCGTCGGTAAGACGGTCCAAGGGATACAGTAAACCTGAAGTGAAGCGTCGGAATCTAAAACTGGTCTCACAGGAAAGTCTCAAATAATAGAATGTAAGAACAGTCAGTCCTCTTGTACTTAAGTCGGCATTGGGCCTTTTGTATTTAATTCCGATGCAATTTCTGTGTTTCATCGTCAATAAGAAGGTCCAAGAGCTACAGTAAACCTGAAGTGAAGTGTCGGAATCTAAAACTGATCTCTCAGGATAGGTTCAAAACCTAGACAGTAAGAAGAGTCAGTCTTCTTGTACTTAAGTCGGCATTGTGCCTTTTGTATTTAATTCCGATGCAATTTCTGTGTTTCATCGTCAATAAGAAGGTCCAAAGGATACAGTAAACCTGAAGTGAAGCATGGGAATCTAAAACTGCTCTCACAGGAGAGGTTCAAAACATAAACAGTAAGAAGAGTCAGTCTTCTTGTACGTAAGTCGGCATTGTGCCTTTTGTATTTAATTCCGATGCAATTTCTGTGTTTCATCGTCAATAAGAAGGTCCAAGGGATACAGTAAACCTGAAGTGAAGCACGATATCTCAACCTGGTCTCACAGGAAAGCCTCAAATCATAGAATGAAAGCACTGTCAGTCCTCTTATACTTAACTAGGCATTGGCCTTTTGTATTTAATTCCGATGCAATATCTGAGTTTCATCGTCAATAAGAAGGTCCAAGGGATACAGTAAACCTGGAGTGAAGCATTGGAATCTAAAACTAGTCCCACAGGAAAGGTTCAAAACATAGACTGTAAGAAGAGTCAGTCTTCTTGTACTTAAGTCGGCATTGTGCATTTAGTATTTAATTCCGATGCAATTTCTGTGTTTCATCGTCAATAAGAAGGTCCAAGGGATGCAGTAAACCTGAAGTGAAGCATCGGACTCTAAAACTGGTCTCACACGAAAGGTTCAAAATGTAGACAGTAAGAAGAGTCACTCTTCTTGTACTTAAGTCGGCATTTTGCTTTTTGTATTTAATTCCGATGCAATTTCTGTGTTTCATCGTCAATAAGAAGGTCCAAAGGATACAGTAAACCTGAAGCGAAGCATGGGAATCTAAAACTGCTCTCACAGGAAAGGTTCAAAACATAGACAGTAAGAAGAGTCAGTCTTCTTGCACTTAAGTCGGCATTGTGCCTTTTGTATTATGTTCCGTTGCAACTTCTGTGTTTCATCGTCAATAAAAAGGTCCAAGGGATACAGTAAACCTGAAATGAGGCACGGGAATCTAAAACCGCTCTCACAGGAAAGGTTCAAAACATAGACAGTAAGAAGAGTCAGTCTTCTTGTACTTAAGTCGGCATTGTGCCTTTTGTATTTAATTCCGATGCAATTTCTGTGTTTCATCGTCAATAAAAAGGTCGAAGGGATACAGTAAACCTGAAGTGATGCATCGATATCTAAAACTGGTCTCACAGGAAAGGCACAAATAATAGAATGTAAGGACAGTCAGTCCTCTTGTACTTATGTCGGCATTGTGCCATTTGTATTTAATTCTGATGCAATTTCTGTGTTTCATCGTCAATAAGAAGGTCAAAGCGATACAGTAAACCTGAAGTGAAGTATCGGAATCTAAAACTGATCTCTCAGGAAAGGTTCAAAACCTAGACTGTAAGAAGAGTCAGTCGTCTTGTACTTAAGTCGGCATTGTGCCTTTTATATTTAATTCCAATGCACTTTCTGTGTTTCATCGTCAATAAGAAGTTCCAAGGGATACAGTAAACCTGAAGTGAAGCAAGATATCTAAACCTGGTCTCACAGGAAAGCCTCAAATCATAGAATGGAAGAACAGTCAGTCCTGTTTTACTTAAGTAGGCATTGGCCTTTTGTATTTAATTCCGATGCAATATCTGTGTTTCATCGTCAATAAGAAGGTCCAAGGGATACAGTAAACCTGGAGTGAAGTATTGGAATCTAAAACTAATCCCACAGGAAAGGTTCAAAACATGGACTGTAAGAAGAGTCAGTCTTCTTGTACTTAAGTCGGCATTGTGCCTATTCTATTTAATTCCGATGCAATTTCTGTGTTTTATTGTCAATAAGAAGGTCCAAGGGATACAGTAAACCCGAATGGAAGCATCGGAATCTAAAACTGGTCTCACAGTAAAGGTTCAAAATATAGACAGTAAGAAGAGTCAGTCTTCTTGTACTTAAGTCGGCATTATGCCTTTTGTATGTAATTACGATGCAATATCTGTGTTTCATCGTTAATAAGAAGGTCCAATGGATACTGTAAACCTGAAGTGAAGCATCGATATTTAAAACTGGTCCCAACGGAAAGGTTGAAAACATAGACAGTAAGAAGAGTCAGTCTTCTTGTACATAAGTCAGCATTGTACCTTTTGTATTTAATTCCCACGCAATTTCTGTCTTTCATCATCAATAAGAGGGTCCAAGGGATACAGTAAACCTGAAGTGAAGTATCGATATCTTAAACTGGTCTCACAGGAAAGGCTCAATTCATAGAATGTAAGAATAGTCAGTCCTCTTGTACTTAAGTCGGCATTGTGCCTTTTGTTTTTAATTCCGATGCAATTTCTGCGTTTCATCGTCAATACGAAGGTGCAAGGGATACAGTAAACCTGGAGTGAAGCATCGGAATCTAAAACTGGTCCCTCAGGAAAGGCTCAAATCATAGAATGTACGAACAGTCAGTCCTCTTGTACTTAAGTCGGCATTGTGCCTTTTGTAATTAATTCCGATGCAATTTCTGTGTTTCATCGGCAATAAGAAGGTCCAAGGGATACAGTAAACCGGAAGTGAAGCATCGATATCTAAAACTGGTCCCACAGGAAAGGTTCAAAACATAGACAGTGAGAAGAGTCACTCTTCTTGTACATAAGTCGGCATTGTGCCCTTTGTATTTAATTTCGATGCAATTTCTGTGTTTCATCGTCAATAAGAAGGTCCAAGGGATACAGTAAACCTGAAGTGAACCATCGATATCTGAACCGGGTCTCACAGGAAATCCTCAAATCATAGAATGTAAGAACAGCCAGTCCTCTTGTACTTAAGTAGGCATTGGCCTTTTGTATTTAATTCCGATGCAATATCTGTGTTTCATCGTCAATAAGTCGGCCCAAGGGATACAGTAAACCTGGAGTGAAACATCGGAATCTAAAACTGATCCCACAGGAACGGTTCAAAACATAGACTGTAAGAAGAGTCAGTCTTCTTGTACTTAAGTCGGCATTATTCCTTTTGTATTTAATTACGATGCAATATCTGTGTCTCATCGTCAACAAGAAGGTCCAATGGATACTGTAAAATTGAAGTGATGCATCGATATCTCAAACTGGTCCCACAGGAAAGGTTGAAAACATAGGCAGTAAGAAGAGTCAGTCTTCTTGTACTTAAGTCAGCATTGTGACTTTTGTATTTAATTCCGATGCAATTTCTGTGTTTCTGTGTCAATAAGAAGGTCCAAGGGATACAGTAAACCGGAAGTGAATCATCGATATCTAAAACTGGTCCCACAGGAAAGGCTCAATGCATTGAATGTAAGAACAGTCAGTCCTCTTGTACTTAAGTCGGCATTGTGCCTTTGTATTTCATTCCAATGCAATTTCTGTGTTTCATCGTCAATAAGAAGGTCCAAGGGATACTGTAAACCTGAAGTGAAGCATCGGAATCTAAAACTGGTCTCACAGGAATGGTTCAATACATAGACAGTAAGAAGAGTCAGTCTTCTTGTACTTAAGTCAGCATTGTGCCTTTTGTATTTAATTCCGATACAATTTCTGTGTTTCATCGTCAATAAGAAGGTCCAAGGGATACTGTAAACCTGAAGTGAAGCATCGGAATCTAAAACTGGTCTCACAGGAAAGGTTCAAAACATAGTCAGTAAGAAGAGACAGTCTTCTTGTACTTAAGTCGCCATTGTGCCTTTTGTATGTAATTCCGATGGAATTTCTGTGTTTCATCGTCAATAAGAAGGTCCAAGGGATACAGTAAACCTAAAGTGAGGCATCGCAATCTAAAACTGGTCTCACAGGAAAGGTTCGAAGCATAGAAAGTGAGAAGAGTCAGTCTTCTTGTATTTAAGTCAGCATTGCGCCTTTTGTATTTAATTGCGATGCAATTTCTGTGTTTCATTGTATATATGAATGTCTAAGGGAAACAGAAAAACTGAATTGATGCATCGGATTCTATAACTGCTCTCACAGAAAAGACTTAAACATAGACAGTAAGACGCGACATTCCTCTTGTACTTAAGTCGGTATTGTGCCTTTTGTATTTAATTCCCATGCAATTTCTGTGTTTCATCGTCAATAAGAAGGTCCAAGGGATACAGTAAACCTGAAGTGAAGCATCGAAATCTAAAACTGGTCTTACAGTAAAGTTTCAAAACATAGACAGTAAGAAGAGTCAGTCTTCTTGTACTTAAGTCGGCATTATGCCTTTTGTATTTAATTACTATGCAATATCTGTGTTTCATCGTCAATAAGAAGGTCCAATGGATACAGTAAACCTGAAGTGAAGCATCGATATCTAAAACTGGTCCCACTGGAAAGGTTGAAAACATAGACAGTAAGAAGAGTCAGTCTTCTTGTGCTAAAGTCGACATTGTCCTTTTTGTATTTAATTCCCATGCAATTTCTGTGTTTCATCGTCAATAAGAAGTTGCAAGGGATACAGTAAACCAGGAGTGAAGCAAAGGAATCTAAAACTGGTCTCACAGAAAAGGTTCAAACATAGATAGTTAGAAGAGTCAGTCTTCGTGTACTTAAGTCGGCATTGTGCATTTTGTATTTAATACCGATGAAATTTCTGTGTTTCATCGTCAATAAGAAGGTCCAAGAGATTCAGTAAACCTAAAGTGAAGCATCGCAATCTAAAACTGGTCTCACAGGAAAGGTTAGAAACATAAACATTAAGAAGAGTCAGTCTTCTTGTACTTAAGTCGGCATTGTGCCTTTTGTATTTATTTGCGATGCAATTTCTGTGTTTCACAGGTAATATGAAGGTCCAAGGGATACAGTAATCCTGAAGTGAAGCGTTGGAATCTAAAACTGGTCTCACAGGAAAGGTTCAAAACATAGACAGTAAGAAGCGACATTCCTCTTGTACTTAAGTCGGCATTGTGCCTTTTGTATTTAATTCCGATTGGATTTCTGTGTTTCATCGTCGACAAGAAGGTCCAAGGGATTTAGTAATCCTGAAGTGAAGCATCGGAATCTAGAACTGGTCACACAGGAAAAGTTGAAAACATAGACAGTAACAAGAGACAGTCTTCATGTACTTCATCGGCATTGTGCCTTTTGTATTTCATTCCGATGAAATTTCTGTGTTTCATCGTCACTAAGAAGGTCCAAGGGGTACAGTAAACCTGAAGTGAAGCATCGGAATGAAAAACTGGTCTCACAGGAAAGGTTCATAGCATAATCAGTAAGAAGAGTCAGTCCCCTTGTACTTAAGTCGGCATTGTGCCTTTTGTTTTTAATTCCGATGCCATTTCTGCGTTTCATCGTCAATACGAAGGTGCAAGCGATACAGTAAACCTGGAGTGAAGCATCGGAATCTAAAACTGGTCCCTCAGGAAAGGCTCAAATCATAGAGTGTACGAACAGTCAGCCCTCTTGTACTTAAGTCGGCATTGTGCCTTTTGTAATTAATTCCGATGCAATTTCTGTGTTTCATCGGCAATAAGAAGGTCCAAGGGATACAGTAAACCGTAGTGAAGCATCGATATCTAAAACTGGTCCCACTGGAAAGTTTCAAAACATAGACAGTAAGAAGAGCCACTCTTCTTGTACTTAAGTCGGCATTGTGCCTTTTGTATTTAATTTCGATGCAATTTCTGTGTTTCATCGTCAATAAGAAGGTCCAAGGGATACAGTAAACCTGAAGTGAAGCATCGATATCTGAACCAGGTCTCACAGGAAATCCTCAAATCATAGAATGTAAGAACAGCCACTCATCTTGTACTTAAGTAGGCATTGGCCTTTTGTATTTAATTCCGATGCAATATCTGTGTTTCATCGTCAATAAGTCGGCCCAAGGGATACAGTAAACCTGGAGTGAAACATCGGAATCAAAAACTGATCCCACAGGAAAGGTTCAAAACATAGACTGTAAGAAGAGTCAGTCTTCTTGTACTTAAGTCGGCATTATTCCTTTTGTATTTAATTACGATGCAATATCTGTGTCTCATCGTCAACAAGAAGGTCCAATGGATACTGTAAAATTGAAGTGAAGCATCGATATCTAAAACTGGTCCCACAGGAAAGGTTGAAAACATAGACAGTAAGAAGAGTCAGTCTTCTTGTACTTAAGCCAGCATTGTGCCTTTTGTATTTAATTCCGATGCAATTTCTGTGTTTCATCGTCAATAAGAAGGTCCAAGGGATACAGTAAACCGGAAGTGAAGCATCGATATCTAAAACTGGTCCCACAGGAAAGGCTCAATGCATTGAATGTAAGAACAGTCCGTCCTCTTGTACTTAAGTCGGCATTGTGCCTTTGTATGTCATTCCGATGAAATTTCTGTGTCTCATCGTCAATAATTTGGTCCAAGGGATACTGTAAACCTGAAGTGAAGCATCGGAATCTAAAACTGGTCTCACAGAAAGGTTCAAAACATAGTCAGTAAGAAGAGACAGTCTTCTTGTACTTAAGTCGCCATTCTGCCTATTGTATGTAATTCCGATGGAATTTCTGTGTTTCATTGTCAATAAGAATGTCTAAGGGATAGAGAAAAACTGAAGTGATGCATCGGAATCTATAACTGCTCTCTCAGAAAAGACTTAAACATAGACAGTAAGACGCGACATTCCTCTTGTACTTAAGTCGGTATTGTGCCTTTTGTATTTAATTCCCATGCAATTTCTGTGTTTCATCGTCAATAAGAAGGTCCAAGGGATACATTAAACCTGAAGTGAAGCATCGGAATCTAAAACTGGTCTTAGAGTAAAGTTTCAAAACATAGACAGTAAGAAGAGTCAGTCTTCTTGTACTTAAGTCGGCATTATGCCTTTTGTATTTAATTACTATGCAATATCTGTGTTTCATCGTCAATACGAAGGTCCAATGGATACAGTAAACCTGAAGTGAAGCATCGATATCTAAAACTGGTCCCACTGGAAAGGTTGAAAACATAGACAGTAAGAAGAGTCAGTCTTCTTGTGCTAAAGTCGGCATTGTCCTTTTTGTATTTAATTCCCATGCAATCTCTGTGTTTCATCGTCAATAAGAAGTTGCAAGGGATACAGTAAACCAGGAGTGAAGCAAAGGAATCTAAAACTGGTCTCACAGGAAAGGTTCAAACATAGATAGTTAGAAGAGTCAGTCTTCGTGTACTTAAGTCGGCATTGTGCCTTTTGTAATTCATTCCGATGAAATTTCTGTGTTTCATCGTCAATAAGAAGGTCCAAGAGATACAGTAAACCTAAAGTGAAGCATCGCAATCTAAAACTGGTCTCACAGGAAAGGTTCGAATCATAAATATTAAGAAGAGTCAGTCTTCTTGTACTTAAGCCGGCATTGTGCCTTTTGTATTTAATTGCGATGCAATTTCAGTGTTTCACAGGTAATATGAAGGTCCAAGGGATACAGTAATCCTGAAGTGAAGCGTTGGAATCTAAAACTAGTCTCACAGGAAAGGTTCAAAACATAGACAGTAAGAAGCGACATTCCTCTTGTACTTAAGTCGGCATTGTGCCTTTTGTATTTAATTCCGATGGAATTTCTGTGTTTCATCGTCGATAAGAAGGTCCAAGGGATACAGTAATCCTGAAGTGAAGCATCGGAATCTAAAACTGGTCACACAGGAAAGGTTGAAAACATAGACAGTAACAAGAGGCAGTCTTCATGTACTTAATCGTCATTGTGCCTTTTGTATTTCATTCCGATGAAATTTCTGTGTTTCATCGTCACTAAGAAGGTCCAAGGGGTACAGTAAACCTGAAGTGAAGTATCGGAATGTAAAACTGGTCTCACAGGAAAGGGTCATAGCATAATCAGTAAGAAGAGTCAGTCTTCTTGTACTTAAGACGTCTCTGTGCCTTTTGTATTTTATTCCGATGCAATTTCTGTGTTACATCGTCAATAACAAGGTCCAACAGATACTGTAAACATGAAGTGAAGCATCGGAATCCAAAACCTGTCTCAAAGGAAAGGTTCAAAACATAGACAGTAAGAAGAGTTAGTCTTCTTGTACTTAAGTCGGCATTGTGCCTTTTGTATTTAATTCCGATGCAATTTCTGTGTTTCATCGTCAATAAGAAGGTCCAAGGGATACAGTAAACCTGAAGCGAAGCATCGGAATCCAAAACTGGTCTCACAGGAAAGGTTGAAGACATAGACAGTAAGAAGAGGCAGTCCTTCTTGTACTTCAGTCGGCATTGTGCCATTTGTATTTAATTCCGTTGCAATTTCTGTGTTTCATAGTCAATTAGAAGGTCCAAGGGGTACAGTAAACCTGAAGTGAAACATCGGAATCTGAAGCAGGTCTCACAGGAAAGGTTGAAAACATAGACAGTAAGAAGAGTAAATCTTCATGTTCATAAGTCGGCATTGTGCCTTTTGTATTTAATTCCGATGCAATTTCTGTGTTTCATCGTCAGTAGGAAGGTCCAAGGGATACAGTAAACCTGAAGTGAAGCATCGGAATGTAAAACAGGTCTCACAGGAAAGGTCGAAAACATAGACAGTAAGAAGAGTCAGTCTTCTTGTACTTAAATCGGCATTGTGCCTTTTTTATTTAATTTCGATGCAATTTCTGTGTTTCATCGTCAATAAGAAGGTCCAAGGGGTGCAGTAATCCTGAAGCAAAGCATCGGAATCTGATAATTGTCTCACAGGAAAGGTTGAAAACATAGGCAGTAAGATGAGTCAGTTTTCTTGTACTTAAGTCGGCATTGTGCCTTTTGTATTTAATTCCGATGCAATTTCTGTGTTTCGTCGTCAATAAGAAGCCACAAGGGATACATTAAACCTGAAGTGAAGCATCAGAATCTAAAACTGGTCTCACAGGATAGGTTCAAAACATAGACAGTAAGAAGAGTCAGTCTTCTTGTACTTAAGTCGGCATTGTGCCTTTTGTATTTTGTTCCGATGCATTTTCTGTGTTTGATCGTCAATAAGAAGGTCCAAGGGATACAGTAAACCTGAAGTGAAGCATCGGAATCTGAAACTGGTCTCACAGGAAAGGTTGAAAACATAGATAGTAAGAAGAGTGCGTCGTCTTGTACTTATGTCGGCATTGTGCCTTTTGTATTTAATTCCGGTGCAATTTCTGTGTTTCATAGTCAATAAGAAGGTCCAAGGGGTACAGTAAACCTGAAGTGAAGCATCGGAATCTAAAACTGGTCTCACAGGAAAGGTTGAAAACATAGACAGTAAGAAGAGTCAGTCTTCCTGTACTTAAGTCTGCATTGTGCCTTTTGTATTTAATTCCGATGCAATTTCTGTGTTTCATCGTCAATAAGAAGGTCCAAGGGATACAGTGAACCTGAAGTAATGCATCGATATCTAAAACTGGTCTCACAGGAAAGGTTCAAATAATAGAATGTAATGACAGTCAGTCCTCTTGTACTTATGTCGGCATTGTGCCTTTTGTATTTAATTCCGATGCAATGTCTGTGTTTCATCGTCAATAAGAAGGTCCAAGCGATACAGTAAACCTGAAGTGAAGTATCGGAATCTAAAACTGATCTCTCAGGAAAGGTTCAAAACCTAGACAGTAAGAAGAGTCAGTCTTGTTGTACTTAAGTCGGCATTGTGCCTTTTGTATTTAATTCCAATGCAATTTCTGTGTTTCATCGTCAATAAGAAGGTCCAAGGAATACAGTAAACCTGACGTGAAGCACGATATCTAAACCTGGTCTCACAGGAAAGCCTCAAATCATAGAATGTAAGAACAGTCAGTCCTCTTTTACTTAAGTAGGCATTAGCATTTGTATTTAATTCCGATGCAATATCTGTGTTTCATCGTCAATAAGAAGGTCCAAGGGATACAGTAAACCTGGAGTGAAGCATCGGAATCTAAAACTGGTCCCTCAGGAAAGGATCAAATCATAGAATGTACGAACAGTCAGTCCTCTTGTACTTAAGTCGGCATTGTGCCTTTTGTAATTAATTCCGATGCAATTTCTGTGTTTCATCGGCAATAAGAAGGTCCAAGGGATACAGTAAACATGAAGTGAAACATCGGAATCTAAAACTGGTCTCACAGGAAAGGTTCAAAACATAGACAGTAAGAAGAGTGACGCTTCTTGTACTTATATCAGCATTGTGCCTTTTGTATTGTATTCCGATGCAAGTTCTGTGTTTCATCGTCAATAAGAAGGTCCAAGAGATACAGTAAACCTGAAGTGAAGCATCGGAATCTAAAACTGGTCTCACAGGAAAGGTTCAAAACATAGACAGTAAGAAGAGTCAGTCTTCTTGTACTTAAGTCAGCATTGTGCCTTTTGTATTGAATTCCGATGCAATTTCTGTGTTTCATCGTCAATAAGAAGGTCCAAGGGATACAGTAAACCTGAAGTGAAGCATCGATATCTGAATCTTGTCTCACAGGAAATCCTCAAATCATAGAATGTAAGAACAGCCAGTCCTCTTGTACTTAAGTAGGCATTGGCCTTTTGTATTTAATTCCGATGCAATATCTGTGTTTCATCGTCAATAAGTAGGCCCAAGGGATACAGTAAACCTGGAGTGAAACATCGGAATGTAAAACTGGTCTCACAGGAAAGGTTCAAATCATAGACAGTAAGAAGAGTCAGTCTTCTTGTACCAAAGTCAGCATTGTGCCTTTTGTATTGAATTCCGATGCAATTTCTGTGTTTCATCGTCAATAAGAAGGTCCAAGGGATACAGTAAACCTGAAGTGAAGCATCGATATCTGAATCTTGTCTCACAGGAAATCCTCAAATCATAGAACGTAAGAACAGCCAGTCCTCTTGTACTTAAGTAGGCATTGGCCTTTTGTATTTAATTCCGATGCAATATCTGTGTTTCATCGTCAATAAGTAGGCCCAAGGGATACAGTAAACCTGGAGTGAAACATTGGAATGTAAAACTGGTCCCACAGGAAAGGTTCAAAACATAGACTGTAGGAAGAGTCAGTCTTCTTGTACTTAAGTCGGCATTATTCCTTTTGTATTTAATTACGATGCAACATCTGTGTCTCATCGTCAATAAGAAGGTCCAATGGATACTGTAAAATTGATGTGAAGCATCGATATCTAAAACTGGTCTCACAGGAAAGGTTGAAAACATAGACAGTAAGAAGAGTCAGTCTTCTTGTACGTAAGTCAGCATTGTGCCTTTTGTATTTAATTCCGATGCAATTTCTGTGTTTCATCGTCAATAAGAAGGTCCAAGGGATACAGTAAACCTGAAGTGAAGCATCGATATGTTAAACTGGTCTCACAGGAAAGGCTCAATTCATAGAATGTAAGAATAATCAGTCCTCTTGTACTTAAGTCGGCATTGTGCCTTTTGTATTTGATTCCGATGAAATTTCTGTGTTTCATCGTCAATAAGAAGGTCCAAGGGATACAGTAAACCTAAAGTGAAGCATCGCAATCTAAATGTGGCCACACAGGAAAGGTTCGAAGCATAGAAAGTAAGAAGAGTCAGTATTCTTGTACTTAAGTCGGCATTGCGCCTTTTGTATTTAATTGCGATGCAATTTTTGTGTTTCATTGTCAATATGAAGGTCCAACGGATACAGAAAACCTGAAGTGATGCATCGGAATCTATAACTGCTCTCACAGAAAAGCCTTGAACATAGACAGTAAGACGCGACATTCCTCTTGTACTTAAGTCGGTATTGTGTCTTTTCTATTTAATTCCCATGCAATTTCTGTGTTTCATCGTCAATAAGAAGGTCCAAGGGATACAGTAAACCTAAAGTGAAGCATCGGAATCTAAAACTGGTCTTACAGTAAAGTTTCAAAACATAGAGAGTAAGAAGAGTCAGTCTTCTTGTACTTAAGTCGGCATTATGCCTTTTGTATGTAATTACGATGCAATATCTGTGTTTCATCGTCAATAAGAAGGTCCAATGGATACAGTAAACCTGAAGCGAGGCATCGATATGTAAAACTGGTCCCACTGAGAAGGTTGAAATCATAAACAGTAAGAAGAGTCAGTCTTCTTGTGCTTAAGTCGGCATTGTGCCTTTTATATTTAATTCCCATGCAATTTCTGTGTTTCAACGTCAGTAAGAAGTTGCAAGGGATACAGTAAACCAGCAGTGAAGCATCGGAATCTAAAACTGGTCTCAAAGTAAAGGTTCAAACATAGATAGTTAGAAGAGTCAGTCTTCGTGTACTTAAGCCGGCATTGTGTATTTTGTATTTAATACCGATGAAATTTCTGTGTTTCTTCGTCGATAAGAAGGTCCAAGAGATACAGTAAACCTAAAGTGAAGCATCGCAATCTAAAACTGGTCTCACAGGAGAGGTTCGAAACATAAACATTATGAAGAGTCAGTCTTCTTGTACTTAAGCCGGCATTGTGCCTTTTGTATTTTATTGCGATGCAATTTCTGTGGTTCACAGGTAATATGAACGTCCAAGGGATAGAGTAATCCTGAAGTGAAGCATCGGAATCTAAAACTGGTCACACAGGAAAGGTTGAAAACATAGACGGTAACAAGGGACAGTCTTCATGTACTTAGTCGGCATTGTGCCTTTTGTATTTCATTCCGATGAAATTTCTGTGTTTCATCGTCACTAAGAAGGTCCAAGGGGTACAGTAAACCTGAAGTGAAGCATCGGAATTTAAAACTGGTCTCACAGGTAAGGTTCATAGCATAATCAGTATGAAGAGTCAGTCTTCTTGTACTTAAGTCGGCACTGTGCCTTTTGTATCTTACTCCGATGCAATTTCTGTGTTACATCGTCAATAACAAGGTCCAACAGATACAGTAAACATGAAGTGAAGCATCGGAATCTAAAACCGGTCTCACAGGAAAGGTTCAAAACATAGACAGTAAGAAGAGTTAGTCTTCTTGTACTTAAGTCGGCATTGTGCCTTTTGTATTTAATTCCGATGCAATTTCTGTGTTTCATCGTCAATAAGAAGGTCCAAGGGATACAGTAAACCTGAAGTGAAGCATTGGAATCCAAAACTGGTCTCACAGGAAAGGTTGAAAACATAGACAGTAAGAAGAGACAGTCCTTCTTGTACTTCAGTCGGCATTGTGCCTTCTGTATTTAATTCCGTTGCAATTTCTGTGTTTTATAGTCAATTAGAAGGTCCAAGGGGTACAGTAAACCTGAAGTGAAACATCGGAATCTGACACAGGTCTCACAGGAAAGGTTGAAAACGTAGACAGTAAGAAGAGTCAGTCTTCATGTACTTAAGTCGGCATTCTGCCTTTTGTATAATTCCGATGCAATTTCTGTGTTTCATCGTCAATAGGAAGGTCCAAGGGATACAGTAAACCTGAAGCGAAGCATCGGAATCTAAAACTGGTCTCACAGGAAAGGTCGAAAGCATAGACAGTAAGAAGAGTCTGTCTTCTTGTACTTAAGTCGGCATTGTGCCTTTTGTATTTAATTCCGAAGCAATTTCTGTGTTTCATCGTCAATAGGAAGGTCCAAGGGCTACAGTAAACCTGAAGTGAAGCATCGGAATCTAAAACTGGTCTCACATTAAAGGTTGAAATCATAGACAGTAAGAAGAGTCAGTCTTGTTGTACTTAAGTCTGCATTGTGCCTTTTGTATTTAATTCCGATGCAATTTCTGTGTTTCATCGTCAATAAGAAGGTCCAAGGGATACAGTGAACCTGAAGTAATGCATCGATATCTAAAACTGGTCTCACAGGAAAGGTTCAAATAATAGAATGTAAGGACAGTCAGTCCTCTTGTACTTATGTCGGCATTGGGCCTTTTGTATTTAATTCCGATGCAATTTCTGTGTTTCATCGTCAATAAGAAGGTCCAAGGGATACAGTAAACCTGAAGTGAAGTATCGGAATCTAAAACTGATCTCTCAGGAAAGGTTCAAAACCTAGACAGTAAGAAGAGTCAGTCTTCTTGCACTTAAGTCGGCATTGTGCCTTTTGTATTTAATTCCAATGCAATTTCTGTGTTTCATCGTCAATAAGAAGGTCCAAGGGATACAGTAAACCTGACGTGAAGCACGATATCTAAACCTGGTCTCACAGGAAAGCCTCAAATCATAGAATGTAAGAACAGTCAGTCCTCTTTTACTTAAGTAGGCATTGGCCTTTTGTATTTAATTCCGATGCAATATCTGTGTTTCATCGTCAATAAGAAGGTCCAAGGGATACAGTAAACCTGGAGTGAAGCATTGGAATCTAAAACTAGTCCCACAGGAAAGGTTCAAATCATAGACTGTAAGAAGAGTCAGTCTTCTTGTACTTAAGTCGGCATTGTGCCTTTTCTATTTAATTCCGATGCAATTTCTGTGTTTTATTGTCAATAACAAGGTCCAAGGGATACAGTAAACCTGAATTGAAGCATCGGAATCTAAAATTGGTCTCACAGTAAAGGGTCAAATCATAGACAGTAAGAACAGTCAGTCTTCCTGTACTTAAGTCGGCATTATGCCTTTTGTATGTAATTACGATGCAATATCTGTGTTTCATCGTCAATAAGAAGGTCCAATGGATACTGTAAACCTGAAGTGAAGCATCGATATTTAAAACTGGTCTCACAGGAAAGGTTGAAAACATAGACAGTAAGAAGAGTCAGTCTTCTTGTACTTAAGTCAGCATTGTACCTTTTGTATTTAATTCCCATGCAATTTCTGTCTTTCATGATCAATTAGAAGGTCCAAGGGATACAGTAAACCAGAAGTGAAGCATCGATATCTTAAACTGGTCTCACAGGAAAGGCTCAATTCATAGAATGTAAGAATAGTCAGTCCTCTTGTACTTAAGTCGGCATTGTGCCTTTTGTTTTTAATTCCGATGCAGTTTCTGCGTTTCATCGTCATAAGAAGGTGCAAGGGATACAGTAAACCTGGAGTGAAGCATCGGAATCTAAAACTGGTCCCTCAGGAAAGGCTCAAATCATAGAATGTACGAACAGTCAGTCCTCTTGTACTTAAGTCGGCATTGTGCCTTTTGTAATTAATTCTGACGCAATTTCTGTGTTTCGTCGGCAATAAAAAGGTCCAAGAGATACAGTAAACATGAAGCGAAACATCGGAATCTAAAACTGGTCTCACAGGAAAGGTTCAAAACATAGACAGTAAGAAGAGTGACTCTTCTTGTACTTATATCAGCATTGTGCCTTTTGTATTGTATTCCGATGCAAGTTCTGTGTTTCATCGTCAATAAGAAGGTCCAAGAGATACAGTAAACCTGAAGTGAAGCATCGGAATCTAAAACTGGTCTCACAGGAAAGGTTCAAAACATAGACAGTAAGAAGAGTCAGTCTTCTTGTACTTAAGTCAGCATTGTGGCTTTTGTATTGAATTCTGACGCAATTTCTGTGTTTCATCGTAAATAAGTAGGCCCAAGGGATACAGTAATCCTGGAGTGAAACATCGGAATGTAAAACTGGTCCCACAGGAAAGGTTCAAAACATAGACTGTAGGAAGAGTCAGTCTTCTTGTACTTAAGTCGGCATTATTCCTTTTGTATTTAATTACGATGGAATATCTGTGTCTCATCGTCAATAAGAAGGTCCAATGGATACTGTAAAATTGAAGTGAAGCATCGATATCTAAAACTGGTCCCACAGGAAAGGTTGAAAACATAGACAGTAAGAAGAGTCAGTCTTCTTGTACGTAAGTCAGCATTGTGCCTTTTGTATTTAATTCCGATGCAATTTCTGTGTTTCATCGTCAATAAGAAGGTCCAAGGGATACAGTAAACCTGAAGTGAAGCATCGATATGTTAAACTGGTGTCACAGGAAAGGCTCATTTCATAGAATGTAAGAATAATCAGTCCTCTTGTACTTAAGTCGGCATTGTGCATTTTGTATTTGATTCCGATGAAATTTCTGTGTTTCATCGTCAATAAGAAGGTCCAAGGGATACAGTAAACCTAAAGTGAAGCATCGCAATCTAAATCTGGTCTCACAGGAAAGGTTCGAAGCATAGAAAGTAAGAAGAGTTAGTATTCTTGTACTTAAGTCGGCATTGCGCCTTTTGTATTTATTTGCGATGCAATTTCTGTGTTTCATTGTCAATATGAAGGTCCAAGGGATACAGAAAACCTGAAGTGGTGCATCGGAATCTATAACTGCTCTCACAGAAAAGCATTGAACATAGACAGTAAGACGCGACATTCCTCTTGTACTTAAGTCGGTATTGTGCCTTTTCTATTTAATTCCCATGCAATATCTGTGTTTCATCGTCAATAAGAAGATCCAAGGGATACAGTAAACTTAAAGTGAAGCATCGGAATCTAAAACTGGTCTTACAGTAAAGTTTCAAAACATAGACAGTAAGAAGAGTCAGTCTTCTTGTACTTAAGTCGGCATTATGCCTTTTGTATGTAATTACGATGCAATATCTGTGTTTCATCGTCAATAAGAAGGTCCAATGGATACAGTAAACCTGAAGTGAAGCATCGATATCTAAAACTGGTCCCACTGAGAAGGTTGAAATCATAAACAGTAAGAAGAGTCAGTCTTCTTGTGCTTAAGTCGGCATTGTGCCTTTTGTATTTAATTCCCATGCAATTTCTGTGTTTCATCGTCAATAAGAAGTTGCAAGGGATACAGTAAACCAGGAGTGAAGCATCGGAATCTAAAACTGGTCTCACAGTAAAGGTTCAAACATAGGTAGTTAGAAGAGTCAGTCTTCGTGTACTTAAGTCGGCATTGTGCATTTTGTATTTAATACCGATGAAATTTCTGTGTTTCTTCGTCAATAAGAAGGACCAAGAGGTACAGTAAACCTAAAGTGAAGCATCGCAATCTAAAACTGGTCTCACAGGAGAGGTTCGAAACATAAACATTAAGAAGAGTCAGTCTTCTTGTACTTAAGCCGGCATTGTGCCTTTTGTATTTAATTGCGATGCAATTTCTGTGTTTCACAGGTAATATGAACGTCCAAGGGATACAGTAATCCTGAAGTGAAGCATCGGAATCTAAAACTGGTCACACAGGAAAGGTTGAAAACATAGACGGTAACAAGAGACAGTCTTCATGTACTTAGTCGGCATTGTGCCTTTTGTATTTCATTCTGATGAAATTTCTGTGTTTCATCGTCACTAAGAAGGTCGAAGGGGTACAGTAAACCTGAAGTGAAGCATCGGAATGTAAAACTGGTCTCACAGGTAAGGTTTATAGCATAATCAGTAAGAAGAGTCAGTCTTCTTGTACTTAAGTCGGCATTGTGCCTTTTGTATTTAATTCCGATGCAATTTCTGTGTTTCATCGTCAATAAGAAGGTCCAAGGGATACAGTAAACCTGAAGTGAAGCATTGGAATCCAAAACTGGTCTCACAGGAAAGGTTGAAAACATAGACAGTAAGAAGAGACAGTCCTTCTTGTACTTCAGTCGGCATTGTGCCTTTTGTATTTAATTCCGTTGCAATTTCTGTGTTTTATAGTCAATTAGAAGGTCCAAGGGGTACAGTAAACCTGAAGTGAAACATCGGAATCTGAAACAGGTCTCACAGGAAAGGTTGAAACCGTAGACAGTAACAAGAGTCAGTCTTCATGTACTTAAGTCGGCATTGTTCCTTTTGTATTTAATTCCGATGCAATTTCTGTGTTTCATCGTCAATAGGAAGGTCCAAGGGATACAGTAA
Organism: Schistocerca serialis cubense; assembly: GCF_023864345.2. Taxonomy (NCBI): domain Eukaryota; kingdom Metazoa; phylum Arthropoda; class Insecta; order Orthoptera; family Acrididae; genus Schistocerca; species Schistocerca serialis. Next base: position 170,580,028 of record NC_064649.1, read on the forward strand.
ACCTGAAGCGAAGCATCAGAATCTAAAACTGGTCTCACAGGAAAGGTCGAAAGCATACACAGTAAGAAGAGTCAGTCTTCTTGTACTTAAATCGGCATTGTGCATTTTTTATTTAATTTCGATGCAATTTCTGTGCTTCATCGTCAATAAGAAGGTCCAAGGGGTACAGTAATCCTGAAGTAAAGCATCTGAATCTAAAACTGGTCTCACAGGAAAGGTTGTAATCATAGTCAGTAAGATGAGTCAGTCTTCTTGTACTGAAGTTGGCATTGTGCCTTTTGTATTTAATTCCGATGCAATTTCTGTGTTTTATCGTCAGTAAGAAGCCCCAAGGGATACATTATACCTGAAGTGAAATATAGGAATCTAAAACTGGTCTCACGGGAAAGGTTCAAAACATAGACAGTAAGAAGAGTCAGTCTTTTTGTACTTAAGTCGGTATTGTGCCTTTTGTATTGAATTCCGATGCATTTTCTGTGTTTGATCTTCAATAAGAAGGTCCAAGGTATACAGTAAACCTGAAGTGAAGCATTGGAATCTAAAACTGGTCTCACAGGAAAGGTTGAAAACATAGATAGTAAGAAGAGTCAGTCTTCTTGTACTTATGTCGGCATTGTGAATTTTGTATTTAATTCCGGTGTAATTTCTGTGTTTCATAGTCAATAAGAAGGTCCAAGGGGTACAGCAAAACCTCAAGAGGAGCATCGGAATCTAAAACTGGTCTCACAGGAAAGGTTCAAAACATAGACAGTAAGAAGAGTCTGTCTTCTTGTACTTAAGTCGGCATTGTGCCTTTTGTATTTAATTCCGAAGCAATTTCTGTGTTTCATCGTCAATAGGAAGGTCCAAGGGCTACAGTAAACCTGAAGTGAAGCATCGGAATCTAAAACTGGTCTCACAGGAAAGGTTGAAATCATAGACAGTAAGAAGAGTCAGTCTTCTTGTACTTAAGTCTGCATTGTGCCTTTTGTATTTAATTCCGATGCAATTTCTGTGTTTCATCGTCAATAAGAAGGTCCAAGGGATACAGTGAAACTGAAGTAATGCATCGATATCTAAAACTGGTCTCACAGGAAAGGTTCAAATAATAGAATGTAAGGACAGTCAGTCCTCTTGTACTTATGTCGGCATTGTGCCTTTTGTATTTAATTCCGATGCAATTTCTGTGTTTCATCGTCAATAAGAAGGTCCAAGGGATACAGTAAACCTGAAGTGAAGTATCGGAATCTAAAACTGATCTCTCAGGAAAGGTTCAAAATCTAGACAGTAAGAAGATTCAGTCTTCTTGTACTTAAGTCGGCATTGTGCCTTTTGTATTTAATTCCAATGCAATATCTGTGTTTCATCGTCAATAAGAAGGTCCAAGGGATACAGTAAACCTGACGTGAAGCACGATATCTAAACCTGGTCTCACAGGAAAGCCTCAAATCATAGAATGTAAGAACAGTCAGTCCTCTTTTACTTAAGTAGGCATTGGCCTTTTGTATTTAATTCCGATGCAATATCTGTGTTTCATCGTCAATAAGAAGGTCCAAGGGATACAGTAAACCTGGAGTGAAGCATTGGAATCTAAAACTAGTCCCACAGGAAAGGTTCAAAGCATAGACTGTAAGAAGAGTCAGTCTTCTTGTACTTAAGTCGGCATTGTGCCTTTTCTATTTAATTCCGATGCAATTTCTGTGTTTTATTGTCAATAACAAGGTCCAAGGGATACAGTAAACCTGAATTGAAGCATCGGAATCTAAACCTGGTCTCACAGTAAAGGGTCAAAACATAGACAGTAAGAACAGTCAGTCTTCTTGTACTTAAGTCGCCATTATGCCTTTTGTATGTAATTACGATGCAATATCTGTGTTTCATCGTCAATAAGAAGGTCCAATGGATACTGTAAGCCTGAAGTGAAGCATCGATATTTAAAACTGGTCTCACAGGAAAGGTCGAAAACATAGACAGTAAGAAGAGTCAGTCTTCTTGTACTTAAGTCAGCATTGTACCTTTTGTATTTAATTCCCATGCAATTTCTGTCTTTCATGATCAATTAGAAGGTCCAAGGGATACAGTAAACCTGAAGTGAAGCATCGATATGTTAAACTGGTCTCACAGGAAAGGCTCAATTCATAGAATGTAAGAATAGTCAGTCCTCTTGTACTTAAGTAGGCATTGTGCCTTTTGTTTTTAATTCCGATGCAATTTCTGCGTTTCATCGTCAATAAGAAGGTGCAAGGGATACAGTATACCTGGAGTGAAGCATCGGAATCTAAAACTGGTCCCTCAGGAAAGGCTCAAATCATGGAATGTACGAACAGTCAGTCCTCTTGTACTTAAGTCGGCATTGTGCCTTTTGTAATTAATTCTGACGCAATTTCTGTGTCTCTTTGGCAATAAGAAGGTCCAAGGGATACAGTAAACATGAAGTGAAACATCGGAATCTAAAACTGGTCTCACAGGAAAGGTTCAAAACATAGACAGTAAGAAGAGTGACTCTTCTTGTACTTATATCAGCATTGTGCCTTTTGTATTGTATTCCGATGCAAGTTCTGTGTTTCATCGTCAATAAGAAGGTCGAAGAGATACAGTAAACCTGAAGTGAAGCATCGGAATCTAAAACTGGTCTCACAGGAAAGGTTCAAAGCATAGACAGTAAGAAGAGTCAGTCTTCTTGTACTTAAGTCAGCATTGTGCCTTTTGTATTGAATTCCGATGCAATTTCTGTGTTTCATCGTCAATAAGAAGGTCCAAGGGATACAGTAAACCTGAAGTGAAGCATCGATATCTGAACCTGGTCTCACAGGAAATCCTCAAATCATAGAATGTAAGAACAGCCAGTCCTCTTGTACTTAAGTAGGCATTGGCCTTTTGTATTTAATTCCGATGCAATATCTGTGTTTCATCGTCAATAAGTAGGCCCAAGGGATACAGTAAACCTGGAGTGAAACATCGGAATGTAAAACTGGTCCCACAGGAAAGGTTCAAAACATAGACTGTAGGAAGAGTCAGTCTTCTTGTACTTAAGTCGGCATTATTCCTTTTGTATTTAATTACGATGCAATATCTGTGTCTCATCGTCAATAAGAAGGTCCAATGGATACTGTAAAATTGAAGTGAAGCATCGATATCTAAAACTGGTTCCACAGGAAAGGTTGAAAACATAGACAGTAAGAAGAGTCAGTCTTCTTGTACGTAAGTCAGCATTGTGCCTTTTGTATTTAATTCCGATGCAATTTCTGTGTTTCATCGTCAATAAGAAGGTCCAAGGGATACAGTAAACCTGAAGTGAAGCATCGATATGTTAAACTGGTCTCACAGGAAAGGCTCAATTCATAGAATGTAAGAATAATCAGTCCTCTTGTACTTAAGTCGGCATTGTGCCTTTTGTATTTGATTCCGATGAAATTTCTGTGTTTCATCGTCAATAACAAGGTCCAAGGGATAAAGTAAACCTAAAGTGAAGCATCGCAATCTAAATCTGGTCTCACAGGAAAGGTTCCAAGCATAGAAAGTAAGAAGAGTGAGTATTCTTGTACTTAAGGCGGCATTGCGCATTTTGTATTTCATTGCGATGCAATTTCTGTGTTTCATTGTCAATATGAAGGTCCAAGGGATACAGAAAACCTGAAGTGATGCATCGGAATCTATAACTGCTCTCACAGAAAAGCCTTGAACATAGACAGTAAGACACGACATTCCTCTTGTACTTAAGTCGGTATTGTGCCTTTTCTATTTAATTCCCATGCTATTTCAGTGTTTCATCGTCAATAAGAAGGTCCAAGGGATACATTAAACCTGAAGTGAAGTATCGGAATCTAAAACTGATCTCTCAGGAAAGGTTCAAAACCTAGACAGTAAGAAGAGTCAGTCTTCTTGTACTTAAGTCGGCATTGTGCCTTTTGTATTTAATTCCAATGCAATTTCTGTGTTTCATCGTCAATAAGAAGGTCCAAGGGATACAGTAAACCTGACGTGAAGCATGATATCTAAACCTGGTCTCACAGGAAAGCCTCAAATCATAGAATGTAAGAACAGTCAGTCCTCTTTTACTTAAGTAGGCATTGGCCTTTTGTATTTAATTCCGATGCAATATCTGTGTTTCATCGCCAATAAGAAGGTCCAAGGGATACAGTAAACCTGGAGTGAAGCATTGGAATCTAAAACTAGTCCCACAGGAAAGGTTCAAAGCATAGACTGTAAGAAGAGTCAGTCTTCTTGTACTTAAGTCGGCATTGTGCCTTTTCTATTTAATTCCGATGCAATTTCTGTGTTTCATTGGCAATAAGAAGGTCCAAGGGATACAGTAAACATGAAGTGAAACATCGGAATCTAAAACTGGTCTCACAGGAAAGGTTCTAAACATAGACAGTAAGAAGAGTGACTCTTCTTGTACTTATATCAGCATTGTGCCTTTTGTATTGTATTCCGATGCAAGTTCTATGTTTCATCGTCAATAAGAAGGTCCAAGAGATACAGTAAAACTAAAGTGAAGCATCGGAATCTAAAACTGGTCTTACAGTAAAGTTTCAAGACATAGACAGTAAGAAGAGTCAGTCTTCTTGTACTTAAGTCGGCATTATGCCTTTTGTATGTAATTACGATGCAATATCTGTGTTTCATCGTCAATAAGAAGGTCCAATGGATATAGTAAACCTGAAGTGAACCATCGATATCTAAAACTGGGCCCACTGAGAAGGCTGAAATCATAAACAGTAAGAAGAGTCAGTCTCCTTGTGCTTAAGTCGGCATTGTGCCTTTTGTATTTAATTCCCATGCAATTTCTGTGTTTCATCGTCAATAAGAAGTTGCAAGGGATACAGTAAACCAGGAGTGAAGCATCGGAATCTAAAACTGGTCTCACAGTAAAGGTTCAAACATAGGTAGTTAGAAGAGTCAGTCTTCGTGTACTTAAGTCGGCATTGTGCATTTTGTATTTAATACCGATGAAATTTCTGTGTTTCTTCGTCAATAAGAAGGTCCAAGAGATACAGTAAACCTAAAGTGAAGCATCGCAATCTAAAACTGGTCTCACAGGAGAGGTTCGAAACATAAACATTAAGGAGAGTCAGTCTTCTTGTACTTAAGCAGGCATTGTGCCTTTTGTATTTAATTGCGATGCAATTTCTGTGTTTCACAGGTAATATGAACGTCCAAGGGATACAGTAATCCTGAAGTGAAGCATTGGAATCTAAAACTGGTCACACAGGAAAGGTTGAAAACATAGACGGTAACAAGAGACAGTCCTCATGTACTTAGTCGGCATTGTGCCTTTTGTATTTCATTCCGATGAAATTTCTGTGTTTCATCGTCACTAAGAAGTCCAAGGGGTACAGTAAACCTGAAGTGAAGCATCGGAATGTAAAACTGGTCTCACAGGTAAGGTTCATAGCATAATCAGTAAGAAGAGTCAGTCTTCTTGTACTTAAGTCGGCACTGTGCTTTTTGTATTTTATTCCGATGCAATTTCTGTGTTACATGGTCAATAACAAGGTCCAACAGATACAGTAAACATGAAGTGAAGCATCGGAATCTAAAACCGGTCTCACAGGAAAAGTTCAAAACATAGACTGTAAGAAGAGTCAGTCTTCTTGTACTTAAGTCGACATTGTGCCTTTTGTATTTAGTTCCGATGCATTTTCTGTGTTTGATCGTCAATAAGAAGGTCCAAGGGATACAGTAAACCTGAAGTGAAGCATCGGAATCTGAAACTGGTCTCACAGGAAAGGTTGAAAACATAGATAGTAAGAAGAGTCAGTCGTCTTGTACTTACGTCGGCATTGTGCCTTTTGTATTTAATTCCGGTGCAATTTCTGTGTTTCATAGTCAATAAGAAGGTCCAAGGGGTACAGTAAACCTGAAGTGAAGCATCGGAATCTAAAACTGGTCTCACAGGAAGGTTGAAAACATAGACAGTAAGAAAAGTCAGTTTTCTTGTACTTAAGTCTGCATTGTGCCTTTTGTATTTAATTCCGATGCAATTTCTGTGTTTCATCGTCAATAAGAAAGTCCAACGGATACAGTAAACCGGAAGTGAATCATCGGAAACTAAAAGTGGTCTCACAGGAAAAGTTCCAAACATAGACAGTAAGAAGAGTCAGTCTTCGTGTACTTAAGACGGCATTGTGCCTTTTGTATTTAATTCCGATGCAATTTCTGTGTTTCAACGTCAATAAGAAGGTCCAAGGGATACAGTAAACCTGAAGAGAAGCATCGATATCCAAAACTGGTCCCACAGGAAAGGCTCAAATCATAGAGTGTAAGAAGAGTTAGTCCTCTTGTACTTAAGTCAGCGTTGTGCCTTTTGTACTTAACTTCCATGCAATTTCTGTGTTTCATCGTCAATAAAAAGGTCCAAGGAATACAGTAAACGTGAAGTGAAGCATCGATATCTAAAACTGATCTCACAGGAAAGGCTCAAATCATAAAATGTAAGACGAGTCAGTCGTCTTATACTTAAGTCTGCATTGTGCCTTTTGTATTTAATTCCAATGCAATTTCTGTGTTTCATTGTCAATATGAAGTTCCAAGGGATACAGTAAACCTGAAGTGAAGCATCGGAATCGAAAACTGGTCTCACAGGAAAGGTTCAAAACTTAGACAGTAAGAAGAGACATTCCTCTTGTTCTTAAGTCGGCATTGTGCCTTTTGTATTTAATTCCAAAGCAATTTCTTTGTTTCATCGTCGATAAGAAGGTCCAAGGGATACAGTAAACTGAAGTGAAGCATTGGAATCTAAAACTGGTCTCACAGAAAAGGTCGAAAACATAGACAGTAAGAAGAGTCTGTCTTTTTTTACTTAAATCGGCATTGTGCCTTTTCTATTTAATTTCGATGCAATTTCTTTGTTTCATCGTCAATAAGAAGGTCCAAGGGGTACAGTAAACCTGAAGTGAAACATCGGAATCTGAAACAGGTCTCACAGGAAAGGTTGAAAACATAGACAGTAAGAAGTGTCAGTCTTCATGTACTTAAGTCGGCATTGTGCCTTTTGTATTTAATTCCGATGCAATTTCTGTGTTTCATCGTCAATAGGAAGGTCCGAGGGATACAGTAAACCTGAAGCGAAGCATCGGAATCTAAAACTGGTCTCACAGGAAAAGTCGAAAACATAGACAGTAAGAAGAGTCAGTCTTCTTGTACTTAAATCGGCATTGTGCCTTTTTTATTTAATGTCGATGCAATTTCTGTGTTTCATCGTCAATAAGAAGGTCCAAGGGGTACAGTAATCCAGAAGTAAAGCATCGGAATCTAAAACTGGTCTCACAGGAAAGGTTGAAATCATAGGCAATAAGATGAGTCAGTCTTCTTGTACTTAAGTTGGCATTGTGCCTTTTGTATTTATTTCCGATGCAATTTCTGTGTTTTATCGTCAGTAAGAAGCCCCAAGGGATACATTAAACCTGAAGTGAAGTATAGGAATCTAAAACTGGTCTCACAGGAAAGGTTCAAAACATAGACAGTAAGAAGAGTCAGTCTTTTTGTACTTAAGTCGGTATAGTGCCTTTTGTATTGAATTCCGATGCATTTTCTGTGTTTGATCGTCAATAAGAAGGTCCAAGGTATACAGTAAACCTGAAGTGAAGCATTGGAATCTTAAACTGGTATCACAGGAAAGGTTGAAAACAGAGATAATAAGAAGAGTCAGTCTTCTTGTACTTATGTCGGCATTGTGCATTTTGTATTTAATTCCGGTGTAATTTCTGTGTTTCATAGTCAATAAGAAGGTCCAAGGGGTACAGTAAACCTGAAGTGGAGCATCGGAATCTAAAACTGGTCTCACAGGAAACGTTCAAAACATAGACAGTAAGAAGACTCAGTCTTCTTGTACTTAAGTCGGCATTGTGCCTTTTGTATTTAATTCCGAACAATTTCTGTGTTTCATCGTCAATAGGAAGGTCCAAGGGCTACAGTAAACCTGAAGTGAAGCATCGGAATCTAAAACTGGTCTCACAGGAAAGGTTGAAATCATAGACAGTAAGAAAAGCCAGTCTTCTTGTACTTAAATCGGCATTGTGCCTTTTTTATTTAATTTCGATGCAATTTCTGTGCTTCATCGTCAATAAGAAGGTCCAAGGGGTACAGTAATCCTGAAGTAAAGCATCGGAATCTAAAACTGGTCTCACAGGAAATGTTGAAAACGTAGGCAGTAAGATGAGTCCGTCTTCTTGTACTTAAGTCGGCATTGTGCCTTTTGTTTTTAATTCCGATGCAATTTCTGTGTTTCATCGTCAATAAGAAGCCACAAGGGATACATTAAACCTGAAGTGAAGCATCGCAATCTAAAACTGGTCTCACAGGAAAGGTTCAAAACATAGACAGTAAGGAGAGTCAGTCTTCTTGTACTTAAGTCGGCATTGTGCCTTTTGTATTTAGTTCCGATGCATTTTCCGTGTTTGATCGTCAATAAGAAGGTCCAAGGGATACAGTAAACCTGACGTGAAGCATCGGAATCTGAAACTGGTCTCACAGGAAAGGTTGAAAACATAGATAGTAAGAAGAGTCAGTCGTCTTGTACTTATGTCGGCATTGTGGCTTTTGTATTTAATTCCTTTGCAATTTCTGTGTTTCATAGTCAATAAGAAGGTCCAAGGGGTACAGTAAACCTGAAGTGAAGCATCGAAATCTAAAACTGGTCTCACAGGAAAGGTTGAAAATATAGACAGTAAGAAGAGTCAGTCTTCTTGTACTTAAGTCTACATTGTGCCTTTTGTATTTAATTCCGATGCAATTTCTGTTTTTCATCGTCAATAAGAAGGTCAAAGGTTTACAGTAAACCTGAAGTGATTCATCTGAATCTAAAACTGGTCACACAGGAAAGGTTCAAAACGTAGACAGTAAGAAGAGTCAGACTTCTTATTCCCTAAGTAGGCATTGTGCCTTTTGTATATAATTCCGATGCAAATTCTGTGTTTCATCGTCAATAAGAAGGCCCAAGGGATACAGTAAACCTGAAGTGATGCATCGGAATCTGAAACTGGTCTCACAGGAAAGGCTCAAATCATAGAATGTAAGAAGGGTCAGAATTATTTTACTTAAGTCGGAATTGTGCCTTTTGTTTTTAATTCAAATGCAATTTCTGTGTTTCATCGTCAGTAAGAAGGTCCAAGGGACACAGTAAACCTGAAGTGAAGCATCGGAATCTAAAACTGGTTTCACAGGAATGGTTCAAAACATAGACAGTAATTGGAGTCAGTCCTCATGTACTTAAGACCGCATTGTGCATTTTGTATTTATTTCCGATGCAATATCTGTGTTTCATCGTCAATAAGAAGGTCCAAGGGATACAGTAAAGCTGAAGTGAAGCATCGGAATCAAAAATTGCTCTCACATTAAAGGTTCAAAATATAGACAGTAAGAAGAGTCAGTCCTCTTGTACATAAGTCGGCATTGTGCCTTTTGTATTAAATTCGGATGCAATTCCTGTGTTTCATCGTCTATACGAAAGTCCAAGGGATACAGTAGACCTGAAGTGAAGCATCGGACTCTAAAACTGGTCTTACAGGAAAGCTTCAAAGCATAGACACTAAGAAGAGTCAGTCTTCTTGTACTTAAGCCGGCATTGTGCCTTTTGTACTTAATTCCGATGCAATTTCTGTGTTTCATCGTCAATAAGAAGGTCCAAGGGATACAGTAAACCTGAAGTGAAGCATCGGAATCAAAAACTGGTCTCACAGGAAAGGTTCAAATCTTAGACAGTAAGAAGAATCAGTCCTCTGGTACTGAAGTCGGCATTGTGCATTTTGTATTTAATTCCGATGCATTTTCTGTGTTTTATCGTCAACAAGGAGGTCCAAGGGATACGGTAAACCTGAAGTGAAGCATCGGAATCTAAAACTGATATTACAGGAAAGCTTCAAATCATAGACAGGAAAAAGAGTCAGTCCTCTTGTACTTAAGTCGGCATTGTGCCTTTTGTATTTAATTCCGATGCAATATCTGTGTTTCATCGTCTATACGAAGGTCCAAGGGAAACAGTAAACCTGAAATGAAGCTTTGGAACCTAAAACTGGTCTCACAGGAAAAGTTCAAAACATAGACAGTAAGAAGAGTCAGTCTTGTTGTACTTAAGTCGCCATTGTGCCTTTTGTAGTTAATTCCGATGCAATTCCTGTATTTCATCGTCAAAAAGAAGGTCCAAGGGATAAAATAAACCTGAAGTGAAGCATCGGAATCTAAAACTGGTTACACAGGAATGGTTCAAAACATAGACAGTAAATAGAGTTTGTCTTCATGTACTTAAGTCGGCACTGTGCTTTTGTATTTAATTCCGATGCAATTTCTGTCTTTCACCGTCTTTAAGAGGGGTCAAGGGATACAGTAAATCTGAAGTGAAGCATCGGAATCTGAAACTGGTCTGACAGGAAAGGTTCAACACATATACAGTAAGAATAGTCAGTCTTGTAGTACTTAAGAAGGCATTGTGCCTTTTGTATTTAATTCCTATGAAATTTCTGTGTTTCATCAACAATAAGAAGGGTCAAGGGATACAGTAAACCTGAAGTGAAGCATCGATATCTAAAACTGGTCTCACAGGAGAAGCTCAAATCATAGTATGTGAGAAGAGTCGGTCCTCTTGTACTTAAGTCGGCATTGTGCCTTTTGTATTTAATTTCGATAGAAATTCTGTGTTTCATCGTTAATAAGATGGTCCAAGCGATACAATAAACCTGAAGTGAAGCATCGGAATCTATAACTGGTCTCAGAGGAAAGGTTCAAAACATAGACACTAAGAAGAGTCAGTCTTCTTATACTTAAGTCGGCATTGTGCCTTTTGTATTTAATTCCAATGCAATTTCTGTGTTTCATCGTCAATAAGACTGTCCAAGGGGATACAGGAAGCCTGACGTGAATTATCGGATCTAAAACTGGTGTCACAGGAAAGGTTCAAAACATAGACAGTAAGAAGAGTCATTCCTCTTGTACTTCAGTCGGCATTGTGCCTCTTGTATTCAATTCCGATGCCATTTCTGTGTTTCATCGTCAATAAGTAGGTTTAAGGGATACAGTAAACCTGAAGTGAAGCATCGATATCTAAAACTGGTCACACAGGATAGGCTCAAATCTTAGAATGTAAGAAGAGTAAGGCCTCTTGTACTTATGTCGGCTTTGTGCCTTTTGTATTTAATTCCGATGCAATTTCTGTGTTTCATCGTCAATAAGTAGGTCCAAGCGATACAGTAAACCTGAAGTGAGGCATCGAAAGCTAAAACTGGTCTCACAGGAAAGGTTCAAAACATAGACAGTAAGGAGATTCAGACTTCATGTACTTAAGTCGGCATTGTGGCTTTTGTATTTAATTCCGATGCAATTTCTGTGTTTCATCGTCAATAGGAAGGTCCAAGGGATACAGTAAAACTGAAGTGAAGCATCGATATCTACAACTGGTGTCACTGGAAAGGCTCAAATCATAGAATGAAATACGGGTCAGTCCTCTTGTACTTATATTGGCATTGTGCCTTTTCTATTTAATGCCGATGCAATTTCGGTGTTTCATCGTCAATAAGAAGGTCCAAGGGATACAGTAAACCTGAACTGAAGCATCGGAATCTAAAATTGCTCTCACAGGAAAGGTTCAAAACATAGACAGTAAGAAAAATCAGTCCCCTTCGACTTAAGGTTCAAAATTTCTGTGTTTCATCGTCAATAAGAAGGTCCAAATGATACAGTAAACCTGAAATGAAGCATTGATATCTAAATCTGGTCACACAGGAAAGGCACAAATCTTAGATTGTATGAAGAGTAAGTCCTCTAGTACTTATGTCGTCATTGTGCCTTTAGTATTTAATTTCGATGCAATTTCTGTGTTTCATCGTCAATATGAAGGTTCAAGGGATACAGTAAACCTGAATTGAAGCATCGGAATCTAGAACTGGTCTCACAGGAAGGGTTCAAAACCTAGACAGTATGAAGAGTCAGTCTTCTTGTACTTTAGTCGGCATTGTGCCTTTTGTATTTAATTCCGATGCAATTTCTGTGTTTCATCGTCAATACGAAGGTCCAAGGGATACAGTAATCCTGAAGTGAAGGATCGATATATAAAACTGGTCTCACAGGAAAGGCTCAAATCATAGAATGTAAGAAGAGACAGTCCTCTTGTACTTAAGTCGACATTATGCCTTTTGTATTTATATCAAATGCAATTTCTGTGTTTCATCGTCAATTAGAAGGTCCAAGGGATACAGTAAAACTGAAGTGAAGCATCGGAATCTAAAATTGCTCTCACAGGAGAGGTTTAAAACATAGACAGTGAGAAGAGTCAGTCCTCTTGTACTTATGTCGTCATTCTGCCTTTTGTATTTAATTCCGATGCAATTTCTGTGTTTCATCGTCAATACGAAGGCCCAAGGGATACAGTAAACCTGAAGTGAAGCATCGGAATCTAAAACTGGTCTCTCAGGAAAGGTCCAAAACATAGACACTAAGAAGTGTCAGTCTTCTTTTACTTAAGTCGGCATTGTGCATTTTGTATTTAATTGCGATGCAATTTCTGTGTTTCATCATCAATAAGAAGTTCCAAGGGATACAGTAAAACTGAAGTGAAGCATCGGAATCTAAAGTTGCTCTCACAGGACAGGTTCAAAACATAGACAGTAAGAAAAATCTGTCCGCTTGTACTTAAGGTTCAAAATTTCTGTGTTTTATCGTCAATAAGAAGGTCCAAGGATACGGTAATCCTGAATTGAAGCATCGGAATCCAAAACTGGTCTCACAGGAGAGTTTCAAAACATAGACACTAAGAAGAGTCAGTCTTCATGTACTTAAGTCGGCATTGTGCCTTTTGTATTTAATTTCGATGCAATTTCCGTGTTTCATCGTCAATAAGAAGGTCCAAGGGGTACAGTAAGCCTGACGTGAAGCATCGGAATCTAAAACTGGTCTCACAGGAAAAGTTCAAAACATAGACAGTAAGAAGAGTTAGACTTCTTGTACTTAAGTCGGCATTGTGCCTTTTGTATTTAATTCTGATTCAATTTCTGTGTTTCATCGTCAATAGGAAGGTCCAAGTGATAGAGTAAACCTGAAGTGTAGCATCGATATGTACAACTGGTCTCACAGGAAAGGTTCAAATCTAAGAATGTAAGAAGAGTCAGTCCTCATGTACTTAAGTCGGCATTGTGCCTTTTGTATTTAATTCCGATGCAATTTCTGTGTTTCATCGACAATAAGAAAGTCCAAGGGGTACAGTAAGCTTGACGTGAAGCATCGGAATCTAAAACTGGTCTCACAGGAGAGGTTCAAAACATAGACAGTAAGCCGGCCGCGGTGGTCTCGCGGTTCTAGGCGCGCAGTCCGGAACCGTGCGACTGCTACGGTCGCAGGTTCGAATCCTGCCTCGGGCATGGATGTGTGTGATGTCCTTAGGTTAGTTAGGTTTAAGTAGTTCTAAGTTCTAGGGGACTGATGACCACAGCAGTTGAGTCCCATAGCGCTCAGAGCCATTTAACCCATAGACAGTAAGAAGAGTCAGCCTTCTTATACTTAAGTCGGCATTGTGCATTTTGTAATTAATTCCGATGCAATTTCTGTGTTTCATCATCAATACGAAGGTCCAAGGGATACAGTAAAACTAAAGTGAAACATCGGAATCTAAAATTGCTCTTATAGGAAAGGTTCAAAACATAGATAGTAAGAAAAATCAGTCCCCTTGTACTTAAGGTTCAAAATTTCTGTGTTTCATCGTCAATAAGAAGATCCAAGGGATAGAGTAATCGTGAATTGAAGCATCGGAATCCAAAACTGGTCTCACAGGATAGTTTCAAAACAGAGACAGTATGAACAGTCAGTCTTCTTGTACTTAAGTCGACATTGTGCCTTTTGTTTTTAATTCCCATGCAATTCCTGTGTTTCATCGTCAATAAGAAGGTCCAAGGGATACAGTAAACCTGAAGTGATGCATCGGAATCTAAAACTGGTCTCACAGGAAAGGTTCAAAACATAAACAGTAGGAAGAGTCAGTCTTCTTGTACCTAAGTCGGCATTGGGCCTTTTGTAATTAATTCCGTCGCAATTTCTGTGCTTCATCTTCAATAAGAAGGTCCAAGGGATACAGCAAACCTGAAGTGAAGCATCGGAATCTAAAATTGGTCTCACAGGAAAGGTTCAAAACATAGACAGTAAGAAAGTCAGTCTTCTTGTACTTAAGTCGGCATTGTGCATTTTGTATTTAATTCCGATGCAATTTCTGTGTTTCATCGTCAATAGGAAGGTCCAAGGGATACAGTAAGCCTGACGTGAAGCATCGGAATCTAATACTGGTCTCACAGGAAAGGTTCAAAACATAGACAGTAAGAAGAGTCAGTCTTCTTGTACTTATGGTTCAAAATTTCTGTGTTTCATCGTCAATAAGAAGGTCCAAGGGATACTGTAAACCTGAAGTGAAACATCGATATCTAAAACTCGTCTCACAGGACAGGCTCAAATCATAGAATGTAAGAAAAGTCAGTCATCTTGTCCTTAAGTAGGCCTTGTGCCTTTTGCATTTAATTCCGATAAATTTTCTTGTTTCATTGTCAATAAGAAGGACCAAGGGATACAGTAAACCTGAAGTGAAGCATCGGAATCTAAAACTGGTCTCACAGGAGAGGTTCAAATCATAGACAGTAAGAAGAGTCAGTCTTCTTGTACTTAAGTCGGCATTGAGGCTTTTGAAATTAATTCCGATGCAATTTCTGTGTTTCATCTTCAAAAAGAAGGTCCGAGGGATACAGTAAACCTGAAGAGAAGCATCGGAATCTAAAACTGGTTTCACAGGAAAGGCTCAAATCACAGAATGTAAGAAGGGTCAGACCTCTTGTACTTGAGTCGGCATTGTGTCTCTGTATTTAATTCCGGTGCAATTTCCGTGTTTCATCGTCAATAAGAAGGTCCAAGGGATAAAATAAACCTGAAGTGAAGCATCGGAATTTAAAACTGGTTTCACAGGAATGGTTCAAAGCATAGACAGTAAGTAGTGTCAGTGTTCATGTACTTAAGTCGGCATTGTGCCTTTTGTATGTAATTCCGCTGCAATTTCTGTGTTTCCTCGTCAATATGAAGGTTCAAGGGATACAGTAAACCTGAAATGAAGGATCGATATCCAAAACTGGTCTGACAGGAAAGGCTCAAATCATAGAATGTAAGAAGAGACAGTCCTCTTGTACTCAACTCGGCATTGTGCCTTTTGTATTTAATTCCGATGCAAATTCTGTCTTTCATCGCAATTAAGAAGGTCCAAGGGATATAGTAAACCTGGAGTGAAGCATCGGAATGTAAAACTGCTGTCACAGGAAAGGTTCAAAGCATAGACACTAAGAATAGGCCGTCTTCTTGTGCATAGGTCGCCATTGTGCCTTTTGTATTTAATTCCGATGCAATATCTGTGTTTCATCGTCAATAAGAAGGTCCAAGGGATACAGTAAACCTGAAGTGAAGCATCGGAATCCAGAACTGGTCTAACAGGTAAGTTTCAAAACATAGACAGTATGAAGGGTCAGTCTTCTTGTACTTAAGTCGACATTTTGCCTTTTGTATTTAATTCCCATGCAATATCTGTGCTTCATCGTCAATAAGAAGGTCCAAGGGATACAGTAAACCATGAGTGACACATCGTAATCTAAAACTGGCCTCACAGGAAAGGGTCAAAACATAGATACTAAGAAGAGTCAGTCTTCTTGTACTTAAGACGGCATTGTGCCTTTTGTATTTAAATTCGATAGAATTTCTGTGTTTCATCGTCAATAAGATGGTCCAAGGGATACAGTAAATCTGAAGTGAAGCATCGGAATCGGAAACTGGTCTCACAGGAAAGGTTCAAAACATATACAGTAAGAATAGTCAGTCTTGTGGTACTTAAGTCGGTATTGTGCCTTTTGTATTTAATTCCGAAGCCATTTTTGTGTTTCATCGTCAATACGAAGCTCCAAAGGGATACAGTAAACCTGAAGTGAAGCATTGTAATCCAAAACTGGTCTCACAGTAAGGTTTCATAACTTAGGCTGTAAGAAGAGTCAGTCTTCTTGTACTTAAGTCGGCATTGTGCCTTTTGTATCTAATTCAGATTTTAATTTCTGTGTTTCATCGTCAATACGAAGGTCCAAGGGATACAGTAAACCTGAAGTGAAGCATCGGAATCTAAAACTGGTCTCACAGGGAAGTTTCAAAACATAGACACAAAGAAGAGTCAGTCTTCATGTACTTAAATCGGCATTGTGCCTTTTGTATTTAATTCCGATGCAATTTCCGTGTTTCATCGCCAATAAGAAGGTCCAAGGGGTACAGTAAGCCTGACGTGAAGCATCGGAATCTAAACCTGGTCTCACAGGAAAGGTTCAAAACATAGACAGTAAGAAGAGTTAGACTTCTTGTACTTAAGTCGGCATTGAGCCTTTTGTATTTAATTCCGATGCAATTTCTGTGTTTCATCGTCAATAGGAAGGTCCAAGTGATAGAGTAAACCTGAAGTGAAGCATCGATACGTACAACTGGTCTCACAGGAAAGGCTCAAATCTTAGAATGTAAGAAGAGTCAGTCCTCGTGTACTTAAGTCGGCATTGTGCCTTTTGTATTTAATTCTGATGCAATTTCTGTGTTTCATCGTCAATAAGAAGGTCCAAGGAATACAGTAAACCTGAAGTGAAGCATCGGAATCTACAACTGGTCTCACAGGAAAGGTTAAAAGCAGAGACAGTAAGAAGAGTCAGTCTTCTTGTACTTAACTCGGCATTCCACCTTTTGTATTTTATTCCGATGCAATTTCTGTGTTGCATCGACAATAAGAAAGTCCAAGGGGTACAGTAAGCTTGACGTGAAGCATCGGAATCTAAAACTGGTCTCACAGGAAAGGTTCAAATCATAGACAGTAAGAACAGTCAGCCTTCTTATACTTAAGTCGGCATTGTGCATTTTGTAATTAATTCCGATGCAATTTCTGTGTTTCATCATTAATACGAAGGTCCAAGGGATACAGTAAAACTAAAGTGAAACATCGGAATCTAAAATTGCTCTCACAGGAAAGTTTCAAATCATAGACAGTAAGAAAAATCAGTCCCCTTGTACTTAAGGTTCAAAATTTCTGTGTTTCATCGTCAATAAGAAGGTCCAAGGGATACAGTAATCGTGAACTGAAGCATCGGAATCTGAAACTGGTCTCACAGGGATAGGAGTCAGTCTTCTTGTACTTAAGTCGGCATTGTGCCTTTTGTATTTAACTCCGATGCAATTTCTGTGTTTCATCGTCAATAAGAAGGTCCAAGGGATACAGTAAACCTGAAGTAAAGCTTCGATATCTAAAACTGGTCACACAGGAAAGGCTCAAATCTTAGAATGTAAGAAGAGTAAGTCCTCTTGTACTTATGTCGGCATTGTGCCTTTTGTATTTAATTCCGATGCAATTTCTGTGTTTCATTGTCAATAAGAAGGTCCAAGGGACACAGCAAACCTGAAGTGAAGCATCGGAATCTAAAACTGGTCTCACAGGAAAGGTTCAAAACATAGACAGTAAGAAAGTCAGCCTTCTTGTACTTAAGTCGGCATTGTGCATTTTGTATTTAATTCCGATGCAATTTCTCTGTTTCATCATCAATAAGAAGTTCCAAGGGATACAGTAATATTGAAATTAAGCATCGGAATCTAAAGTTGCTCTCACAGGAAGGGTTCAAAGCATAGACAGTAAGCCGCATCTCGTGGTCGTGCGGTAGCGTTCTCGCTTCCCACGCCGGGTTCCCGGGTTCAATTCCCAGCGGGGTCAGGGATTTTCACTTCCTCGTGATGACTGGGTGTTGTGAGCTGTCCTTAGGTTAGTTAGGTTTAAGTAGTTCTTCTTTCTAGGGGACTGATGACCATAGATGTTAAGTCCTATAGTGCTCAGAGCCATTTGAACCATGGACAGTAAGAAAAATCAGTCCGCTCGTACTTAAGGTTCAAAATTTCTGTGTTTCATCGTCAATAAGAAGGTCCAAGGGATACACTTATCCTGAATAGAAACATCGGAATCCAAAACTGGTCTCACAGGAAAGTTTCAAAACATAGACACTAAGAAGAGTCAGTCTTCTTGTACTTAAGTCGGCATTGTGCCTTTTGTATTTAATTCCGATGCAATTTCCGTGTTTCATCGTCAATAAGATGGTCCAAGGGGTACAGTAAGCCTGGTGTGAAGCATCGGAATCTAAAACTGGTCTCTCAGGAAAGGTTCAAAACATAGACAGTAAGAAGAGTCATTCCTCTTGTACTTAAGTCGGCATTGTGCCTCTTCTATTCAATTCCGATGCAATTTCTGTGTTTCAACGTCAATAAGATGGTCCAAGGGGTACAGTAAGCCTGGTGTGAAGCATCGGAATCTAAAACTGGTCTCTCAGGAAAGGTTCAAAACATAGACAGTAAGAAGAGTAATTCCTCATGTACTTAAGTCGGCATTGTGCCTTTTGTATTTAATTCCGATGCAATTTCTGTGTTTCATCGTCAATAAGAAGGTCTAAGGGATACAGTAAATCTACAGTGAAGCATCAGAATCTGAAACTGGTCTCACAGGAAAGGTTCAAAATTTATTCAGTAAGAATAGTCAGTCTAGTAGTACTTAAGTCGGCATTGTGCCTTTAGTATTTAATTCCTATGCAATTTCTGTGTTTCATCGTCAATAAGAAGTTCCAAGGGATACAGTAAACCTGAAGTGAGGCATCGGAATCTATAACTGGTCTCACAGGAAGGGTTCAAAACATAGACAGTAAGAAGAGTCAGTCTTCTTTTACTTAAGTCGACATTGTGCCTTTTGTATGTAATTCCGGTGAAATTTCTGTGTTTCATCGTCACTAAGAAGGTCCAAGGCATACAGTAAACATGAAGTGAAGCATCGGAATCTGAAACTGGTCTCACAGGGAAGGTTCAAACATAGACAGTAAGAAGAGTCAGACTTCTTGTACTTAAGTCGGCATTGTGCCTTTTGTATTTAATTCCGATGCAATATCTGTGTTTCATCGTCAATACGAAGGTCCAAGGGATACTGTAAACTTGAAGTGAAGCATCGATATCTACAACTGGTTTCACAGGAAAGGCTCAAATCATAGAATGTAAGAAGAGTCAGTCCTCATGTACTTAAGTCGGCATTGTGCCTTTTGTATTTAATTCAGATGCAATTTCTGTGTTTCATCATCAATAAGAAGGTCCAAGGTATACAGTAAAACAGAAGTGATGCAAAAGAATCTAAAACTGGTCTCACAGGAAAGGTTCAAAGCATTGACAGTAAGAAGAGTCAGTCGTCTTGTACTTAAGTCGGCATTGTGCACTTTGTATTGAATTCCGATCCTATATCTGTGTTTCATCGTTAATAAGGAGGTCCAAGGGATACAGTAAACCTGAAGTGACGCATCGGAATCTAAAACTGTTCTCACAGGAAAGGTTCAAAACATAGACAGTAAGAAGAGTCAGTCTTCTTGTACTTAAGTCGGCATTGTGCCTTTTGTATTTAATTCCGTTGCAATTTCTGTCTTTCATCGTCTATTAGAAGGTCCAAGGGATACAGTAAACCTGAAGTGAAGCATCGGGATCTGAAACTGGTCTCACAGGAAAGGTTCAAAAATAGACAGTAGGAAGAGACAGTCTTCTTGTAGTTAAGTCGCCATTTTGCCTTTTGTATTTAATTTCGATGCAATTTCTGTGTTTCATCGTCAATACGAAGGTCCAAGGGAAACAGTAAACCTGAAGTGAGGGATCGATATCTAAAACTAGTCCCACAGGAAAGGCTCAAATCATAGAATGTAAGAAGATTCAGTCCCCTTGTACTTAAGTCGGCATCGTGCCTTTTGTATGTAATTCCGATGCAATATCTGTGTTTCATCGTCAATAAGAAGGTCCAAGAGATACACTCAACCTGAAGTGAAACATCGGAATCTAAAACTGGTCTCACAGGAAAGGTTCAAAACATGGACACTAAGAAGAGTCAGTCCTCTTGTACTTAAGGTGGCATTGTGCATTTGGTATTCCGATGCAATTTCTGTGTTTCATCGTCAATAAGAAGGTCCAAGAGATACAGTAAACCTGACGTGATGCATCGGAATCTTAAACTGGCCTCACAGGAAAGGTTCAAAACATAGACAGTAAGAAGAGTCAGTCCTCTTGTACATAAGTCGTCATTAAGAATTTTGTATTTAAATCCGATGCAATGTCTGTGTTTCGTCATTAATGAGGAGGTCCAAGGGATACAGTAAACCTGAAGTGAAGAATCGGAATCTACAACTGGTCCCACAGGAAAGCTTCAAAACATAGACAGTAAGAAGAAACAGTCTTCTTGTACTTAAGTCGGCATTGTGCCTATTATATTTCATTCCGATCCAAATTCTGTGTCTCATCGTCAATAAGACGGTCCAAGGGATATAGTAAACCTGAAGTGAAGCATCGATTGCTAAAACTGGTCTCACAGGAAAGGCTTAAATCATAGAATATAAGATGAAGCAGTCCTCTTGTACTTAAGTCGGCATTGTGCCTTTTGTATTTAATTCCGATGCAATTTCTGTGTTTCATCGACAATACGAAGGTCGAAGCGATACAGTAAACCTGAAGTGAAGCATCGGAGTCTAAAACTGGTCTCAAAGGAAAGGTTCAAAGCATAGACACTACGAAGAGTCAGTCTTCTTGTACTTAAGTCGGCATTGTGCCTTTTGTATTTAATTCCGATGCAATTTCTGTCTTTCATCGTCAATAAGAAGGTTCAAGGGATACAGTAAACCTTAAGTTAAACTTCGGAATCTAAAACTGGTCTCACAGGAAAGGTTCAAAACATAGACAGTAAGAAGAGTCAATCCTCTTGTACTTAAGTCTGCATTAAGCATTTTGTATTAAATTCCGATGCAATTTCTGTGTTTCATCATTACTGAGGAGGTCCCAGGGATACAGTAAACCTGAAGTGAAGCATCGGAATCTACAACTGGTCTCACAGGAAAGGTTCAAAACATAGACAGTAAGAAGGGTCATTCCTCTTGTACTTAAGTCGGCATTGTGCCTTTTGCGTTTAATTCTGATGCAATTTCTGTGTTTCATCGTTAATAAGAAGGTCGAAGGGATACAGTAAACCTAAACTGAAGCATCGGCATCTAAAACTGATCTCACAGGAAAGGTTCAAAACATAGACAGTAAGAAGAGTCAGACTTCTTGTACTTAAGTCGGCATTATGCCTTTTGTATTTAATTCCGATGCAATTTCTGTGTTTCAACGTCAATAGGAAGGTTTAAGGGATACAGTAAACCTGAAGTGAAGCATCGATATCTAAAACTGGTCTCACAGGAAAGGCTCAAATCTTAGATTGTATGAAGAGTCAGTCCTCTTGTACTTAAGCCGGCATTGTGCCTTCTGTACTTAAGTCCGATGCAATTTCTGTGTTTCATCGTCAATAAGAAGGTCCAAGGGATACAGTAAACGTGAAGTGAAACATCGGAATCCCAAACTGGTCTAACAGGAAAGGTTCAAAACATAGACACTTAGAAGAGTCAGTCTTCTTGTACTTAAGTCGGCATTGTGCCTTTTGTATTTAGTTCCGGTGCAATTTCTGTCTTTCATTGTCAACAAGAAGGTCCAAAGGATACAGTAAACCTGAAGTGAAGAATCGGAACCTAAAACTGGTCTCACAGGAAAGGTTCATACCATAGACAGTAAGAAAAGTCAGACTTCTTGTACTTAAGTCGGCATTGTGCCTTTTGTATTTAATTCTGATGCAATTTCTGTATTTCATCGTCAATAAGAAGGTCCAAGGGATACAGTAATCCTGAACTGAAGCATCGATATCTAAAACTGATCTCACAGGAAAGGCTCAAATCTTAGAATGTAAGAAGAGTAAGTCCTCTTGTACTAAAGTCGGCATTGTGCCTTTTGTATTTAATTCCGATGCAATTTTTGTATTTCATCGTCAATAGGAAGATCCAAGGGATACAGTAATCCTGAACTGAAGCATCGATATCTAAAATTAGTCTCACAGGAAAGTCTCAAATCTTAGAATGAAAGAAGAGTAAGTCCTCTTGTACTTAAGTCGGCATTGTGCCTTTTGTATTTAATTCCGATGCAATTTCTGTGTTTCATCGTCAAAAAGAAGGCCGAAGGGATACAGTAAACCTGAAGTGAAGCATCGGAATCGAAAACTGGTCTCATAGGAAAGGTTCAAATCATAGACGGTAAGATGAATCAGTCTTCTTGTACTTAAGTCGGCATTGTGCCTTTTGTATTGAATACCGTTGCAATTTCGGTGTTTCATCGTCAATAAGAAGGCCCAAGAGATAGAGTAAACCTGAAGTGATGCATCGGAATCCAAAACTGGCCTCACAGGAAAGGTTCAAAACATAGACAGTAAGAAGAGTCAGTCCTCTTGTACTTAAGTCGTCATTAAGCATTTTGTATTTAAATCCGATGCAATGTCTATGTTTCGTCATTAATGAGGAGGTCTAAGGGATGCAGTAAACCTGAAGTGAAGCATCGGAATCTACAACTGGTGTCACAGGAAGGGTTCAAAACATAGAGAGTAAGAAGAGTCAGTCTTCTTTTACTTAAGTCGACATTGTGCCTTTTGTATGTAATTCCGGTGAAATTTCTGTGTTTCATCGTTACTAAGAAGGTCCAAGGCATACAGTAAACATGAAGTGAAGCATCGGAATCTGAAACTGGTCTCACAGGGAAGGTTCAAAACATAGACAGTAAGAAGAGTCAGACTTCTTGTACTTAAGTCGCCACTTTGCCTTTTGTATTTAGTTCCGATGCAATATCTGTGTTTCATCGTCAATACGAAGGTCTAAGGGATACTGTAAACTTGAAGTGAAGCATCGATATCTACAACTGGTCTCACAGGAAAGGCTCAAATCATAGAATGTAAGAAGAGTCAGTCCTCATGTACTTAAGTAGGCATTGTACCTTTTGTATTCAATTCAGATGCAATTTATGTGTTTCATCGTCAATAAGAAGGTCCAAGGGATACAGTAAACCTGAAGTGAAGCATCAGAATCTACAAGTGGTCTCACAGGAAAGGTTAAAAGCAGAGACAGTAAGAAGAGTCAGTCTTCTTGTACTTAAGTCGGCATTGTACCTTTTGTATTTAATTCCAATGCAATTTCTGTGTTTCTTCGTCAATATGAAGGTCCAAGGTATACAGTAAACCTGAAGTGAAGCATCGGAATCTAAAACTGGTCTCACAGGAAGGGTTCAAAACGTAGACAGTAAGAAGAGTCAGTCTTCTTTTACTTAAGTCGACATTGACCCTTTTGTATGTAATTCCGGTGCAATTTCTGTGTTTCATAGTCAATAAGAAGGTCCAAGAGATACACTAAACCTGAAGTGAAACATTGGAATCTAAAACCGGTCTCACAGGAAAGGTTCAAAACATAGACACTAAGAAGAGTTAGTCTTCTTGTACTTAAGACGGCATTGTGCCTTTTGTATGTAATTCCCATGCAATTTCTGTGTTTTATCGTCAAAAAGAAGGTCGAAGGAATACAGTAAACCTGAAGTGAAGCATCGGAATCTAAAACTGGTCTCACAGGAAAGGTTCAAATCATAGGCAGTAAGAAGAGTTAGTCCTTTTGTACGTAAGTCGTCATTGTGCATTTTGTATTTAATTCCGATGCAATTTCTGTGTTTCTTCGTCAATATGAAGGTCCAAGGTATACAGTAAAACAGAAGTGATGCATCGGAATCTAAAACTGGTCTCACAGGAAAGGTTCAAAGCATTGACAGTAAGAAGAGTCAGTCCTCTTGTACTTAAGTCGGCATTGTGCGCTTTGTATTGAATTCCGATCCAATATCTGTGTTTCATCGTTAATAAGGAGGTCCAAGGGATACAGTAAACCTGAAGTGACGCATCGGAATCTCAAACTGGTCTCACAGGAAAGGTTCAAAACATAGACAGTAAGAAGAGTCAGTCTTCTTGTACTTAAGTCGGCATTGTGTCTTTTGTATTTAATTCCGATGCAATTTCTGTCTTTCATCGTCAATTAGAAGGTCCAAGGGATACAGTAAACCTGAAGTGAAGCATCGGAATCTGAAACTGGTCTCACAGGGAAGGTTCAAAAATAGACAGTAAGAAGAGACAGTCTTCTTGTAGTTAAGTTGCCATTTTGCCTTTTGTATTTAATTTCGATGCAATTTCTGTGTTTCATCGTCAATACGAAGGTCCAAGGGAAACAGTAAACCTGAAGTGAGGGATCGATATCTAAAAGTAGTCCCACAGGAAAGGCTCAAATCATAGAATGTAAGAAGATTCAGTCCTCTTGTACTTAAGTCGGCATCGTGCCTTTTGTATGTAATTCCGATGCAATATCTGTGTTTCATCGTCAATAAGAAGGTCCAAGAGATACACTAAACCTGAAGTGAAACATCGGAATCTAAAACTGGTCTCACAGGAAAGGTTCAAAACATAGACACTAAGAAGAGTCAGTCCTCTTGTACTTAAGGTGGCATTGTGCATTTGGTATTCCGATGCAATTTCTGTGTTTCATCGTGAATAGGAAGGTCCAAGAGATACAGTAAACCTGACGTGATGCATCGGAATCTAAAACTGGCCTCACAGGAAAGGTTCAAAACATAGACAGTAAGAAGAGTCAGTCCTCTTGTACTTAAGTCGTCATTAAGAATTTTGTATTTAAATCCGTTGCAATGTCTGTGTTTCGTCATTAATGAGGAGGTCCAAGGGATACAGTAAACCTGAAGTGAAGCATCGGAATCTACAACTGGTCTCACAGGAAAGCTTCAAAACATAGACAGTAAGAAGAATCAGTCTTCTTGTACTTAAGTCGGCATTGTGCCTTTTATCTTTCATTCCGATGCAATTTCTGTGTCTCATCGTCAATAAGACGGTCCAAGGGATATAGTAAACCTGAAGTGAAGCATCGGAATCTAAAACTGGTCTCACAGGAAAGGTTCAAAACATACGCACTAAGAAGAGTCAGTCTTCTTGTACTTAAGTCGGCATTGTGCCTTTTGTATTTAATTCCGATGCAATTTCTGTGTTTCATCGTCAATAAGAAGGTACAAGGGATACAGTAAACCTGAAGTGAAACATCGATTGCTAAAACTGGTCTCACAGGAAAGGCTTAAATCATAGAATATAAGATGAAGCAGTTTTGTTGTACTTAAGTCGGCATTGTGCTATTGTATTTAATTCCGATGCAATTTCTGTGTTTCATCGACAATACGAAGGTCCAAGCGATACAGTAAACCTGAAGTGAAGCATCGCAGTCTAAAACTGGTCTCAAAGGAAAGGTTCTAAGCATAGACACTAAGAAGAGTCAGTCTTATTGTACTTAAGTCGGCATTGTGCCTTTTGCATTTAATTCCGATGCAATTTCTGTCTTTCATCGTCAAAAAGAAGGTTCAAGGGATACAGTAAACCTTAAGTTAAACTTCGGAATCTAAAACTGGTCTCACAGGAAAGGTTCAAAACATAGACAGTAAGAAGAGTCAATCCTCTTGTACTTAAGTCTGCATTAAGCATTTTGTATTAAATTCCGATGCAATTTCTGTGTTTCATCATTACTGAGGAGGTCCAAGGGATACAGTAAACCTGAAGTGAAGCAACGGAATCTACAACTGGTCTCACAGGAAAGGTTCAAAACATAGACAGTAAGAAGGGTCATTCCTCTTGTACTTAAGTAGGCAATGTGCCTTTTGTGTTTAATTCTGATGCAATTTCTGTGTTTCATCGTTAATAAGATGGTCCAAGGGATACAGTAAACCTAAACCGAAGCATCGGCATCTAAAACTGATCTCACAGGAAAGGTTCAAAACATAGACAGTAAGAAGAGTCAGACTTCTTGTACTTAAGTCGGCATTATGCCTTTTGTATTTAATTCCGATGCAATTTCTGTGTTTCAACGTCAATAGGAAGGTCCAAGGGATAAAGTAAACCTGAAGTGAAGAATCGATATCTAAAACTGGTCTCAAAGGAAAGGCTCAAATCTTAGAGTGTATGAAGAGTCAGTCCTCTTGTACTTAAGCCGGCATTGTGCCTTTTGTACTTAAGTCCGAAGCAATTTCTGTGTTTCATCGTCAATAAGAAGGTCCAAGGGATACAGTAAACCTGAAGTGAAGAATCGGAATGTAAAACAGGTCTCACAGGAAAGGTTCAAATCATAGCCAGTAAGAAGAATCGGTCCCCTTGTACTTAAGGTTCAAAATGTCTGTGTTTCATCGTCAATAAGAAGGTCCAAGGGATACAGTAAACGTGAAGTGAAGCATCGGAATCCCAAACTGGTTTAACAGGAAAGGTTAAAAACATAGACACTTAGAAGAGTCTGTCTTCTTGTACTTAAGTCGGCATTGTGCCTTTTGTATTTAGTTCCGGTGCAATTTCTGTCTTTCATCGTCAACAAGAAGGTCCAAAGGATACAGTAAACCTGAAGTGAAGAATCGGAACCTAAAACTGGTCTCACAGGAAAGGTTCATACCATAGGCAATAAGAAAAGTCAGACTTCTTGTACTTAAGTCGGCATTGTGCCTTTTGTGTTTAATTCTGATGCAATTTCTGTATTTCATCGTCAATAGGAAGGTCCAAGGGATACAGTAATCCTGAACTGAAGCATCGATATCTAAAACTGATCTCACAGGAAAGGCTCAATTGTTAGAATGTAAAAAGAGTAAAACCTCTTGTACTTAAGTCGGCATTGTGCCTTTTGTATTTAATTCCGATGCAATTTCTGTATTTCATATTCAATAGGAAGATCCAAGGGATACAGTAATCCTGAACATAAGCATCGATATCTAAAACTGGTCTCACAGGAATGGCTCAAACCTTAGAATGAAAGAAGAGTAAGTCCTCTTGTACTTAAGTCGGCATTGTGCCTTTTGTATTTAATTCCGATGCAATTTCTGTGTTTCATCGTCATAAAGAAGGTACAAGGGATACAGTAAACCTGAAGTGAAACATCGGTAGCTAAAACTGGTCTCACAGAAATAGGCTTAAATCATAGAATATAAGATGAAGCAGTCCTCTTGTACTTAAATCGGCATTGTGCCTTTTGTATTTAATTCCGATGCAATTTCTGTGTTTCATCGACAATACGAAGGTACAAGCGATACAGTAAATCTGAAGTGAAGCATCGGAGTCTAAAACTGGTCTCACAGGAAAGATTCAAAGCATAGACACTAAGAATAGTCAGTCTTCTTGTACTTAAGTCGGCATTGTGCCTTTTGTATTTAATTCCGATGCAATTTCTGTGTTTCATCGTCAATAAGAAGGTCCAAGGTATTCAGTAAAACAGAAGTGATGCATCGGAATCTAAAACTGGTCTCACAGGAAAGGTTCAAAGCATTGACAGTAAGAAGAGTCAGTGCACTTGTACTTAAGTCGGCATTGTGCACTTTGTATTTAATTCCGATCCAATATCTGTGTTTCATCGGTAATAGGAAGGTCCAAGGGATACAGTAAACCTGAAGTGAAGCATCGGAATCTAAAACTGGTCTCACAGTAAAGGTTCAAAACTTAGCCAGTTAGAAGAATCAGTTCCCTTGTACTTAAGGTTCAAAATGTCTGTGTTTCATCGTTAAGAAGAAGGTCCAAGGGATACAGTAAACGTGAAGTGAAGCATCGGAATCCGAAACTGGTCTAATAGGAAAGGTTCAAAACATAGACACATAGAAGTGTCAGTCTTCTTGTACTTAAGTCGGCATTGTGCCTTTTGTATTTAATTCCGATGCAATTTCTGTATTTCATCGTCAATAGGAAGGTCCAAGGGATACAGTAATCCTGAACTGAAGCATCGATATCTTAAACTGGTCTCACAGGAAAGGTTCAAATCTTAGAATGAAAGAAGAGTAAGTCCTCTTGTACTTAAGTCGGCATTGTGCCTTTTGTATTTAATTCCGATGAAATTTCTGTGTTTCATCGTCAAAAGGAAGGTCGAAGGGATACAGTAAACCTGAAGTGAAGCATCGGAATCGAAATCTGGTCTCACAGGAAAGGTTCAAAACATAGACGGTAAGAAGAATCAATGTTCTTGTACTTAAGTCGGCATTGTGCCTTTTGTATTGAATTCCGATGCAATTACTGTGTTTCATCGTCAATAAGAAGGTACAAGGGATACAGTAAACCTGATGTGAAGCATCGATAACTTCAACTGGTCTCACAGGAAAGACTTAAATCATAGAATATAAGACGAAACAGTCCTCTTGTACTTAAGTCGACATTGTGCCTTTTGTATTCAATTCCGATGATATTTCTGTGTTTCATCGTCAATAAGAAGGTACAAGGGATACAGTAAACCTGAATTGAAGCATTGGAAACTATAAGTGGACTCTCAGAAAAGGTTCAAAGCATAGTTAGTAAGAGGAATCAGTCTTCTTGTGCTTAAGTCAGCTTTGTGCATTTTGTATTTAATTCCGATGCAATTTCTGTGTTTCATCGCCAATAAGAAGGTCAAAGGGATACAGTAAAACTGAAGTGAAGCATCGGAATCTAAAACTGGTCTCCAGGAAAGGTTTAAAACATAGACACTAAGAAGAGTCAGTCTTCTTCTACTTAACTCGGCACTGTCCCTTTTGTATTTAATTCCGATGCAATTTCTGTGTTCCATCGTCAATGAGAAGGTCCAATGGATACAGTGAACCTGAAGTGAAGCATCGGAATCTAAAACTTGTCTCACAGGAAAGGTTCAAAT
The DNA here is from genome assembly GCF_023864345.2 of Schistocerca serialis cubense. NCBI lineage: Eukaryota > Metazoa > Arthropoda > Insecta > Orthoptera > Acrididae > Schistocerca > Schistocerca serialis. Next base: position 170,608,611 of record NC_064649.1, read on the forward strand.
CATAGACAGTAAGAAGAGTTAGTCCTCTTGTACGTAAGTCGTCATTGTGCATTTTGTATTTAATTCCGATGCAATTTCTGTGTTTCATCGTCGATAAGAAGGTCCAAGGTATACAGTAAAACAGAAGTGATGCATCGGAATCTAAAACTGGTCTCACAGGAAAGGTTCAAAGCATTGACAGTAAGAAGAGTCAGTGCACTTGTACTTAAGTCAGCAATGTGCACTTTGTATTTAATTCCGATCCAATATCTGTGTTTCACCGTTAATAGGAAGGTCCAAGGGATACAGTAAACCTGAAGTGAAGCATTGGAATCTAAAAGTGGTCTCACAATAAAGGTTCAAAACATAGACTGTAAGAAGAGTCAGTCTTCTTGTACTTAAGTCGGAATTGTGCCTTTTGTATTTAATTCCGATGCAATTTCTGTAATTCATCGTCAATAGGGAGGTCCAAGGGATACAGTAATCCTGAACTGAAGCATCGATATCTAAAACTGATCTCACAGGAAAGGCTCAAATCTTAGAATGTAAGAAGAGTAAGTCCTCTTGTACTTAAGTCGGCATGTGCCATTTGTATTTAATTCCGATGCAATTTCTGTATTTCATCGTCAATAGGAAGGTCCAAGGGATACAGTAATCCTGAATTGAAGCATCGATATCTAAAACTGGTCTCACAGGAAAGGCTCTCATCTTAGAATGAAAGAAGAGTAAGTCCTCTTGTACTTAAGTCGGCATTGTGCCTTTTGTATTTAATTCCGATGAAATTTCTGTGTTTCATCGTCAAAAGGAAGGTCGAAGGGATACAGTAATCCTGAAGTGAAGCATCGGAACCGAAAACTGGTCTCACAGGAAAGGTTCAAAACATAGACGGCAAGAAGAATCAATCATCTTGTACTTAAGTCGGCATTGTGCCTTTTGTATTGAATTCCGATGCAATTACTGTGTTTCATCGTCAATAAGAAGGTACAAGGGATACAGTAAACCTGAAGTGAAGCATCGATAACTTAAACTGTCTCACAGGAAAGGCTTCAATCATAGAATATAGGACGAAACAGTCCTCTTGTACTTAAGTCGGCATTGTGCTTTTTGTATTCAATTCCGATGCCATTTCTGTGTTTCATCGTCAATAAGAAGGTACAAGGGATACAGTAAACCTGAATTGAAGCATTGGAAACTATAAGTGGTCTCTCAGAAAAGGTTCAAAACATAGTTAGTAAGAGGAGTCAGACTTCTTGTGCTTAAGTCAGTTTTGTGCATTTTGAATTTAATTCCGATGCAATTTCTGTGCTTCATCGCCAATAAGAAGGTCAAAGGGATACAGTAAAACTGAAGTGAAGCATCGGAATCTAAAACTGGTCTCCAGGAAACGTTTAAAACATAGACACTAAGAAGAGTCAGTCTTCTTCTACTTAAGTCGGCATTGTCCCTTTTGTATTTAATTCCGATGCAATTTCTGTGTTTCATCGTCAATGAGAAGGTCCAATGGATACAGTGAACCTGAAGTGAAGCATCGGAATCTAAAACTTGTCTCACAGGAAAGGTTCAAATCATAGACAGTAAGAAGAGTTAGTCCTCTTGTACTTAAGTCGTCATTGTGCATTTTGTATTTAATTCCGATGCAATTTCTGTGTTTCATCGTCAATAAGAAGGTCCAAGGTATACAGTAAAACAGAAGTGATGCATCGGAATCCAAAACTGGTCTCACAGGAAAGGTTCAAAGCATTGACGGTAAGAAGAGTCAGTGCACTTGTACTTAAGTCGGCAATGTGCACTTTGTATTTAATTCCGATCCAATATCTGTGTTTCATCGTTAATAGGAAGGTCCAAGGGATACAGTAAACCTGAAGTGAAGCATCGGAATCTAAAACTGGTCTCACAGTAAAGGTTCAAAACTTAGCCAGTTAGAAGAATCAGTTCCCTTGTACTTAAGGTTCAAAATGTCTGTGTTTCATCGTTAAGAAGAAGGTCCAAGGGATACAGTAAACGTGAAGTGAAGCATCGGAATCCGAAACTGGTCTAATAGGAAAGGTTCAAAACATAGACACATAGAAGTGTCAGTCTTCTTGTACTTAAGTCGGCATTGTGCCTTTTGTATTTAATTCCGATGCAATTTCTGTATTTCATCGTCAATAGGAAGGTCCAAGGGATACAGTAATCCTGAACTGAAGCATCGATATCTTAAACTGGTCTCACAGGAAAGGTTCAAATCTTAGAATGAAAGAAGAGTAAGTCCTCTTGTACTTAAGTCGGCATTGTGCCTTTTGTATTTAATTCCGATGAAATTTCTGTGTTTCATCGTCAAAAGGAAGGTCGAAGGGATACAGTAAACCTGAAGTGAAGCATCGGAATCGAAATCTGGTCTCACAGGAAAGGTTCAAAACATAGACGGTAAGAAGAATCAATGTTCTTGTACTTAAGTCGGCATTGTGCCTTTTGTATTGAATTCCGATGCAATTACTGTGTTTCATCGTCAATAAGAAGGTACAAGGGATACAGTAAACCTGATGTGAAGCATCGATAACTTCAACTGGTCTCACAGGAAAGACTTAAATCATAGAATATAAGACGAAACAGTCCTCTTGTACTTAAGTCGACATTGTGCCTTTTGTATTCAATTCCGATGATATTTCTGTGTTTCATCGTCAATAAGAAGGTACAAGGGATACAGTAAACCTGAATTGAAGCATTGGAAACTATAAGTGGACTCTCAGAAAAGGTTCAAAGCATAGTTAGTAAGAGGAATCAGTCTTCTTGTGCTTAAGTCAGCTTTGTGCATTTTGTATTTAATTCCGATGCAATTTCTGTGTTTCATCGCCAATAAGAAGGTCAAAGGGATACAGTAAAACTGAAGTGAAGCATCGGAATCTAAAACTGGTCTCCAGGAAAGGTTTAAAACATAGACACTAAGAAGAGTCAGTCTTCTTCTACTTAACTCGGCACTGTCCCTTTTGTATTTAATTCCGATGCAATTTCTGTGTTCCATCGTCAATGAGAAGGTCCAATGGATACAGTGAACCTGAAGTGAAGCATCGGAATCTAAAACTTGTCTCACAGGAAAGGTTCAAATCATAGACAGTAAGAAGAGTTAGTCCTCTTGTACGTAAGTCGTCATTGTGCATTTTGTATTTAATTCCGATGCAATTTCTGTGTTTCATCGTCGATAAGAAGGTCCAAGGTATACAGTAAAACAGAAGTGATGCATCGGAATCTAAAACTGGTCTCACAGGAAAGGTTCAAAGCATTGACAGTAAGAAGAGTCAGTGCACTTGTACTTAAGTCAGCAATGTGCACTTTGTATTTAATTCCGATCCAATATCTGTGTTTCACCGTTAATAGGAAGGTCCAAGGGATACAGTAAACCTGAAGTGAAGCATTGGAATCTAAAAGTGGTCTCACAATAAAGGTTCAAAACATAGACTGTAAGAAGAGTCAGTCTTCTTGTACTTAAGTCGGAATTGTGCCTTTTGTATTTAATTCCGATGCAATTTCTGTAATTCATCGTCAATAGGGAGGTCCAAGGGATACAGTAATCCTGAACTGAAGCATCGATATCTAAAACTGATCTCACAGGAAAGGCTCAAATCTTAGAATGTAAGAAGAGTAAGTCCTCTTGTACTTAAGTCGGCATGTGCCATTTGTATTTAATTCCGATGCAATTTCTGTATTTCATCGTCAATAGGAAGGTCCAAGGGATACAGTAATCCTGAATTGAAGCATCGATATCTAAAACTGGTCTCACAGGAAAGGCTCTCATCTTAGAATGAAAGAAGAGTAAGTCCTCTTGTACTTAAGTCGGCATTGTGCCTTTTGTATTTAATTCCGATGAAATTTCTGTGTTTCATCGTCAAAAGGAAGGTCGAAGGGATACAGTAATCCTGAAGTGAAGCATCGGAACCGAAAACTGGTCTCACAGGAAAGGTTCAAAACATAGACGGCAAGAAGAATCAATCATCTTGTACTTAAGTCGGCATTGTGCCTTTTGTATTGAATTCCGATGCAATTACTGTGTTTCATCGTCAATAAGAAGGTACAAGGGATACAGTAAACCTGAAGTGAAGCATCGATAACTTAAACTGTCTCACAGGAAAGGCTTCAATCATAGAATATAGGACGAAACAGTCCTCTTGTACTTAAGTCGGCATTGTGCCTTTTGTATTCAATTCCGATGCCATTTCTGTGTTTCATCGTCAATAAGAAGGTACAAGGGATACAGTAAACCTGAATTGAAGCATTGGAAACTATAAGTGGTCTCTCAGAAAAGGTTCAAAACATAGTTAGTAAGAGGAGTCAGACTTCTTGTGCTTAAGTCAGTTTTGTGCATTTTGAATTTAATTCCGATGCAATTTCTGTGCTTCATCGCCAATAAGAAGGTCAAAGGGATACAGTAAAACTGAAGTGAAGCATCGGAATCTAAAACTGGTCTCCAGGAAACGTTTAAAACATAGACACTAAGAAGAGTCAGTCTTCTTCTACTTAAGTCGGCATTGTCCCTTTTGTATTTAATTCCGATGCAATTTCTGTGTTTCATCGTCAATGAGAAGGTCCAATGGATACAGTGAACCTGAAGTGAAGCATCGGAATCTAAAACTTGTCTCACAGGAAAGGTTCAAATCATAGACAGTAAGAAGAGTTAGTCCTCTTGTACTTAAGTCGTCATTGTGCATTTTGTATTTAATTCCGATGCAATTTCTGTGTTTCATCGTCAATAAGAAGGTCCAAGGTATACAGTAAAACAGAAGTGATGCATCGGAATCCAAAACTGGTCTCACAGGAAAGGTTCAAAGCATTGACGGTAAGAAGAGTCAGTGCACTTGTACTTAAGTCGGCAATGTGCACTTTGTATTTAATTCCGATCCAATATCTGTGTTTCATCGTTAATAGGAAGGTCCAAGGGATACAGTAAACCTGAAGTGAAGCATCGGAATCTAAAACTGGTTTCACAGTAAAGGTTCAAAACATAGGCTGTAAGAAGAGTCAGTCTTCTTGTACTTAAGTCGGCATTGTGCCTTTTGTATTTAATTCCGATGCAATTTCTGTCTTTCATCGCCAATTAGAAGGTCCAAGGGGTACAGTAAACCTGAAGTGAAGCATCGGAATCTGAAACTGGTCTCAGATTGAAGGTTCAAAAATAGACCGTAAGAAGAGACAGTCTTCTTGTAGTTATGTCGCCATTTTACCTTTTGTATGTAATTTCGATGCAATATCTGTGTTTCAGCGTCAATAAGAAGGTCCAAGGGAAACAGTTAACCTGAAGTGAAGCATCGGAATCCAAAACTGGTCTCACAGGTAAGTTTCAAAACATAGACAGTATGAAGGGTCAGTCTTCTTGTACTTATGTCGACATTTTGCCTTTAGTATTTAATTCCGATGCAATTTCTGTGTTTCATCGTCAATAAGAAGGTAAAAGAGAAACACGAAACCTGAAGTGAAAAATCGGAATCTAAAACTGGGTTCACAGGAAAGGTTCAAAGCATAGACACTAAGAAGGGTCAGTCTTCTTGTACTTAAGACGGCATTGTGCCTTTTGAATTTAATTTCGATGCAATTTCTGTGTTTCATAGTCAATAAGAAGGTCCAAGGGATACAGTAAACATGAAGTGAAGCATCGGAATCTATAACTGGTCTCACAGAAAAGGTTCCAATCATAGACAGTAAGAAGATTGAGTCCTCTTGTACTTAAGGTGGGATTGAGCATTTGGTATTCCGATGCAATTTCTGTGTCTCATCGTCAGTAAGAAGGTCCAAGAGACACAGTAAACTGGAAGTGATGCATCGGAATCTAAAACTGGTCTCACAGGAAAGGTTCAAAACATAGACAGTAAGAAGAGTCAGTCCTCTTGTACTTAAGTCGTCATTAAGCATTTTGTATTTAAATCCGATGCAATGTCTGTGTTTCGTCATTAATGAGGAGGTCCAAGGGATACAGTAAACCTGAAGTGAAGCATCGGAATCTACAACTGGTCTCACAGGAAAGGTTCAAAACATAGACAGTAAGAAGAATCAGTCTTCTTGTACTTAAGTCGGCATTGTGCCTTTTATATTTCATTCCGATGCAATTCCTGTGTCTCATCGTCAATAAGAAGGTCCAAGGGATATAGTACACCTGAAGTGAAGCATCGGAATATGCAACTGGTCTCACAGGAAAGGCTCAATTCATAGAATGTAAGAAGAGTCAGTCCTCTTGTACTTAAGCCGGCATTGTGCCTTTTGTAGTTATGTCCGATGCAATTTCTGTGTTTCATCTTCAATAAGAAGGTCCAAGGGATACAGTAGGCCAGAAGTGAAGCATCGGAATATGCAACTGGTCTCACAGAAAAGGTTCAAAGCATAGTTAGTAAGATGAGTCAGTCTTCTTGTACTTAAGTCGGAATTGTGCCTTTTGTTTTTAATTCCGATGCAATTTCTGTGTTTCATCGTCAATAAGAAGGTACAAGGGATACAGTAAACATGAAGTGAAACATCGATAGCTAACACTTTTCTCACAGGAAAGGCTTAAATCATAGAATATAAGATGAAGCAGTCCTCTTGTACTTAAGTCGGCATTGTGCCTTTTGTATTTAATTCCGATGCAATTTCTGTGTTTCATCGACAATACGAAGGTCCAAGGGATACAGTAAACCTGAAGTGAAGCATCGGAATCTAAAACTGGTCTCACAGGAAAGGTTCAAGCATAGACACTAAGAAGAGTCAGTCTTCTTGTACTTCAGTCGGCATTGTGCATTTTGTATTTAATTCCGATGCAATTTCTGTCTTTCATCGTCAATAAGAAGGTTCAAGGGATACAGTAAACCTGAAGTTAAACTTCGGAATCTAAAACTGGTCTCACCGGAAAGGTTCAAAACATAGACAGTAAGAAGAGTCAGTCCTCTTGTACTTAAGTCTGCATTAAGCATTTTGTATTAAATTCCGATGCAAATTCTGTGTTTCATCATTAATGAGGAGGTCCAAGGGATACAGTAAACCTGATGTGAAGCATCGGAATCTACAACTGGTCTCACAGGAAAGGTTCAAAACATAGACAGTAAGAAGGGTCATTCCTCTTGTACTTAAGTCGGTATTGTGCCTTTTGTGTTTAATTCCGATGCAATTTCTGTGTTTCATCGTTAAGAAGAAGGTCCAAGGGATACAGTAAACCTAAACTGAAGCATCGGCATCTAAAACTGATCTCACAGGAAAGGTTCAAAACATAGACAGTAAGAAGAGTCAGACTTCTTGTACTTAAGTCGGCATTGTGCCTTTTGTATTTAATTCCGATGCAATTTCTCTGTTTCAACGTCAATAGGAAGGTCCAAGGGATACAGTAAACCTGAAGTGAAGAACCGATATCTAAAACTGGTCTCACAGGAAAGGCTGAAATCTTAGAGTGTATGAAGAGTCAGTCCTCTTGTACTTAAGCCGGCATTGTGCCTTTTGTACTTAAGTCCGATGCAATTTCTGTGTTTCATCGTCAATAAGAAGGTCCAAGGGATACAGTAATCCTGAAGTGAAGCATCGGAATCTAAAACTGGTCTCACAGGAAAGGTTCAAAACATAGCCAGTAAGAAGAATCAGTCCCCTTGTACTTAAGGTTCAAAATGTCTGTGTTTCATCGTCAATAAGTAGGTCCAAGGGACACAGTAAACGTGAAGTGAAGCATCGGAATCCCAAACTGGTCTAACAGGAAAGGTTCAAAACATAGACACTTAGAAGAGTCAGTCTTCTTGTACTTAAGTCGGTATTGTGCCTTTTGTGTTTAATTCCGATGCAATTTCTGTGTTTCATCGTTAAGAAGAAGGTCCAAGGGATACAGTAAACCTAAACTGAAGCATCGGCATCTAAAACTGATCTCACAGGAAAGGTTCATACCATAGACAGTAAGAAAAGTCAGACTTCTTGTACTTAAGTCGGCATTGTGCCTTTTGTATTTACTTCCGATGCAATTTCTGTATTTCATCGTCAATAGGAAGGCCAAGGGATACAGTAATCCTGAACTGAAGCATCGATATCTAAAACTGATCTCACAGGAAAGGCTCAAATCTTAGAATGAAAGAAGAGTAAGTCCTCTTGTAATTAATTCGGCATTGTGCCTTTTGTATTTAATTCTGATGCAATTTCTGTGTTTCATCGTCAAAAAGAAGGTCGAAGGGATACAGTAAACCTGAAGTGACGCATCGGAATCGAAAACTGGTCTCACATGAAAGGTTCAAAACATAGACGGTAAGAAGAATCAGTCTTCTTGTACTTAAGTCGGCATTGTGCCTTTTGTATTGAATTCCGATGCAATTTCTGTGTTTCATCGTCAATAAGAAGGTACATGGGATACAGTAAACCTGAAGTGAAGCATCGATAACTAAAAGTGGTCTCACAGGAAAGGCTTAAATCATAGAATATAAGACGAAACAGTCCTCTTGTACTTAAGTAGGCATTGTGCCTTTTGTATTTAATTCCGATGCCATTTCTGTGTTTCATCGTCAATAAGAAGGTACAAGGGATACAGTAAACCTGAATTGAAGCACTGGAAACTATAAGTGGTCTCTCAGAAAAGGTTCAAAGCATAGTTAGTAAGAGGAGTCTGTCTTCTTGTGCTTAAGTCAGCTTTGTGCATTTTGTATTTAATTCCGATGCAATTTCTGTGTTTCATCGCCAATAAGAAGGTCAAAGGGAAAGAGTAAAACTGAAGTGAAGCATCGGAATCTAAAACTGGTCTCCAGGAAAGGTTTAAAACATAGACACTAAGAAGGGTCAGTCTTCTTCTACTTAAGTCGGCATTGTCCCTTCTGTATTTAATTCCGATGCTATTTCTGTGTTTCTTCGTCGATGAGAAGGTCCAATGGATACAGTGAACCTGAAGTGAAGCATCGGAATCTAAAACTTGTCTCACAGGAAAGGTTCATATCATAGACAGTAAGAAGAGTTAGTCCTCTTGCACGTAAGTCGTCATTGTGCATTTTGTATTTAATTCCGATGCAATTTCTGTGTTTCATCGTCAATAAGAAAGTCCAAGGTATACAGTAAAACAGAAGTGATGCATCGGAATCTAAAACTGGTCTCACAGGAAAGGTTCAAAGCATTGACAGTAAGAAGAGTCAGTGCACTTGTACTTAAGTAGGCATTGTGCACTTTCTATTTAATTCCGATCCAATATCTGTGTTTCATCGTTAATAGGAAGGTCCAAGGGATACAGTAAACCTGAAGTGAAGCATCGGAATCTAAAACTGGTCTCAGATTGAAGGTTCAAAAATAGACAGTAAGAAGAGACAGTCTTCTTGTAGTTATGTCGCCATTTTGCCTTTTGTATGTAATTTCGATGCAATATCTCTGTTTCAGCGTCAATAAGAAGGTCCAAGGGAAACAGTTAACCTGAGGTGAAACATCGGAATCTTAAACTGGTCTCACAGGAAAGGTTCAAAATATAGACACTAAGAAGAGTCAGTCTTCTTGTACTTAAGACGGCATTGTGCCTTTTGAATTTAATTTCGATGCAATTTCTGTGTTTCATAGTCAATAAGAAGGTCCAAGGGATACAGTAAACCTGAAGTGAAGCATCGGAATCCTTAACTGGTCTCACAGGAAAGGTTCAAAACATAGACACTAAGAAGAGTCAGTCTTCTTGTACTTAAGACGGCATTGTGCCTTTTGAATTTAATTTCGATGCAATTTCTGTGTTTCATAGTCAATAAGAAGGTCCAAGGGATACAGTAAACCTGAAGTGAAGCATCGGAATCTATAACTGGTCTCACAGGAAAGGTTCAAATCATAGACAGTAAGAAGAGTGAGTCCTCTTGTACTTAAGGTGGCATTGTGCATTTGGTATTCCGATGCAATTTCTGTGTTTCATCGTCAGTAAGAAGGTCCAAGAGACACAGTAAGCCGAAAGTGATGCATCGGAATCTAAAACTGGTCTCACAGGAAAGGTTCAAAACATAGACAGTAAGAAGAGTCAGTCCTCTTGTACTTAAGTCGTCATTAAGCATTTTCTATTTAAATCCGATGCAATGTCTGTGTTTCGTCATTAATGAGGAGGTCCAAGGGATACAGTAAACCTGAAGTGAAGCATCGGAATCTACAACTGGTCTCACAGGAAAGTTTCAAAACATAGACAGTAAGAAGAATCAGTCTTCTTGTACTTAAGTCGGCATTGTGCCTTTTATATTTCATTCCGATGCAATTCCTGCGTCTCATCGTCAATAAGAAGGTCCAAGGGATATAGTAAACCTGAAGTGAAGCATCGGAATCTAAAACTGGTCTGACAGGAAAGGTTCAAAACATAGACAGTAACAGGAGTCTGTCTTCTTGTACTTAATTCGGCATTGTGTCTTTTGTATTTAATTCCGAAGCAATTTCTGTGTTTCAACGTCAATAGGAAGTCCCAAGGGATACAGTAAATCTAAAGTGAAGCATCGATACTAATACTGGTCTCACAGGAGAGGCTCAGTTCATAGAATGTAAGAAGAGTCAGTCCTCTTGTACTTAAGCCGGCATTGTGCCTTTTGTAGTTATGTCCGATGCAATTTCTGTGTTTCATCTTCAATAAGAAGGTCCAAGGGATACAGTAAACCTGAAGTGAAGCATCGGAATATGCAACTGGTCTCACAGGAAAGGTTCAAAGCATAGACAGTAAGAAGAGTCAGTCTTCCTGTATTTAAGTCGGCATTGTGCTTTTTGTATTTAATTCCGATGCAATTTCTGTGTTTCATCGTCAATAAGAAGGTACAAGGGATACAGTAAACATGAAGTGAAACATCTATAGCTAACACTTTTCTCACAGGAAAGGCTTAAATCATAGAATATAAGATGAAGCAGTCCTCTTGTACTTAAGTCGGCATTGTGCCTTTTGTATTTAATTCCGATGCAATTTCTGTGTTTCATCGACAATACGAAGGTCCAAGGGATACAGTAAACCTGAAGTGAAGCATCGGAATCTAAAACTGGTCTCACAGGAAAGGTTCAAGCATAGACACTAAGAAGAGTCAGTCTTCTTGTACTTCAGTCGGCATTGTGCATTTTGTATTTAATTCCGATGCAATTTCTGTCTTTCATCGTCAATAAGAAGGTTCAAGGGATACAGTAAACCTGAAGTTAAACTTCGGAATCTAAAACTGGTCTCACCGGAAAGGTTCAAAACATAGACAGTAAGAAGAGTCAGTCCTCTTGTACTTAAGTCTGCATTAAGCATTTTGTATTAAATTCCGATGCAAATTCTGTGTTTCATCATTAATGAGGAGGTCCAAGGGATACAGTAAACCTGATGTGAAGCATCGGAATCTACAACTGGTCTCACAGGAAAGGTTCAAAACATAGACAGTAAGTAGGGTCATTCCTCTTGTACTTAAGTCGGTATTGTGCCTTTTGTGTTTAATTCCGATGCAATTTCTGTGTTTCATCGTTAAGAAGAAGGTCCAAGGGATACAGTAAACCTAAACTGAAGCACCGGCATCTAAAACTGATCTCACAGGAAAGGTTCAAAACATAGACAGTAAGAAGAGTCAGACTTCTTGTACTTAAGTCGGCATTGTGCCTTTTGTATTTAATTCCGATGCAATTTCTCTGTTTCAACGTCAATAGGAAGGTCCAAGGGATACAGTAAACCTGAAGTGAAGAACCGATATCTAAAACTGGTCTCACAGGAAAGGCTGAAATCTTAGAGTGTATGAAGAGTCAGTCCTCTTGTACTTAAGCCGGCATTGTGCCTTTTGTACTTAAGTCCGATGCAATTTCTGTGTTTCATCGTCAATAAGAAGGTCCAAGGGATACAGTAATCCTGAAGTGAAGCATCGGAATCTAAAACTGGTCTCACAGGAAAGGTTCAAAACATAGCCAGTAAGAAGAATCAGTCCCCTTGTACTTAAGGTTCAAAATGTCTGTGTTTCATCGTCAATAAGTAGGTCCAAGGGACACAGTAAACGTGAAGTGAAGCATCGGAATCCCAAACTGGTCTAACAGGAAAGGTTCAAAACATAGACACTTAGAAGAGTCAGTCTTCTTGTACTTAAGTCGGTATTGTGCCTTTTGTGTTTAATTCCGATGCAATTTCTGTGTTTCATCGTTAAGAAGAAGGTCCAAGGGATACAGTAAACCTAAACTGAAGCATCGGCATCTAAAACTGATCTCACAGGAAAGGTTCATACCATAGACAGTAAGAAAAGTCAGACTTCTTGTACTTAAGTCGGCATTGTGCCTTTTGTATTTACTTCCGATGCCTTTTCTGTATTTCATCGTCAATAGGAAGGCCAAGGGATACAGTAATCCTGAACTGAAGCATCGATATCTAAAACTGATCTCACAGGAAAGGCTCAAATCTTAGAATGAAAGAAGAGTAAGTCCTCTTGTACTTAATTCGGCATTGTGCCTTTTGTATTTAATTCTGATGCAATTTCTGTGTTTCATCGTCAAAAAGAAGGTCGAAGGGATACAGTAAACCTGAAGTGACGCATCGGAATCGAAAACTGGTCTCACATGAAAGGTTCAAAACATAGACGGTAAGAAGAATCAGTCTTCTTGTACTTAAGTCGGCATTGTGCCTTTTGTATTGAATACCGTTGCAATTTCTGTGTTTCATCGTCAATAAGAAGGTACATGGGATACAGTAAACCTGAAGTGAAGCATCGATAACTAAAAGTGGTCTCACAGGAAAGGCTTAAATCATAGAATATAAGACGAAACAGTCCTCTTGTACTTAAGTAGGCATTGTGCCTTTTGTATTTAATTCCGATGCCATTTCTGTGTTTCATCGTCAATAAGAAGGTACAAGGGATACAGTAAACCTGAATTGAAGCACTGGAAACTATAAGTGGTCTCTCAGAAAAGGTTCAAAGCATAGTTAGTAAGAGGAGTCTGTCTTCTTGTGCTTAAGTCAGCTTTGTGCATTTTGTATTTAATTCCGATGCAATTTCTGTGTTTCATCGCCAATAAGAAGGTCAAAGGGAAACAGTAAATCTGAAGTGAAGCATCGGAATCTAAAACTGGTCTCCAGGAAAGGTTTAAAACATAGACACTAAGAAGGGTCAGTCTTCTTCTACTTAAGTCGGCATTGTCCCTTCTGTATTTAATTCCGATGCTATTTCTGTGTTTCTTCGTCGATGAGAAGGTCCAATGGATACAGTGAACCTGAAGTGAAGCATCGGAATCTAAAACTTGTCTCACAGGAAAGGTTCATATCATAGACAGTAAGAAGAGTTAGTCCTCTTGTACGTAAGTCGTCATTGTGCATTTTGTATTTAATTCCGATGCAATTTCTGTGTTTCATCGTCAATAAGAAAGTCCAAGGTATACAGTAAAACAGAAGTGATGCATCGGAATCTAAAACTGGTCTCACAGGAAAGGTTCAAAGCATTGACAGTAAGAAGAGTCAGTGCACTTGTACTTAAGTAGGCATTGTGCACTTTCTATTTAATTCCGATCCAATATCTGTGTTTCATCGTTAATAGGAAGGTCCAAGGGATACAGTAAACCTGAAGTGAAGCATCGGAATCTAAAACTGGTCTCAGATTGAAGGTTCAAAAATAGACAGTAAGAAGAGACAGTCTTCTTGTAGTTATGTCGCCATTTTGCCTTTTGTATGTAATTTCGATGCAATAACTCTGTTTCAGCGTCAATAAGAAGGTCCAAGGGAAACAGTTAACCTGAGGTGAAACATCGGAATCTTAAACTGGTCTCACAGGAAAGGTTCAAAATATAGACACTAAGAAGAGTCAGTCTTCTTGTACTTAAGACGGCATTGTGCCCTTTGAATTTAATTTCGATGCAATTTCTGTGTTTCATAGTCAATAAGAAGGTCCAAGGGATACAGTAAACCTGAAGTGAAGCATGGGAATCCTTAACTGGTCTCACAGGAAAGGTTCAAAACATAGACACTAAGAAGAGTCAGTCTTCTTGTACTTAAGACGGCATTGTGCCTTTTGAATTTAATTTCGATGCAATTTCTGTGTTTCATAGTCAATAAGAAGGTCCAAGGGATACAGTAAACCTGAAGTGAAGCATCGGAATCTATAACTGGTCTCACAGGAAAGGTTCAAATCATAGACAGTAAGAAGAGTGAGTCCTCTTGTACTTAAGGTGGCATTGTGCATTTGGTATTCCGATGCAATTTCTGTGTTTCATCGTCAGTAAGAAGGTCCAAGAGACACAGTAAGCCGAAAGTTATGCATCGGAATCTAAAACTGGTCTCACAGGAAAGGTTCAAAACATAGACAGTAAGAAGAGTCAGTCCTCTTGTACTTAAGTCGTCATTAAGCATTTTCTATTTAAATCCGATGCAATGTCTGTGTTTCGTCATTAATGAGGAGGTCCAAGGGATACAGTAAACCTGAAGTGAAGCATCAGAATCTACAACTGGTCTCACAGGAAAGTTTCAAAACATAGACAGTAAGAAGAATCAGTCTTCTTGTACTTAAGTCGGCATTGTGCCTTTTATATTTCATCCCGATGCAATTCCTGCGTCTCATCGTCAATAAGAAGGTCCAAGGGATATAGTAAACCTGAAGTGAAGCATCGGAATCTAAAACTGGTCTGACAGGAAAGGTTCAAAACATAGACAGTAACATGAGTCTGTCTTCTTGTACTTAATTCGGCATTGTGCCTTTTGTATTTAATTCCGAAGCAATTTCTGTGTTTCAACGTCAATAGGAAGTCCCAAGGGATACAGTAAATCTAAAGTGAAGCATCGATACTAATACTGGTCTCACAGGAGAGGCTCAGTTCATAGAATGTAAGAAGAGTCAGTCCTCTTGTACTTAAGCCGGCATTGTGCCTTTTGTAGTTATGTCCGATGCAATTTCTGTGTTTCATCTTCAATAAGAAGGTCCAAGGGATACAGTAAACCTGAAGTGAAGCATCGGAATATGCAACTGGTCTCACAGGAAAGGTTCAAAGCATAGACAGTAAGAAGAGTCAGTCTTCCTGTATTTAAGTCGGCATTGTGCCTTTTGTATTTAATTCCGACGCAATTTCTGTGTTTCACCGTCAATAAGAAAGTCCAAGGCATACTGTAAACCTGAAGTGAAGCATCGGCATCTAAAACTGTTCTCACAGGAAAGGTTCAAAACATAGGCACTAAGAAGAGTCAGTCTTCTTCTACTTAAGTCGGAATTGTGCCTTTTGTATTTAATTCCGATGCAATTTCTGTCTTTCATCGTCAATAAGAAGGTACAAGGGATACAGTAAACATGAAGTGAAACATCGATAGCTAAAACTTTTTTCACAGGAAAGGCTTAAATCATAGAATATAAGATGAAGCAGTCCTCTTGTACTTAAGTCGGCATTGTGCCTTTTGTATTTAATTCCGATACAATTTCTGTGTTTCATCGACAATACGAAGGTCCAAGGGATACAGTAAACCTGAAGTGAAGCATCGGAATCTAAAACTGGTCTCACAGGAAAGGTTCAAGCATAGACACTAAGAAGAGTCAGTCTTCTTGTACTTCAGTCGGCATTGTGCCTTTTGTATTTAATTCCGATGCAATTTCTGTCGTTCATCGTCAATAAGAAGGTACAAGGGATACAGTAAACCTGAAGTGAAACTTCGGAATCTAAGACTGGTCTCACAGGAAAGGTTCAAAACATAGACAGTAAGAAGAGTCAGTCCTCTTGTACTTAAGTCTGCATTAAGCATTTTGTATTTATTTCCGATGCAATTTCTGTGTTTGATCATTAATTAGGAGGTCCAAGGGATACAGTAAACCTGAAGTGAAGCATCGGAATCTACAACTGGTCTCACAGGAAAGGTTCACAACATAGACGGTAAGAAGAATCAGTCTTCTTGTACTTGAGGCGGCATTGTGCCTTTTGTATTTAATTCCGATGCAATTTCTGTGTTTCATCGTCAATAAGAAGGTACAAGGGATACAATAAACCTGAATTGAAGCATCGGAAACTATAAGTGGTCTCACAGAAAAGGTTCAAAGCATAGTTATTAAGAAGAGTCAGTCTTCTTGTGCTTAAGTCGGCATTATGCATTTTGTATTTAATTCCGATGCAATTTCTGTGTTTCATCGCCAATAAGAAGGTCAAAGGGATACAGTAAAACTGAAGTGAAGCATCGGAATCTAAAATTGCTCTCACAGGAAAGGTTCAAGACATAGACAGTAAGAGGAATTAATCCTCTTGTACCTAAGTCGGCATTGTGCCTTTTGTATTTAATTCTGATGCAATTTCTCTGTTTCATCGTCAATAAGAAGGTCCAAGGAATACAGTAAAACTGAAGTGGAGCATCGGAATCTAAAATTGCTCTCACAGGAAAGGTTCAAAACATAGACAGTAAGAGGAATTAATCCTCTTGTACCTAAGTCGGCATTGTGCCTTTTGTATTTAATTCTGATGCAATTTCTGTATTTCATCGTCAATAAGAAGGTCCAAGGGATACAGTAAACCTGAAGTGAAGCATCGGAATCCAAAACTGGTCTCACAGGAAAGGTTCAAAAAAATTGACAGTAACCAGAGTCAGTCCTCTTGTACTTAAGTCAGCATTGTGCACTTTGTATTTAATTCCGATCCAATATCTGTGTTTCATCGTTAATAAGGAGATCCAAGGGATACAGTAAACCTGAAGTGAAGGATCGGAAACTAAAACTGGTCTCACAGGAAAGGTTCATACCATAGACAGCAAGAAGAGTCAGACTTCTTGTACTTAAGTCGGCATTGTGCCTTTTGTATTTTATTCCGATGCAACTTTTTTGCTTCATCGTCAATAGGAAGGTCCAAGGGATACAGTAATCCTGAAGTGAAGTATCGATATCTAAAACTGGTCTCATAGGAAAGGCTCAAATATTAGAATGTAAGAAGAGTAAGTCCTCTTGTACTTAAATCGGCGTTGTGCCTTTTGTATTTAATTCCGATGGAATTTCTGTGTCTCATCGCCAATAAAAAGGTCCAAGGGAAAAATTATACCTAAAGTGAGGCATCGGAATCTAAAACTGGTCTCACAGGAAAGGTTCAAAACATAGACACTAAGAAGAGTCAGTCTTCTTGTACTTAAGTCGGCATTGTGCCTTTTGAATTTAATTCCGATGCAATTTCTGTGTCTCATCGTCAATAAAAAGGTACAAGGGATAAAGTAATCCTGAAGTGAAGCATCGGAATCTAAAACTGGTCTAACAGGAAAGGTTCAAAACATAGACGGTAAGAAGAGTCAGTCTTCTTGTACTTAAGTCGGCATTGTGCCTTTTGTATTTAATTCCGATGCAATTTCTGTGTTTCATCGTCAATAAGAAGGTACAAGGGATACAGTAAACCTGAAGTGAAGCATCGGAATGTATAAGTGGTCTCACAGGAAAGGTTCAAAGCATAGACAGGAAGAAGAGTCAGTCTTCTTGTGCTTAAGTCGGCATTGCGCATTTTGTATTTAATTCCGATGCAATTTCAGTGTTTCATCGACAATAAGAAGGTCAAAGGTATACAGTAAAACTGAAGTGAAGCATCGGAATCTAAAACTGGTCTCACAGGAATGGTTCAAAACATAGACACTAAGAAGAGTCAGTCTTCTTGCACTTAAGACGGCATTGTCCCTTTTGTATTTAATTCCGATGCAATTTCTGTGATTCATCGTCAATGAGAAGGTCCAATGGATACAGTAAACTTGAAATGAAGCATCGGAATCTAAAACTGGTCTCACAGGAAAAGTTCAAATCATAGACAATAATTTAAGTTAGTCCTCTTGTACTTAAGTCGGCATTGTGCATTTTGTATTTACTTCCAATGCACTTTCTGTGTTTCATCGTCAATAAGAAGGTCCAAGGGATACAGTAAAACAGAAGTGATGCATCGGAATCTGAAACTGGTCTCACAGGAAAGGTTCAAAACATTGACAGTAAGAAGAATCAGTCTTCTTGTACTTAAGTCGGCATTGTGCACGTTGTATTTAACTCCGATGCAATTTCTGTGTCTCATCTTCAACAACAAGGTCCAAGGGATACAGTAAACCTGAAGTGAAGCATCGGAATCTAAAAGTCGTCTCACAGGAAATGGTCCAAACATAGACAGTAAAAAGAACCTGCCTTCTTGTACTTAACTCGGCATTGTGCCTTTTGTATTTAATTCCGATGCAATTTCTGTCTTTCATTGTCATTAAGAAGGTCCAAGGGGTACAGTAAGCCTGACGTGAAGCATCGGATTCCAAAACTGGTCTCAGAGGAACGGTTCAAAACATAGACATTAAGAAGAGTCATTCCTCTTGTACTTAAGTCGGCATTGTGCCTTTTGTATTTAATTCCGATGCAATTTCTGTGTTTCATCGTCAAAAAGAAGGTCGAAGGGATATAGTAAACCTGAAGTGAAGCATCAGAATCGAAAACTGGTCTCACAGGAAAGGTTCAAAACATAGATGGTAAGAAGAATCAGTCTTCTTGTACTTAAGTCGGCATTGTGCCTTTTTGTATTGAATTCCGATGCAATTTCTGTGTTTCATTGTCAATAAGAAGGTACAAGGGATACAGTAAACCTGAAGTGAATCATCGATAACTAAAACTGGTCTCACAGGAAAGGCTTAAATCATAGAATATAAGACGAAACAGTCCTCTTGTACTTAAGTAGGCATTGTGCCTTTTGTATTTAATTCCGATGCCATTTCTGTGTTTCATCGTCAATAAGAAGGTACAAGGGATACAGTATACCTGAATTGAAGCATTGGAAACTATAAGTGGTCTCTCAGAAAAGGTTAAAAGCATAGTTAGTAAAAGGAGTCAGTCTTCTTGTGCTTAAGTCAGCTTTGTGCATTTTGTATTTAATTCCGATGCAATTTCTGTGTTTCATCGCCAATAAGAAGGTCAAAGGGATACAGTTAATATGAAGTGAAGCATCGGAATCTAAAACTGGGCTTCAGGAAAGGTTTAAAACATAGACACTAAGAAGAGTCAGTCTTCTTCTACTTAAGTCGGCATTGTCCCTTTCGTATTTAATTCCGATGCTATTTCTGTGTTTCATCGTCGATGAGAAGGTCCAATGGATACAGTGAACCTGAAGCGAAGCATCGGAATCTAAAACTTGTCTCACAGGAAAGGTTCAAATCATAGACAGTAAGAAGAGTTAGTCCTCTAGTACGTAAGTCGTCATTGTGCATTTTGTATTTAATTCCGATGCAATTTCTGTGTTTCATCGTCAAAAAGAAAGTCCAAGGTGTACAGTAAATCAGAAGTGATGCATCGGAGTCTAAAACTGGTCTCACAGGAAAGGTTCAAAGCATTGACAGTAAGAAGAGTCAGTGCACTTGTACTTAAGACGGCATTGTGCACTTTCTATTTAATTCCGATCCAATATCTGTGTTTCATCGTTAATAGGAAGGTCCAAGGGATACAGTAAACCTGAAGTGAAGCATCGGAATCTAAAACTGGTCTCACAGTAAAGGTTCAAAACGTAGACTGTAAGAAGAGTCAGTCTTCTTGTACTTAAGTCGGCATTGTGCCTTTTGTATTTAATTCCGATGCAATTTCTGTCTCTCATCGTCAATTAGAAGGTCCAAGGGATACAGTAAACCTGAAGTGAAGCATCGGAATCTATAACTGGTCTCACAGGAAAGGTTCAAATCATAGACAGTAAGAAGAGTGAGTCCTCTTGTACTTAAGGTGGCATTGTGCATTTGGTATTCCGATGCAATTTCTGTGTTTCATCGTCAGTAAGAAGGTCCAAGAGACACAGTAAGCCGAAAGTGATGCATCGGAATCTAAAACTGGTCTCACAGGAAAGGTTCAAAACATAGACAGTAAGAAGAGTCAGTCCTCTTGTACTTATGTCGTCATTAAGCATTTTGTATTTAAATCCGATGCAAAGTCTGTGTTTCGTCATTAATGAGAGGGTCCAAGGGATACAGTAAACCTGAAGTGAAGCATCGGAATCTACAACTGGTCTCACAGGGAAGTTTCAAAACATAGACAGTAAGAAGAATCAGTCTTCTTGTACTTAAGTCGGCATTGTGCCTTTTATATTTCATTCCGATGCAATTCCTGTGTCTCATCATCAATAAGAAGGTCCAAAGGATATAGTAAACCTGAAGTGAAGCATCGGAATCTAAAACTGGTCTCACAGGAAAGGTTCAAAACATAGACAGTAAGAGGAGTCTGTCTTCTTGTACTTAAGTCGGCATTGTGCCTTTTGTATTTAATTCCGAAGCAATTTCTGTGTTTCAACGTCAATAGGAAGTCCCAAGGGATACAGTAAATCTAAAGTGAAGCATCGATATCTAATACTGGTCTCACAGGAAAGGCTCAATTCATAGAATGTAAGAAGAGTCAGTCATCTTGTACTTAAGCCGGCATTGTGCCTTTTGTATTTATGTCCGATGCAATTTCTGTGTTTCATCTTCAATAAGAAGGTCCAAGGGATACAGTAAACCTGAAGTGAAGCATCGGAATATGCAACTGGTCTCACAGCAAAGGTTCAAAGCATAGACAGTAAGAAGAGTCAGTCGTCCTGTATTTAAGTCGGCATTGTGCCTTTTGTATTTAATTCCGACGCAATTTCTGTGTTTCACCGTCAATAAGAAGGTCCAAGGCATACTGTAAACCTGAAGTGAAGCATCGGCATCTAAAACTGTTCTCACAGGAAAGGTTCAAAACATAGGCACTAAGAAGAGTCAGTCTTCTTGTACTTAAGTCGGAATTGTGCCTTTTGTATTTAATTCCGATGCAATTTCTGTGTTTCATCGTATATAAGAAGGTACAGGGGATACAGTAAACATGAAGTGAAACATCGATAGCTAAAACTTTTTTCACAGGAAAGGCTTAAATCATAGAATATAAGATGAAGCAGTCCTCTTGTACTTAAGTCGGCATTGTGCCTTTTGTATTTAATTCCGATGCAATTTCTGTGTTTCATCGACAATACGAAGGTCCAAGGGATACAGTAAACCTGAAGTGAAGCATCGGAATCTAAAACTGGTCTCACAGGAAAGGTTCAAGCATAGACACTAAGAAGAGTCAGTCTTCTTGTACTTAAGTCGGCATTGTGCCTTTTGTATTTAATTCCGATGCAATTTCTGTCGTTCATCGTCATTAAGAAGGTACAAGGGATACAGTAAACCTGAAGTGAAACTTCGGAATCTAAGACTGGTCTCACAGGAAAGGTTCAAAACATAGACAGTAAGAAGAGTCAGTCCTCTTGTACTTAAGTCTGCATTAAGCATTTTGTATTTATTTCCGATGCAATTTCTGTGTTTCATCATTAATGAAGAGGTCCAAGGGATACAGTCAATCTGAAGTGAAGCATCGGAATCTACAACTGGTCTCACAGGAAAGGTTCACAACATAGACGGTAAGAAGAATCAGTCTTCTTGTACTTGAGGCGGCATTGTGCCTTTTGTATTTAATTCCGATGCAATTTCTGTGTTTCATCGTCAATAAGAAGGTACAAGGGATACAATAAACCTGAATTGAAGCATCGGAAACTATAAGTGGTCTCACAGAAAACGTTCAAAGCATAGTTAGTAAGAAGAGTCAGTCTTCTTGTGCTTAAGTCGGCATTATGCATTTTGTATTTAATTCCGATGCAATTTCTGTGTTTCATCGCCAATAAGAAGGTCAAAGGGATACAGTAAAACTGAAGTGAAGCATTGGAATCTAAAATTGCTCTCACAGGAAAGGTTCAAAACATAGACAGTAAGAGGAATTAATCCTCTTGTACCTAAGTCGGCATTGTGCCTTTTGTATTTAATTCTGATGCAATTTCTGTGTTTCATCGTTAATAAGAAGGTCCAAGGGATACAGAAAATCTGAAGTGGAGCATCGGAATTTAAAATTGCTCTCACTGGAAAGGTTCAAAACATAGACAGTAAGAAGAACTAATCCTCTTTTACCTAAGTCGGCATTGTGCCTTTTGTATTTAATTCTGATGCAATTTCTGTATTTCATCGTCAATACGAAGGTCCAAGGGATACAGTAAACCTGAAGTGAAGCATCGGTATCCAAAACTTGTCTCACAGGAAAGGTACAAAACATTGACAGTAACCAGAGTCAGTCGTCTTGTACTTAAGTCAGCATTGTGCACTTTGTATTTAATTCCGATCCAATATCTGTGTTTCATCGTTAATAAGGAGGTCCAAGGGATACAGTAAACCTGAAGTGAAGGATCGGAAACTAAAACTGGTCTCACAGGAAAGGTTCATACCATAGACAGCAAGAAGAGTCAGACCTCTTGTACTTAAGTCGGCATTGTGCCTTTTGTATTTAATTCCGATGCAATTTTTTTGCTTCATCGTCAATAGGAAGGTCCAAGGGATACAGTAATCCTGAAGTGAAGTATCGATATCTAAAAGTGGTCTCACAGGAAAGGCTCAAATCTTAGAATGTAAGAAGAGTAAGTCCTCTTGTACTTAAATCGGCGTTGTGCCTTTTGTATTAATTTCCGATGCAATTTCTGTGTTTCATCGTCAATGAGAAGGTCCAATGGATACAGTAAACCTGAAGTGAAGCATCGGAATCTAAAACTGGTCTCACAGGAAAGGTTCAAATCGTAGACAGTAAGAAGAGTTAGTCCTCTTGTACTTAAGTCGTCATTGTGCATTTTGTATTTAATTCCGATGCAATTTCAGTGTTTCATCGTCAATAAGAAGGTCCACCTGAAGTGAAGCACCGATAACTAAATCTGGTCTCACAGGAAAGGCTTAAATCATAGAACATAAGACGAAACAGTCCTCTTGTACTTAAGTCGGCATTGTGGCTTTTGTTATTAATTCCGATTCAATTTCTGTGTTTCATCGTCAATATGAAGGTACAAGGGATACAGTAAACCTGAATTGAAGCATCGGAATCTATAAGTATTCTCTCAGGAAAGGTTCAAATCATAGACAGTAAGAAGAGTCAGTCCTCTTGTACTTTAGGTGGCATTGTGCATTTGGTATTCCGATGCAATTTCTGTGTTTCATCGTCAATTAGAAGGTCCAAGAGATACTGTAAACCTGAAGTGATGCATTGGAATCTAAAACTGGTCTCACAGGAAAGGTTCAAAACATAGACAATAAGAAGAGTCAGTCCTCTTGTACTTAATTCGGCATTAACCATTTTGTATTTCATTCTGATGCAATTTCTGTGTTTCATCATTAATGAGGAGGTCGAAGGGATACAGTATCCCTGAAGTGAAGCATCAGAATCTTCAACTGGTATCACAGGAAAGGTTCAAAACATAGACAGTAAGAAGAGACATTCCTCTTCTACTTAAGTTGGCATTGTGCCTTTTGGGTTTAATTCCGATGCAATTTATGTGTTTCATCGTCAATACGAAGGTCCAAGGGATACAGTAAACCTGAAGTGAAGCATCAATAACTAAAACTGGTCTCACGGGAATGGCTCAAATCATAGAATGTAATAAGAGTCAGTCCTCTTGTCCTTAAGTCGGCATTGTGCCTTTTGTATTTAATTCCGATGCATTTTCTGTGTTTCATCGTCAATAGGAAGTTCCAAGGGATACAGTAATCCTAAAGTGAAGCATCGATATCTGAAACTGGTCTCACAGGAAAGGCTCAAATCTTAGAATGTAAGAAGAGTAAGTCCTCTTGTACTTAAGTCGGCATTGTGCCTTTTGTAATTAAATCCGATGCAATTTCTGGGCTTCATCGTCAATAAGAAGGCCCAAGGGATACAGTAAACCTGAAGTGAAGCATCGGAATCTGAAACTCGTCTCACAGGAAAGGCTAAAACATAGTCATTAAGAAGTATCAGTCTTCTTGTACTTAAGACGGAATTGTGCCTTTTGTATTTAATTCCGATGCAATTTCTGTGTCTCATCGCCAATAAAAAGGTCCAAGGTATAAAGTAAACCTGAAGTGAAGCATCGGAATCTAAAACTGGTCTCACTGGAAAGGTTCAAAACATAGACGGTTTGAAGAGTCTGTCTTCTTGTACTTAAGTTGGCATTGGGCCTTTTGTATTTAATTCCGATACAATTTCTGTGTGTCATCGTCAATAAGAAGGTCCAAGGGGTACAGTAAACCTGACGTGAAGCATCGGAACACAAAACTGGTCTCACAGGAAAGGTTCATATCATAGACAGTAAGAAGAGTCATTCCTCCTGTACTTAAGTCGGCATTGAGCCTTTTGTATTTAATTCCGATGCAATTTCTGTGTTTCATCGTCAATAAGAAGGTACAAGGGATACAGTAAACCTGAAGTGAAGCATCTATAACTAAAACTGGTCTCACAGGAAAGGCTTAAATCATAGAATATGAGACCAAACAGTCCTCTTGTACTTAAATCGTCATTGTGCCTTTTGTATTTAATTCCGATGCAATTTCTGTGTTTCATAGTCAAAAAGAAGGTACAAGGGATACAGTAAACATGAATTGAAGCATCGGAATCTATAAGTGGTCTCACAGGAAAGGTTCAAAGCTTAGTTAGTAAGAAGAGTCAGTCTTCTTGTGCTTATGTCGGCATTGTGCATTTTGTATTTTATTCCGATGCAATTTCTGTGTTTCATCGCCAACAAGAAGGTCAAAGGGATTCAGTAAAACTAAAGTGAAGCATCGGAATCTAAAACTGGTCTTACAGGAAAGGTTAAACCATAGACACTAAGAAGAGTCAGTCTTATTGTACTTAAGTCAGCATTGTCCCTTTTGTATTTAATTCCGATGCAATTTCTGTGTTTCATCGTCAATGAGAAGGTCCAAGGGATACAGTAAAACAGAAATGATGCATCGGAATCTAAAACTGGTCTCACAGGAAAGGTTCAAAACATTGACAGTAAGAAGAGTCAGTCCTATTGTACTTAAGTCGGCATTGTGCACTTTGTATTTAACTCCGATCCAATATCTGAGTTTCATCGTTAATAAGGAGGTCCAAGGGATACAATAAGCCTGAAGGGAAGCATCGGAATCTAAAACTGGTCTACAGGAAAGGTTTCATACCATAGACAGAAAGAAGAGTCAGACGTCTTGTACTTAAGTCGGCATTGTACCTTTTGTATTTAATTCCTATGCAATTTCTGTGTTTCAACACCAATAGGAAGGTTCAAGTGATACAGTAAACCTGAAGTGAAGCATCGATATCTAAAACTGGTCTCACAGGAAAGGCTCAAATCATAGAATATAAGAAGAGTCAGTCCTCTTGTACTTAAGCCGGCATTGTGAATTTTGCAGTTAAGTCCGATGCAATTTCTGTGTTTCATCGTCAATAAGAAAGTCCAAGGGATACAGTAAACCTGAAGTGAAGCATCGGAATCTACAACTGGTCACACAGGAAAGGTTCAAAGCATAGACAGTAAGAAGAGTCAGTCTTCTTGTAATTAAGTCGGCATTGTGCCTTTTGTATTTAATTCCGGTGCAATTTTTGTCTTTCATCGTCATTAAGAAGGTCCAAAGTATACAGTAAACCTGAAGTGAAGAATCGGAATCTAAAACTGGTCTCACAGGAAAGGTTCATACCATAGCAGTAAGAAGAGTCAGACTTCTTGTACTTAAGTCGGCATTGTGCCTTTTGTATTTAATTCCGATGCAATTTCTGTGTTTCATCGTCAATAATAAGATCCAAGGGATACAGTAATCCTGAAGTGAAGCATCGATATCTGAAACAGGTCTCACAGCAAAGGCTCAAATCTTAGAATGTAAGAAGAGTAAGTCCTCTTGTACTTAAGTCGGCATTGTGCCTTTTGTATTTAATTCCGATGCAATTTCTGTGTTTCATCGTCAATAAGAAGGTCGAAGGGATGCAGTAAACCTGAATTGAAGCATCGGAATCTAAAACTGGTCTCACAGGAAAGGATCAAAACATTGACAGTAAGAAGAGTCCGTCTTCTTGTATTTAAGTCGGCATTGTACATTTTGTATTTAATTCCGATGCAATTTCTGTGTTTCATCGTCAATAAGAAGGTCCAAGGGATACCGTAAAACTGAAGTGAAGCATCAGAATCTAAAATTGCTCTCACAGGAAAGGTTCAAAACATAGACAGTAAGAGGAATTAATCCTCTTGTACCTAAGATGGCATTGTGCCTTCTGTATTTAATTCCGATGCAATTTATGTGTTTCATCGTCAATACGAAGGTCCAAGGGATACAGTAAACCTGATGTGAAGTATCAATAACTAAAACTGGTCTCACGGGAATGGCTCAAATCTTAGAATGTAAGAAGAGTAAGTCCTCTTGTACTTAAGTCGGCATTGTGCCTTTTGTAATTAAATCCGATGCAATTTCTGGGCTTCATCGTCAATAAGAAGGCCCAAGGGATACAGTAAACCTGAAGTGAAGCATCGGAATCTGAAACTCGTCTCACAGGAAAGGCTAAAACATAGTCATTAAGAAGTATCAGTCTTCTTGTACTTAAGTCGGAATTGTGCCTTTTATATTTAATTCCGATGCAATTTCTGTGTCTCATCGCCAATAAAAAGGTCCAAGGTATAAAGTAAACCTGAAGTGAAGCATCGGAATCTAAAACTGGTCTCACAGGAAAGGTTCAAAACATAGACGGTTTGAAGAGTCTGTCTTCTTGTACTTAAGTTGGCATTGGGCCTTTTGTATTTAATTCCGATACAATTTCTGTGTGTCATCGTCAATAAGAAGGTCCAAGGGGTACAGTAAACCTGACGTGAAGCATCGGAACACAAAACTGGTCTCACAGGAAAGGTTCATATCATAGACAGTAAGAAGAGTCATTCCTCCTGTACTTAAGTCGGCATTGAGCCTTTTGTATTTAATTCCGATGCAATTTCTGTGTTTCATCGTCAATAAGAAGGTACAAGGGATACAGTAAACCTGAAGTGAAGCATCGATAGCTAAAACTGGTCTCACAGGAAAGGCTTAAATCATAGAATATGAGACCAAACAGTCCTCTTGTACTTAAATCGTCATTGTGCCTTTTGTATTTAATTCCGATGCAATTTCTGTGTTTCATAGTCAAAAAGAAGGTACAAGGGATACAGTAAACATGAATTGAAGCATCGGAATCTATAAGTGGTCTCACAGGAAAGGTTCAAAGCTTAGTTAGTAAGAAGAGTCAGTCTTCTTGTGCTTAAGTCGGCATTGTGCATTTTGTATCTTATTCCGATGCAATTTCTGTGTTTCATCGCCAACAAGAAGGTCAAAGGGATTCAGTAAAACTAAAGTGAAGCATCGGAATCTAAAACTGGTCTTACAGGAAAGGTTAAACCATAGACACTAAGAAGAGTCAGTCTTATTGTACTTAAGTCAGCATTGTCCCTTTTGTATTTAATTCCGATGCAATTTCTGTGTTTCATCGTCAATGAGAAGGTCCAAGGGATACAGTAAAACAGAAATGATGCATCGGAATCTAAAACTGGTCTCACAGGAAAGGTTCAAAACATTGACAGTAAGAAGAGTCAGTCCTCTTGTACTTAAGTCGGCATTGTGCACTTTGTATTTAACTCCGATCCAATATCTGAGTTTCATCGTTAATAAGGAGGTCCAAGGGATACAATAAGCCTGAAGTGAAGCATAGGAATCTAAAACTGGTCTACAGGAAAGGTTTCATACCATAGACAGAAAGAAGAGTCAGACGTCTTGTACTTAAGTCGGCATTGTACCTTTTGTATTTAATTCCTATGCAATTTCTGTGTTTCAACACCAATAGGAAGGTTCAAGTGATACAGTAAACCTGAAGTGAAGCATCGATATCTAAAACTGGTCTCACAGGAAAGGCTCAAATCATAGAATATAAGAAGAGTCAGTCCTCTTGTACTTAAGCCGGCATTGTGAATTTTGCAGTTAAGTCCGATGCAATTTCTGTGTTTCATCGTCAATAAGAAAATCCAAGGGATACAGTAAACCTGAAGTGAAGCATCGGAATCTGCAACTGGTCACACAGGAAAGGTTCAAAGCATAGACAGAGAGAAGAGTCAGTCTTCTTGTAATTAAGTCGGCATTGTGCCTTTTGTATTTAATTCCGGTGCAATTTTTGTCTTTCATCGTCATTAAGAAGGTCCAAAATATACAGTAAACCTGAAGTGAAGAATCGGAATCTAAAACTGGTCTCACAGGAAAGGTTCATACCATAGCAGTAAGAAGAGTCAGACTTCTTGTACTTAAGTCGGCATTGTGCCTTTTGTATTTAATTCCGATGCAATTTCTGTGTTTCATCGTCAATAATAAGATCCAAGGGATACAGTAATCCTGAAGTGAAGCATCGATATCTAAAACAGGTCTCACAGCAAAGGCTCAAATCTTAGAATGTAAGAAGAGTAAGTCCTCTTGTACTTAAGTCGGCATTGTGCCTTTTGTATTTAATTCCGATGCAATTTCTGTGTTTCATCGTCAATAAGAAGGTCGAAGGGATACAGTAAACCTGAATTGAGGCATCGGAATCTAAAACTGGTCTCACAGGAAAGGATCAAAACATTGACAGTAAGAAGAGTCCGTCTTCTTGTATTTAAGTCGGCATTGTACATTTTGTATTTAATTCCGATGCAATTTCTGTGTTTCATCGTCAATAAGAAGGTCCAAGGGATACAGTAAAACTGAAGTGAAGCATCAGAATCTAAAATTGCTCTCACAGGAAAGGTTCAAAACATAGACAGTAAGAGGAATTAATCCTCTTGTACCTAAGTCGGCATTGTGCCTTTTGTATTTAATTCCGATGCAATTTATGTGTTTCATCGTCAATACGAAGGTCCAAGGGATACAGTAAACCTGAAGTGAAGCATCAATAACTAAAACTGGTCTCACGGGAATGGCTCAAATCATAGAATGTAATAAGAGTCAGTCCTCTTGTCCTTAAGTCTGCATTGTGCCTTTTGTATTTAATTCCGATGCATTTTCTGTGTTTCATCGTCAATAGGAAGTTCCAAGGGATACAGTAATCCTGAAGTGAAGCATCGATATCTGAAACTGGTCTCACAGGAAAGGCTCAAATCTTAGAATGTAAGAAGAGTAAGTCCTCTTGTACTTAAGTCGGCATTGTGCCTTTTGTAAATAAATCCGATGCAATTTCTGGGCTTCATCGTCAATAAGAAGGCCCAAGGGATACAGTAAACCTGAAGTGAAGCATCGGAATCTGAAACTCGTCTCACAGGAAAGGCTAAAACATAGTCATTAAGAAGTATCAGTCTTCTTGTACTTAAGTCGGCATTGTACCTTTTGTATTTAATTCCTATGCAATTTCTGTGTTTCAACGTCAATAGGAAGGTCCAAGGGATACAGTAAACCTGAAGTGAAGCCTCGATATCTAAAACTGGTCTCACAGGAAAGGCTCAAATCATAGAATATAACAAGAGTCAGGCCTCTTGTACTTAAGCCGGCATTGTGCATTTTGTAGTTAAGTCCGATGCAATTTCTGTGTTTCATCGTCAATAAGAAGGTCCAAGGGATACAGTAAACCTGAAGTGAAGCATCGGAATCTACAACTGGTCACACAGGAAAGGTTCAAAGCATAGACAGTAAGAAGAGTCAGTCTTCTTGTAATTAAGTCGGCATTGTGCCTTTTATATTTAATTCCGGTGCAATTTCTGTCTTTCATCGTCAATAAGAAGGTCCAAAGTATACAGTAAACCTGAAGTGAAGAATCGGAATCTAAAACTGGTCTCACAGGACAGGTTCATACCATAGACAGTAAGAAGAGTCAGACTTCTGGTACTTAAGTCGGCATTGTGCCTTTTGTACTTAATTCCGATGAAATTTCTGTGTTTCATCGTCAATAATAAGATCCAAGGTATACAGTAATCCTGAAGTGAAGCAACGATAACTAAAACTGGTCTCACAGGAAAGGCTCAAATCTTAGAATGTTAGAAGAGTATGTCCTCTTGTACTAAAGTCGGCATTGTGCCTTTTGTATTTAATTACGATGCAATTTCTGTGTTTCATCGTCAATGAGAAGGTCCAATGGATACAGTAAACCTGAAGTGATGCATCGGAATCTAAAACTGGTCTCACAGGGAAGGTTCAAATCATAGACAGTAAGATGAGTTACTCCTCTTGTACTTAAGTCGGCACTGCAAATTTTGTATGTAATTCCGGTGCAATTTCTGTGTTTCATCGTCAATAGGAATGTCCAAGGTATACAGTAATCCTGAAGTGAAACATCGATATCTGAAACTGGTCTCACAGGAACGGCTCAAATCTTAGAATGTAAGAAGAGTAAGTCCTCTTGTACTTATGTCGGCATTGTGCCTTTTGTACTTTATTCCGATGCAATTTCTGTGTTTCATCGTCAATAAGAAGGTCCAAGGGATACAGTAAAACTGAAGTGAAGCATCAGAATCTAAAATTGCTCTCACAGGAAAGGTTCAAAACATAGACAGTAAGAGGAATTAATCCTCTTGTACCTAAGTCGGCATTGTGCCTTTTGTATTTAATTCCGATGCAATTTATGTGTTTCATCGTCAATACGAAGGTCCAAGGGATACAGTAAACCTGAAGTGAAGCATCAATAACTAAAACTGGTCTCACGGGAATGGCTCAAATCATAGAATGTAATAAGAGTCAGTCCTCTTGTCCTTAAGTCGGCATTGTGCCTTTTGTATTTAATTCCGATGCATTTTCTGTGTTTCA
Organism: Schistocerca serialis cubense; assembly: GCF_023864345.2. Classification (NCBI taxonomy): domain Eukaryota; kingdom Metazoa; phylum Arthropoda; class Insecta; order Orthoptera; family Acrididae; genus Schistocerca; species Schistocerca serialis. The sequence continues at coordinate 170,638,993 of NC_064649.1, forward strand.
TCGTCAATAGGAAGTTCCAAGGGATACAGTAATCCTGAAGTGAAGCATCGATATCTGAAACTGGTCTCACAGGAAAGGCTCAAATCTTAGAATGTAAGAAGAGTAAGTCCTCTTGTACTTAAGTCGGCATTGTGCCTTTTGTAATTAAATCCGATGCAATTTCTGGGCTTCATCGTCAATAAGAAGGCCCAAGGGATACAGTAAACCTGAAGTGAAGCTTCGGAATCTGAAACTCGTCTCACAGGAAAGGCTAAAACATAGTCATTAAGAAGTATCAGTCTTCTTGTACTTAAGTCGGAATTGTGCCTTTTGTATTTAATTCCTATGCAATTTCTGTGTCTCATCGCCAATAAAAAGGTCCAAGGTATAAAGTAAACCTGAAGTGAAGTATCGGAATCTAAAACTGGTCTCACAGGAAAGGTTCAAAACATAGGCGGTTTGAAGAGTCTGTCTTCTTGTACTTAAGTTGGCATTGGGCCTTTTGTATTTAATTCCGATACAATTTCTGTGTGTCATCGTCAATAAGAAGGTCCAAGGGGTACAGTAAACCTGACGTGAAGCATCGGAACACAAAACTGGTCTCACAGGAAAGGTTCATATCATAGACAGTAAGAAGAGTCATTCCTCCTGTACTTAAGTCGGCATTGAGCCTTTTGTATTTAATTCCGATGCAATTTCTGTGTATCATCGTCAATAAGAAGGTACAAGGGATACAGTAAACCTGAAGTGAAGCATCGATAACTAAAACTGGTCTCTCAGGAAAGGCTTAAATCATAGAATATGAGACCAAACAGTCCTCTTGTACTTAAATCGTCATTGTGCCTTTTGTATTTAATTCCGATGCAATTTCTGTGTTTCATAGTCAAAAAGAAGGTACAAGGGATACAGTAAACATGAATTGAAGCATCGGAATCTATAAGTGGTCTCACAGGAAAGGTTCAAAGCTTAGTTAGTAAGAAGAGTCAGTCTTCTTGTGCTTAAGTCGGCATTGTGCATTTTGTATTTTATTCCGATGCAATTTCTATGTTTCATCGCCAACAAGAAGGTCAAAGGGATTCAGTAAAACTAAAGTGAAGCATCGGAATCTAAAACTGGTCTTACAGGAAAGGTTAAACCATAGACACTAAGAAGAGTCAGTCTTATTGTACTTAAGTCAGCATTGTCCCTTTTGTATTTAATTCCGATGCAATTTCTGTGTTTCATCGTCAATGAGAAGGTCCAAGGGATACAGTAAAACAGAAATGATGCATCGGAATCTAAAACTGGTCTCACAGGAAAGGTTCAAAACATTGACAGTAAGAAGAGTCAGTCCTCTTGTACTTAAGTCGGCATTGTGCACTTTGTATTTAACTCCGATCCAATATCTGAGTTTCATCGTTAATAAGGAGGTCCAAGGGATACAATAAGCCTGAAGTGAAGCATCGGAATCTAAAACTGGTCTACAGGAAAGGTTTCATACCATAGACAGAAAGAAGAGTCAGACGTCTTGTACTTAAGTCGGCATTGTACCTTTTGTATTTAATTCCTATGCAATATCTGTGTTTCAACACCAATAGGAAGGTTCAAGTGATACAGTAAACCTGAAGTGAAGCATCGATATCTAAAACTGGTCTCACAGGAAAGGCTCAAATCATAGAATATAAGAAGAGTCAGTCCTCTTGTACTTAAACCGGCATTGTGAATTTTGCAGTTAAGTCCGATGCAATTTCTGTGTTTCATCGTCAATAAGAAAGTCCAAGGGATACAGTAAACCTGAAGTGAAGCATCGGAATCTACAACTGGTCACACAGGAAAGGTTCAAAGCATAGACAGTAAGAAGAGTCAGTCTTCTTGTAATTAAGTCGGCATTGTGCCTTTTGTATTTAATTCCGGTGCAATTTTTGTCTTTCATCGTCATTAAGAAGGTCCAAAGTATACAGTAAACCTGAAGTGAAGAATTGGAATCTAAAACTGGTCTCACAGGAAAGGTTCATACCATAGCAGTAAGAAGAGTCAGACTTCTTGTACTTAAGTCGGCATTGTGCCTTTTGTATTTAATTCCGATGCAATTTCTGTGTTTCATCGTCAATAATAAGATCCAAGGGATACAGTAAAATAGAAGTGATGCATCGGAATCTAAAACTGGTCTCACAGGAAAGGTTCAAAACATTGACAGTAAGAAGAGTCAGTCCTCTTGTACTTCAGTCGGCATTGTGCACGTTGTATTTAATTCCGATCCAATATCTGTGTTTCATCGTTAATAAGGAGGTCCAAGGGATACAGTAAACCTGAAGTGAAGCATCGGAATCTAAAACTGGTCTTACATGAAAGGGTCTAAACATAGACAGTAAGAAGAGTCAGTCTTCTTGTACTTAAGTCGGCATTGTACATTTTGTATTTAATTCCGATGCAATTTCTGTGTTTCATCGTCAATACGAAGGTCCAAGTGATACAGTAACCCTGAAGTGAAGCAACTATAACAAAACCTTGCCTCACAGGAAAGGCTCAAATCATAGAAAGTAAGAAGGGTCAGTCCTCTTGTACTTAAGTCGGCATTGTGCCTTTTGTATTTCATTCCGATGCAATTTCTGTGTTTTATCGTCATTAAGAAGGTCCAAGGGATACAGTAAACCTGAAGTGAAGCATCGGAATCTAAAATTGCTCTCACAGGAAAGGTTCAAAACATAGACAGTAAGAAAAATCAGTCACCTTGTACTTAAGGTTCAAAATTTCTGTGTTTCAACCTCAATAAGAAGGTCCAAGGGATACAGTAAACGTGAAGTGAAGCATCGGAATCTAAAACTGGTCTCACAGGAAAGGTTAAAACATAGACAGTAAGAAGAATCAGTCTTCTTGTACTTAAGTCGGCATTGTGCCTTTTGTATTTAATTCCTATGCAATTTCTGGGTCTCATCGTCAATAAGAAGGTTGAAGGGATACAGTAAACCTGAAGTGAAGCATCGGAATCTAAAACTGGTCTCACAGGAAAGGTTCTAAACATAGACAGTAAGAAGAGTCTGTCTTCTTGTACTTAAGTCGGCATTGTGCCTTTTGTATTTGATTCGGATACAATTTCTGTGTTTCATCGTCAATAAGATGGACCAAAGGGGTACAGTAACCCTGACGTGAAGCATCGAAATATAAAACTGGTCTCACAGGAAAGGTTCAAATCATAGACAGTAAGAAGAGTCATTCCTCTTGTACTTAAGTCGGCATTGAGCTTTTTGTATTTAATTCCGATGTAATTCCTGTGTTTCATCGTTAATAAGAAGGTCCATGGGATACAGTAAACCTGAAGTGATGCATCGGCATCTAAACCGGTCTCACAGGAATGGTTTAAATCATAGACAGTAAGAAGAGTCAGTCCTCTTGTACTTAAGTCGGCATTGTGCATTTTGTATTTAATTCCGATGCAATTTCTGTTTTTCATCTTTAATAAGGAGGCCCAAGGGATACAGTAAACCTGAAGTGAGGCATTGTAATCTACAACTGGTCTCACAGGAAAGGTTCAAAGCATAGACAGTAAGAAGTATCAGTCTTCTTGTACTTAAGTCGACATTGTACCTTTTGTATTTAATTCCGATGCAATTTCTGTGTCTCATCGTCAATAAGAAGGTCCAAGGGATACAGTAAACCTGAAGTGAATCATGGGAATCTAAAACTGGTCTAACAGGAAAGTTTAAAAACATACACAGTAAGAAGAGTCTGTCTTCTTGTACTTAAGTCGGCATTGTGCCTTTTGTATCTGATTCCGATGCAACTTCTGTGTTTCATCGTCAATAAGAAGGTCCAAGGGGCACAGTAAGCGTGACGTGAAGCATCGGAATCTAAAACTGGTCTCACAGGAAAGGTTCAACAAATAGTCAGCAAGAAGAGTCATTCATCTTGTACTTAAGTCGGCATTGTGCCTTTTGTATTTAATTCCGATGGAATTTCTGTGTTACATCGTCAATAAGAAGGTCCAAGGGATACAGTAAACCTGAAGTGAGGCATCGATATCTACAACTGGTCTCACAGGAAAGGCTCAAAGCACAGAATGTAAGAAGAGTCAGTCCTCTTGTACTTAAGTCCGCATTGTGCCTTTTGTATTTAATTCCGATGCAGTTTCTGTATTTTATCGTCAATAATAAGGTCCAAGGGATACAGTAAACCTGAAGTGAAGCATCGGAATCTAAAACTGGTCTCACAGGAATCCTTCAAACATAGACAGTAAGAAGAGTCAGTCTTCTTGTACGTAAGTCGGCATTGTGCATTTTGTATTTAATTCCGATGCAATTTCTGTGTTTCATCATCAATAAGATGGTCCAAGGGGTACAGTACAACTGAAATGAAGCATCGGAATCTAAAATTGCTCTCAGAGGTTGGTTCAACACATAGACTGTAAGAAAAATCAGTCCCCTTGTACTTAAAGTTCAATATTTCTTTGTTTCATCGTCAATAAGAAGGTCCAAGGGATACAGTAAACCTGAAGTGAAGCATCGATATCTAAAACTGGTCACACAGGAAAGGCTGAAATCTTAGAATGTAAGAAGAGTATGTCCTCTTGTACGTAAGTCGGTATTGTGCCTTTTGTATTTAATTCAGTTGCAATTCCTGTGTTTCATCGTCAATAAGAAGGTCGAAGGGATACAGTAAACCTGAAGTGCATATCGGAATCTAAAACTGGTCTCACAGGAAAGGTTAAAAATATAGACAGTGAGAAGAGTCAGTCTTCTTGTACTTAAGTCGGCATTGTGCATTTCAAATTTATTTCCGATGCAATTTCTGTGTTTCGTCGTCAATAAGAAGGTCCAAGGGATGCAGTAGAACTGAAGTGAAGCATCGGAATCTAAAATTGCTCTCACAGGAAAGGTTCAAAACATAGACAGTAAGAAGAATCAGTCCTCTTGTAATTAAGACGGCATTGTGCCTTTTGTATTTAATTCCGATGCAATTTCTGTGTTTCATCGTCAACACGAAGGTCCAAGGGATACAATAAACCTGAGTGAAGCATCAATAACTAAAACTGGTCTCACAGGAAAGGTTCAAATCATAGAATGTAAGAAGAGTCTGTACTCTTGTACTTAAGTCGGCAATGTGTCTTTTGTATTTAATTCCGATGCAATTTCTGTGTTTCGTCGTCAATAAGAAGGTCCAAGGGATATAGAAAACCTGAAGTGAAGCATCGGAAACTAAAACTGGTCTCACAGGAAAGGTTAAAACATAGACAGTAAGAAGAATCAGTCTTCTTGTACTTAAGTCGGCATTGTGCCTTTTGTATTTAATTCCGATGCAATTTCTGTGTCTCATCGTCAATAAGAAGGTCCAAAGGGATACAGTAAACCAGAAGTGAAGCATCGGAATCTAAAACTGGTCTCACAGGAAAGGTTCAAAGCATAGACAGTAAGAAGAGTCTGTGATCTTGTACTTAAGTCGGCATTGTGCCTTTTGTATTTAAGTCCGATGCGATTTCAGTCTTTTATCATCAATAAGAAGGTCCAAGGTGTACAGTAAACATGATGTGAAGCATCGGAAACTAAAACTGGTCTCACAGGAAAGGTTCAAAACTTAGACAGCAAGAAGAGTCATTCTTCTTGTACTTAAGTCGGCATTGTGCCTTTTGTAATTAATTCCGATGCAATTTCTGTGTCTCATCGTCAATAAGAAGGTCCAAGGGTTAAAGTAATCCTGAAGTGAAGCATCGGAATCTAAAACAGATCTCACAGGAAAGGTCCAAAATATAGACAGTAAGAAGAGTCAGTATTCTTGTATTTAAGTCGGCATTGTGCCATTTATATTTAATTCCGATGCAATTTCTGTGTATCATCGTTATTAAGAAGGACCAAGGGATACAGTAAACCTGAAGTGAAGCATCGGAATCTAAAACTGGTCTCACAGGAATGGTTCAAACATAGACAGTAAGAAGAGTCAGTCTTCTTCTACATAAGTCGGCATTGTGCATTTTGTATTTAATTACGATGCATTTCTGTGTTTCATCATTAATAAGGAGGCCCAAGGGATGCAGTAAACCTGAAGTGAGGCATCGGATTATACAACTGGTATCATAGGAAAGGTCCAAAGCATACACAGTAAGAACAATCAGTCTTCTTGTACTTAAGTCGACATTGTACCTTTTGTATTTAATTCCGATGCAATTTCTGTGTCTCATCGACAATAAGAACGTCCAAGGGACACTGTAAACCTGAAGTGAAGCATGGGAATCTAAAACTGGTCTTACAGGAAAGGTTAATAACATACACAGCAAGAAGAGTCATTCCTCTTGTACTTAAGTCAGCATTGTGCCTTTTATATTTAATTCCGATGCAATTTCTGTGTTACATCGTCAATAAGAAGGTCCAAGAGATACAGTAAACCTGAAGTGAAGCATCGATATCTACAACTGGTCTCACAGGAAAGGCTCAACTCATAGAATGTAAGAAGAGTCAGTCGTCTAGTACTAAAGTCGGCATTGTGCCTTTTGTATTTAATTCCGATGCAGTTTCTGTGTTTCATTGTCAATAAGAAGGTCCAAGGGATATAGTAAACCTGAAGTGAAGCATCGGAATCTAAAACTGGTCTCACAGGAATGGTTCAAACATAGACAGTAAGTAGAGTCAGTCTTCTTGTACATAAGTCGGCATTGTGCATTTTGTATTTAATTCCGATGCAATTTCTGTGTTTCTTCATCAATAAGGAGGTCCAAGGGGAACAGTAGAACTGAAGTGAAGCATCGGAATCTAAAATTGCTCTCACAGGAAATGTTCAACACATTGACTGTAAGATCAGTCCCCTTGTACTTAAGGTTCAATATTTCTTTGTTTCATCGTCAATAAGAAGGTCCAAGGGATACAGTAAACGTGAAGTGAAGCATCAGAATCTAAAACTGGTCTCACAGGAAAGGTTCAAAACATATACACTAAGAAGAGTCAGTCTTCTTGTACTTAAGTCTGCATTGTGCCTCTTGTATTTAATTCCGATGCAATTTATTTGTTTCATCGTCAATAGGAAGGTCCAAGGGATACGGTAAACCTGAAGTGAAGCATCGATATCTAAAACTGGTCACACAGGAAAGGCTCAAATCTTAGAATGTAAGAAGAGTAAGTCCTCTTGTACGTAAGTCGGCATTGTGCCTATTGTATTTAACTCCGATGCAATTCCTGTGTTTCATCGTCAATAAGAAGGTCGAGGGGATACAGTAAACCTGAAGTGAATCATCGGAATCTAACTGGTCTCACAGGAAAGGTTCAAAACATAGACAGTAAGAAGAGTCAGTCTTCATGTACTTAAATCGGCATTGTGCATTTTAAATTTAATTCCGAAGCAATTTCTGTGTTTTGTCGTCAATAAGAAGGTCCAAGGTATGCAGTAAAACTGAAGTGAAGCATCGTAATCTAAAATTGCTCTCACAGGAAAGGTTCAAAAGATAGACAGTAAGAAGAATCAGTCCTCTTGAAATTAAGTCGGCATTGTACCTTTTGTATTTAATTCCCATGCAGTTTCTGTGTTTCATTGTCAACACGGAGGTCCAAGGGATACAATAAACCTGAGTGAATCATCAATAACTAAAACTGGTCTCACAGGAAAGGCTTAAATCATAGACAGTAAGAGGAGTCAGTCCTCTTGTACTTAAGTCGGCAATGTGCCTTTTGTATTTAATTCCGATGCAATTTCAGTGTCTCATCGGCTATAAGAAGGTCCAAAGGGATACAGTAAACCAGAAGGGAAGAATCGGAATCTAAAACTGGTCTCACAGGAAAGGTTCAAAACATAGACAGTAAGAAGAGTCTGTGTTCTTGTACTTATGTCGGCATTGTGCATTTTGTATTTGATTCCGATGCGATTTCTGTCTTTCATCGTGAATAAGAAGGTCCAAGGGATACAGTAAACCTGAAGTGAAGCATCGGAATCTAAAACTGGTCTCACAGGAATGGTTCAAACATAGACAGTAAGAAGAGTCAGTCTTCTTGTACATAAGTCAGCATTGTGGATTTTGTATTTAATTCCGATGCAATTTCTGTGTTTCATCATTAATAAGGAGGCCCAAGGGACGCAGTAAACCTGAAGTGAGGCATCGGTATCTACAACTGGTCTCACAGCAAAGGTTCAAAGCATAGACAGTAAGAAGAATCAGTCTTCTTGTACTTAAGTCGTCATTGTACCTTTTGTATTTAATTCCGATGCAATTTCTGTGTCTCATCGTCAATAAGAAGGTCCAAGGGACACAGTAAACCTGAAGTGAAGCATGGGAATCTAAAACTGGTCCCACAGGAAAGGTTAAAAACATACACAGCAAGAAGAGTCATCCCTCTTGTACTTAAGTCGGCATTGTGCCTTTTGTATTTAATTCCGATGCAGTTTCTGTTTTTCATCGTCAATAAGAAGGTCGAAGGGATACAGTAAACCAGAAGTGAATCATCGGAATCTAACTGGTCTGACAGGAAAGGTTCAAAACATAGACAGTAAGAAGAGTCAGTCTTCTTGTACATAAGTCTGCATTTTGCCTCTTGTATTTAATTCCGATGCAATTTCTTTGTTTCATCGTCAATAAGAAGGTCCCAGGGTTACTGTAAACCTGAAGTGAAGCATCGGAATCTAAAACTGGTTTCACAGGAAAGGTTCATTCCATTGACAGTAAGAAGACACTGACTTCTTGTATGTATGTCGGCATTGTGCCTTTTGCATTTATTTCCGATGCAATTTCTGTGTTTCATCGTCAATAGGAAGGTCCAAGGGATACAGTAAACCAGAAGTGAAGCATCGATATCTAAAACTGGTCACACAGGAAAGGCTCAAATCTTAGAAGGTAAGAAATGTAAGTCGTCTTGTACGTAAGTCGGCATTGTGCCATTTGTATTTAATTCCGATGCAATTCCTGTGTTTCATCGTCAATAAGAAGGTCGAAGGGATACAGTAAACCTGAAGTGTATCATCGGAATCTAACTGGTCTCACAGGAAAGGTTCAAAACATAGACAGTAAGAAGTGTCAGTCTTCTTGTACTTAAATCGGCATTGTGCATTTTAAATTTAATTCCGATGCAATTTCTGTGTTTTGTCGTCAATAAGAAGGTCCAAGGTATGCAGTAAAACTGAACTGAAGCATCGTAATCTAAAATTGCTCTCACAGGAAAGGTTCAAAACATAGACAGTAAGAAGAATCAGTCCTCTTGTAATTAAGTCGGCATTGTGCCTTTTGTATTTAATTCCGATGCAATTTCTGTGTCTCATCGTCTATAAGAAGGTCCAAGGATACAGTAAACCTAAAGTGAAGCATGAGAAACTATTACTGGTCTCACAGGAAAGGTTAAAAATATTCACAGTAAGAAGAGTTTGCCTTCTTGTACTTATGTCGGCATTGTGCCTTTTGTATTTCATTCCGATGCAATTTCTGTGTTTCATCGTCAATACGAATGTACAAGGGGTACAGTAAGCGTGACATGAAGCATCGGAATCTAAAACTGGTGTCACAGGAAAGGTTCAAATCATAGACAGCAAGAGGAGTCATTCCTCTTGTACTTAAGTCGGCATTGTGCCTTCTGTATTTATTTCTGATGCAATTTCTGTGTCTCATCGACAATAAGAAGGTCCAAGGGATTAAGTAATCCTGAAGTGAAGCATCGGAATCTAAAACTGGTCTCACAGGAAAGGTTCAAAACATAGACAGTAAGACGTGTCAGTCTTCTTGTATTTAAGCCGGCATTGTGCCATTTGTATTTAATTCCGATGCAATTTCTGTGTTTCATCGTCATTAAGAAGGACCTAGGGATACAGTAAACCTGAAGTGAAGCATCGGAATCTAAAACTGGTCTCAAAGGAATGGTTCAAACATAGACAGTAAGAAGAGTCAGTCTTCTTGTACATAAGTCGGCATTGTGCATTTTGTATTTAATTCCGATGCAATTTCTGTGTTTCATCACTAATAATGAGGCCCAAGGGATGCAGTAAACCTGAAGTGAGGCATCGGATTCTACAACTGGTCTCACAGGAGAGGTTCAAAACATAGACAGTAAGAAGAATCAGTCTTCTTGTACTTAAGACACATTGTACCTTTTGTATTTAATTCCGATGCAATTACTGTGTCTCATCGTGAATAAGAAGATCCAAGGGACACAGTAAACCTGAAGTGAAGCATGGGAATCTAAAACTGGTCTCACAGGAAAAGTTAAAGACATACACAGCAAGAAGAGTCATTCCTCTTGTATCTAAGTCGGCATTGTGCCTTTTATATTTAATTCCGATGCAATTTCTGTGTTACATCGTCAATAAGAAGGTCCAAGGGATACAGTAAACCTGAAGTGAAGCATCGATATCTACAACTGGTCTCACAGGAAAGGCTCAACTAATAGAATGTAAGAAGAGTCAGTCGCCTTGTACTTAAGTCGGCATTGTGCCTTTTGTATTTAATTCCGATGCAATTTCTTTGTTTCATCGTCAATAAGAAGGTCCAAGGGTTATAGTAAACCTGAAGTGAAGCGTCGGAATCTAAAACTGGTCTCACAGGAAAGGTTGAAACATAGGCAGTAAGAAGAATCAGTCATCTTGTACTTAAGTCGGCATTGTGCCTTTTGTATTTAATTCCGATGCAATTTCTGTGTTTTGTCGTCAATAAGAAGGTCCAAGGTATGCAGTAAAACTGAAGTGAAGCATCGTAATCTAAAATTGCTCTCACAGCAAAGGTTCAAAACGTAGACAGTAAGAAGAATCAGTCCTCTTGTAATTAAGTCGGCATTGTGCCTTTTGTATTTAATTCCGATGCAATTTCTGTGTTTCATTGTCAACATGAAGGTCCAAGGGATTTAATAAACCTGAGTGAAGCATCAATAACTAAATCTGGTCTCACAGGAAAGGCTCAAATCATAGAATGTAAGAAGAGTCAGTCCTCTTGTACTTAAGTCGGCACTGTGCCTTTTGTATTTAATTCTGATGCAATTTCTGTGTTTCATCGTCAATAAGAAGGTCCAAGGGATATGGAAAAGCTGAAGTGAAGCGTCGGAATCTAAAACTGGTCTCACAGGAAAGGTTGAAACATAGACAGTAAGAAGAATCAGTCTTCTTGTACTTAAGTCTGCATTGTGCCTTTTGTATTTAATTCCGATGCAATTTCTGTGTCTCATCGTCAATAAGAAGGTCCAAAGGGATACAGTAAACCAGAAGTGAAGCATCGGAATCTAAAACTGGTCTCACAGGAAAGGTTCAAATCATAGATAGTAAGAAGAGTCTGTGTTCTTGTACTTAAGTCGGCATTGTGCATTTTGTATTTAATTCCGATGCGATTACTGTCTTTCACCGTGAATAAGAAGGTCCAAGGGGTACAGTAAACCTGACGTGAAGCATCGGAATCTAAAACTGGTCTCACAGGAATGGTTCAAACATAGACAGTAAGATGAGTCAGTCTTCTTGTACATAAGTCGGCAATGTCGACTTTGTATTTAATTCCGATGCAATTACTGTGTTTCATCATTAATAAGGAGGCCCAAGGTATACAGTAATCTTGAAGTGATGCATCGGAATCTAAAACTGGTCTCACAGGGAAGGTTCAAAACATAGACAGTTAGAAGAGTCAGTCTTCTTGTACTGAAGTCGGCATTGTGCCTTTTGTATTTAATTCCAATGCAATCTCTGGGTTTCATCGTCAATCGGAAGGTCGAAGGCGTACAGTAAACCTGACGTGTAGCATCGGAATCTAAAACTGGTCTCACAGGATAGGTTCAAATCATAGACAGTAAGATTAGTCATTCCTCTTGTACTTAAGATGGCATTGTGCCTATTGTATTTAATTCCGAAGCAATTTCTGTGTTTCATCGTCAATAAGAAAGTCCAAGGGATACAGTAAACGTGAAGTGAATCATCAATATCTAAAACTGGTCTCACAGGAAAGGCTCAAATCCTAGAATGTAAGAAGAGTCAGTGCTCTTGTATTTAAGACGGCATTGTGCTTTTGAATTTAATTCCGATGCAATTTTGTATTTAATTCCGATGCAATTTCTGTGTTTCATCGTCAATAAGAAGGTCCTAGGGATACAGTAAACCTGAAGTGAAGCATCGATATCAAAAACCGGTCACACAGGAAAGCCTCAAATCATAGAATGTGAGAAGAGTCAGTAAACTTGTACTTATGTCGGCATTGTGCCTTATGTATTTAATTCCGATGCAATTTCTGTGTTTCATCGTCAATAAGAAGGTCCAAGGGATACTGTAATTCTGAAGTGAAGCATCGGAATCTAAAACTGGTCTCGCAGGAAAGTTTCAAAGCTTAGACAGTATGAAGAGTCGGTCTTCTTGTACTTAAGTCGACATTGTGCCTTTTGCATTGAATTCCGATGCAATTTCTGTGTTTCATCGTCAATAAGAAGCTCCAAGGGATACAGTAAACCTGAAGTGAAACATCGGAATCTGACCCTGGTCATACAGGAAGGGTTCAAATGATAGACAGAAAAAAGAGTCCGTCTTCTTGTACTTATGTCGGCATTGTGCCTTTTGTATTTAATTCCGATGCAATTTCTGTGGTCATTAAGAAGGTCCAAGGGATACAGTAAACCTGAAGTGAAGCATCGGAATCTAAATCTGATCTCACAGGAAAGGTTCAAAGCATAGACAGTAAGAAGAGTCAGTCTTCTTGTCTTAAGTCGGCATTGTGCCTTTTGTATTTAATTCCTATGCAATTTCTGTGTTTCACCGGCAACACGAACGTCCAAGGGATAGAAGAAACCTGAAGTGAAGCATCGATAACTGAAACTGGTCTCACAGGAAAGGCTCAAATCATAGAATTTAAGAAGAGTTAGTCCTCTTGTAATTAAGTCATCATTATGCCTTTTGTATTTAATTCCGATGCAATTTCTGTGTTTCACCGTCAATACGAAGGTCCAAGGGATACAGTAAACATGAAGTGAAGCATCGGATTCTACAACTGGTCTCACAGGAAAGGTTCAAAGCATAGACAGTAAGCAGAGTCAGTCTTCTTGTACATAACTCGGCATTGTGCCATTTGTATTTAATTCCGATGCAATTTCTGTGTTTCATCGTCATTAAGAAGGACCAAGGGATACAGTAAACCTGAAGTGAAGCATCGGAATCTAAAACTGGTCTCAAAGGAATGGTTCAAACATAGACAGTAAGAAGAGTCAATCTTCTTGTACATAAGTCGGCATTGTGCATTTTGTATTTAATTCCGATGCAATTTCTGTGTTTCATCACTAATAATGAGGCCCAAGGGATGCAGTAAACCTGAAGTGAGGCATCGGATACTACAACTGGTCTCACAGGAAAGGTTCAAAACATAGACAGTAAGAAGAATCAGTCTTCTTGTACGTAAGACACATTGTACCTTTTGTATTTAATTCCGATGCAATTTCTGTGTCTCATCGTGAATAAGAAGATCCAAGGGACACAGTAAACCTGAAGTGAAGCATGGGAATCTAAAACTGGTCTCACAGGAAAAGTTAAAAACATACACAGCAAGAAGAGTCATTCCTCTTGTACTTAAGTCGGCATTGTGCCTTTTATATTTAATTCCGATGCAATTTCTGTGTTACATCGTCAATAAGAAGGTCCAAGGGATACAGTAAACCTGAAGTGAAGCATCGATATCTACAACTGGTCTCACAGGAAAGGCTCAACTAATAGAATGTAAGAAGAGTCAGTCGCCTTGTACTTAAGTCGGCATTGTGCCTTTTGTATTTAATTCCGATGCAATTTCTTTGTTTCATCGTCAATAAGAAGGTCCAAGGGTTATAGTAAACCTGAAGTGAAGCGTCGGAATCTAAAACTGGTCTCACAGGAAAGGTTGAAACATAGACAGTAAGAAGAATCAGTCTTCTTGTACTTAAGTCGGCATTGTGCCTTTTGTATTTAATTCCGATGCAATTTCTTTGTTTCATCGTCAATAAGAAGGTCCAAGGGTTATAGTAAACCTGAAGTGAAGTATCGGAATCTAAAACTGGTTTCACAGGAAAGGTTCATTCCGTAGACAGTAAGAAGAGTCACTCTTGTTGTACGTAAGTCGGCATTGTGCCTTTTGTATTTATTTCCGATGCTTTATCTGTGTTTCATCGTCAATAGGAAGGTCCAAGGGATACAGTAAACCTGAAGTGAAGCATCGATATCTAAAACTGGTCACACAGGAAAGGCTCAAATCTTAGAATGTAAGAAGAGTAAGTCCTCTTGTACGTAAGTCGGCATTGTGCCTTTTGTAGTTAATTCCGATGCTATTCCTGTGTTTCATCGTTATTAAGAAGGTCGAAGGGATACAGTAAACCTGAAGTGAATCATCGGAATCTAACTGGTCTCACAGGAAAGGTTCAAAACGTAGACAGTAAGAAGAGTCAGTCTTCTTGCACTTAAATGGGCATTGTGCATTTTAAATTTAATTCCGATGCAATTTCTGTGTTTTGTCGTCAATAAGAAGGTCCAAGGTATGCAGTAAAACTGAAGTGAAGCATCGTAATCTAAAATTGCTCTCACAGCAAAGGTTCAAAACGTAGACAGTAAGAAGAATCAGTCCTCTTGTAATTAAGTCGGCATTGTGCCTTTTGTATTTAATTCCGATGCAATTTCTGTGTTTCATTTTCAACACGAAGGTCCAAGGGATTCAATAAACCTGAGTGAAGCATCAATAACTAAATCTGGTCTCACAGGAAAGGTTGAAACATAGACAGTAAGAAGAATCAGTCTTCTTGTACTTAAGTCGGCATTGTGCCTTTTGTATTTAATTCCGATGCAATTTCTGTGTCTCATCGTCAATAAGAAGGTCCAAAGGGATACAGTAAACCAGAAGTGAAGCATCGGAATCTAAAACTGGTCTCACAGGAAAGGTTCAAATCATAGATAGTAAGAAGAGTCTGTGTTCTTGTACTTAAGTCGGCATTGTGCATTTTGTATTTAATTCCGATGCGATTTCTGTCTTTCACCGTGAATAAGAAGGTCCAAGGGGTACAGTAAACCTGACGTGAAGCATCGGAATCTAAAACTGGTCTCACAGGAATGGTTCAAACATAGACAGTAAGATGAGTCAGTCTTCTTGTACATAAGTCGGCAATGTCGACTTTGTATTTAATTCCGATGCAATTACTGTGTTTCATCATTAATAAGGAGGCCCAAGGTATACAGTAATCTTGAAGTGATGCATCGGAATCTAAAACTGGTCTCACAGGGAAGGTTCAAAACATAGACAGTAAGAAGAGTCAGTCTTCTTGTACTGAAGTCGGCGTTGTGCCTTTTGTATTTAATTCCAATGCAATCTCTGGGTTTCATCGTCAATCGGAAGGTCGAAGGCGTACAATAAACCTGACGTGTAGCATCGGAATCTAAAACTGGTCTCACAGGAAAGGTTCTAATCATAGACAGTAAGATTAGTCATTCCTCTTGTACTTAAGATGGCATTGTGCCTATTGTATTTAATTCCGAAGCAATTTCTGTGTTTCATCGTCAATAAGAAAGTCCAAGGGATACAGTAAACGTGAAGTGAATCATCAATATCTAAAACTGGTCTCACAGGAAAGGCTCAAATCCTAGAATGTAAGAAGAGTCAGTGCTCTTGTATTTAAGACGGCATTGTGCTTTTGAATTTAATTCCGATGCAATTTTGTATTTAATGCCGATGCAATTTCTGTGTTTCATCGTCAATAAGAAGGTCCTAGGGATACAGTAAACCTGAAGTGAAGCATCGATATCAAAAACCGGTCACACAGGAAAGGCTCAAATCATAGAATGTGAGAAGAGTCAGTAAACTTGTACTTATGTCGGCATTGTGCCTTTTGTATTTAATTCCGATGCAATTTCTGTGTTTCATCGTCAATAAGAAGGTCCAAGGGATACAGTAAAACTGAAGTAAAGCATCAAAATCTAAAACTGGTCTCACAGGAAAGACTCAAAGCATAGACACTAAGAAGAGTCAGGCTTCTTGTGCTTAAGGCGCCATTGTGCCTTTTGTATTTAATTCCGATGGAATTTCTGTGTTTCATCGTCAATAAGGAGGTCCAAGGAATACTGTAATTCTGAAGTGAAGCATCGGAATCTAAAACTGGTCTCACAGGAAAGTTTCAAAGCTTAGACAGTATGAAGAGTCGGTCTTCTTGTACTTAAGTCGACATTGTGCCTTTTGAATTGAATTCCGATGCAATTTCTGTGTTTCATCGTCAATAAGAAGCTCCAAGGGATACAGTAAACCTGAAGTGAACCATCGGAATCTGACCCTGATCATACATGAAGGGTTCAAATGATAGACAGAAAAAAGAGTCCGTCTTCTTGTACTTATGTCGGCATTGCGCCTTTTGTATTTAATTCCGATGCAATTTCCGTGTATCATCGTCAATAAGAAGGTCCAAGGGATACAGTAAACCTGAAGTGAAGCATCGATATCTAAAACTGGTCACACAGGAAAGGTTCAAAGCATAGACAGTAAGAAGAGTCAGTCTTCTTGTCTTAAGTCGGCATTGTGCCTTTTGTATTTAATTCCTATGCAATTTCTGTGTTTCACCGTCAACACGAACGTCCAAGGGATAGAAGAAACCTGAAGTGAAGCATCGATAACTGAAACTGGTCTCACAGGAAAGGCTCAAATCATAGAATTTAAGAAGAGTTAGTCCTCTTGTAATTAAGTCATCATTATGCCTTTTGTATTTAATTCCGATGCAATTTCTGTGTTTCACCGTCAATACGAAGGTCCAAGGGATACAGTAAACATGAAGTGAAGCATCGGATTCTACAACTGGTCTCACAGGAAAGGTTCAAAGCATAGACAGTAAGAAGAGTCAGTCTTCTTGTACATAACTCGGCATTGTGCCTCTTGTATTTAATTCCGATGCAATTTCTGTGTATCATCGTCAATAGGAAGGTCCTACGGATACAGTAAACCTGAAGTGAAGTATCGATATGTAAAACTGGTCTCACAGGAAAGGCTCAATTCTTAGAATGTAAGAAGAGTAAGTCCTCTTTTACTTATGTCGGCAATGTGGCTTTTGTATTTCATTCCGATGCAATTTCTGTGTTTCATCGTCAATAAGAAGGTCGAAGGGATACAGTAAATCTCAAGTAAAGCATCGGAATATAAAACTGGTCTCACAGGAATGGTTCAACTCATAGACAGTAAGAAGTGTCAGTCTTCTTGTACTTAGGTCGGCATTGTACATTTTGTATATCATTCCGATGCAGATTCTGTGTTTCATCGTCAATAAGAAGGTCGAAGGGATACAGTAAAACTGAAGTGAAGCATCGGAATCTAAAATTGCTGTAACAGGAATGGATCAAAACAATGACAATAAGAAGAATCAGTCCTCTTGTACTTAGGTCGGCATTGTGCCTTTTGTATTTAATTCCAATGCAATGTCTGTGTTTCATCGTCAATACGAAGGTCCAAGGGATACAGTAAACCTGAAGTGAAGCATCAATAACTAAAACTGGTCTCACAGGTAAGGCTCAAATCATAGAAAGTAAGAAAAGTCAGTCCTCTTGTACTTAAGTCGGCAATGTGAATTTTGTATTTAATTCCGATGCAATTTCTGTGTTTGTTCATTAAAAAGAAGGTCCAAGGGATACAGTAAACGTGAAGTGAAGCATCGGAATCTACAACTGGTCTCACAGGAAAAGTACAAAACATAGACAGTAAGAAGAATCAGTCTTCTTGAACTTAAGCCGGCATTGTGCCGTTTGTAGTTAATTCCGATGCAATTTCTGTGTCTCATCGTGAATAAGAAGGTCCAAGGGATACAGTAAACCTGCATTGAAGCATCAGAATCTAAAACTGGTCTCATAGGAAAGGTTCAAAGCATAGTAAGTATGAAGAGTCAGGCATCCTGTACTTAAGTCGGCATTGTGCCTTTTGTATTAAATTCCGATGCAATTTCTGTGTCTCATCGTCAATAAGAAGGTCCAAGGGATACTGTAAACCTGAAGTGAAGCATGGGAATGTAAAACTGGTCCCACAGGAAAGGTTCAAAACATAGACAGTAAGAAGAGTCTGTCTTCTTGAACTTAAGTCGGCATTGTGAATTTTGTATTTATTTCCGATGCAATTTCTGTGTTTCATCATTGAAAAGGAGGTCCAAGGGATACATTAAACCTGAAGTGAAGCATAGGAATCTAAAACTGGACTCGCAGGATACGTTTAAATTATAGACAGTAAAAAGACTCATTCCTCTTGTACTTAAGTCGGCATTGTGCCTTTTGTATTGAATACCGATGCAATTTCTGTGTTTCATCATTAAAAAGGAGGTCCAAGTGATACAGTAAACCTGAAGTAAAGCATCGGAATCTACAACTATTCTCACAGGAAAGGTTCAAAGCATAGACAGTAAGAAGAATCAGTCTTCTTGTACTTAAGTCGGCATTGTGCCTTTTGTATTTAATTCCGATGCAATTTCTGTGTTTCATCATCAATAAGGCGTTCCAAGGGGTACAGTAGAACTGAAGTGAAGCATCGGAATCTAAAACTGCTCTTACAGGAAAGGTTCAACACATAGTCTGTAAGATAAAATCAGTCCCCTTGTACTTAAGTTTCAATATTTCTTTGTTTCATCGTCAATAAGAAGGTCCAAGGGATACAGTAAACGTGAAGTGAAGCATCAGAATCTAAAACTGGTCTCACAGGAAAGGTTCAAAACATAGACACTAAGAAGAGTCAGTCTGCTTGTATTTAAGTCGGCATTGGGCCTTTTGTATTTAATTCCGATGCAATTTCGGTTTTTCATCGTCAATAAGAAGTTCCAAGGGATTCAGTAAACCTGAAGTGAAACAACGATATGTAAAACTGGTCTCACAGGATAGGCTCAAATCATAGAATTTAAGAAGAGTCAGTCCTCTTGTACTTAAGTTGACATTGTGCCTTTTGTATTTAATTCAGATGCAATTTCTGTGTTTCATCGTCAATAAGGAGGTCCAAGGGATACAGTAAACCTGAAGTGAAGCATGGGAATGTAAAACTGGTCCCACAGGAAAGGTTCAAAACATAGACAGTAAGAAGAGTCAGTCTTCTTGTACTTAAGTCGGCATTGTGCCTTTTGTATTTAATTCCGATGCAATTTCTGGGTTTCATCGTCAATAGGAAGGTCGAAGGGGTACAGTAAACCTGACGTGAAGCATCGGATCTAAAACTGGTCTCACAGGAAAGGCTCAAATCATATAATGTAAGAAGAGGCAGACCTCTTACACTTAAGTCGGCATTGTGCCTTTTGTACTTAATTCCGTTGCAATTTCTGTGTTTCATCGTCAATAAGAAGGTCCAAGGGATACAGTAAACGTGAAGTGAAGCATCAATATCTAATACTGGTCTCACAGGAAAGGCTCAAATCCTAGAATGTAATAAGAGTCAGTCCTCTTGAATTTAAGACGGCATTGTGCTTTTGTATTTAATTCCGATGCAATTTTGTATTTAATTCCGATGCAATTTCTGTGTTTCATCGTCAATAAGAAGGTCCTAGGGATACAGTAAACCTGAAGTGAAGCATCGCTATCAAAAACCGGTCTCACAGTAAAGGCTCAAATCATAGAATGTGAGAAGAGTCAGTCCACTTGTACTTATGTCGGCATTGTGCCTTTTGTATTTAATTCCGATGCAATTTCTGTGTTTCATCGTCAATAAGAAGGCCCAAGGGATACAGTAAAACTGAAGTAAAGCATCGGAATCTAAAACTGGTCTCACAGAAAAGGTTCAAAGCATAGACACTAAGGAGAGTCAGGCTTCTTGTGCTTAAGGCGCCATTGTGCCTTTTGTATTTAATTCCGATGAAATTTCTGTGTTTCATCGTCAATAAGGAGGACCAAGGGAAACAGTAAACCTGAAGTGAAGCATCGGAATCTACAACTGGTCTCACAGGAAAGGTTCAAAGCGTAGACAGTAAGAAGAGGCATTCTTCTTGTACTTAAGTCGTCATTGTGCCTTTTGTATTTAATTCCGATGCAATTTCTGTGTATCATCGTCAATAAGAAGGTCCAAGGGATACAGAAAACCTGAAGTGAAGCATCGATATCTAAAACTGGTCACACAGGAAAGGCTCAAATCTTAGAATGTAAGAAGAGTAAGTCCTGTAGTACTTAAGTCGGCTTTTTGCCTTTTGGATTTAATTCCGATGCAATTTCTGTGTTTCATCGTCATTAAGAAGGTCCAAAGGATACAGTAAACCCGAAGTGAAACATCGGAATCTAATACTGGTCTCACAGGAAAGGTTCAAAGCATAGACAGTAAGAGGGGTCAGTTTTCTTGTACTTAAGTCAGCATTGTGCCTTTTGTATTAAATTCCGATGCAATTTCTGTGTTTCATCGTCAATAAGGAGGTCCAAGAAAATTAGTAAACCTGAAGTGAAGCATCGGAATCTACAACTGGTCTCACAGGAAAGGTTCAAAGCGTAGACAGTAAGAAGAGTCAGTCTTCTTGTACTTAAGTCGGCATTGTGCATTTTGTATTTAATTCCGATGCAATTTCTGTGTTTCATCGTCATTAAGAAGGTCCAAGGGATACAGTAAACCTGAAGTGAAGCATCGGAATCTAAAACTGGTCTCACAGGAAAGGTTCAAATCATAGTAAGTAAGAAGAGTCAGTCTTCTTGTACTTAACTCGGCATTGTGCCGTTTGTAGTTAATTCCGATGCAATTACTGTGTTTCATCGTCAATAAGAAGGTCCAAGGGACACATTAAACATGAAGTGAAGCATCGGATTCTACAACTGGTCTCACAGGAACGGTTCAAAACATAGACAGAAAGAAGAGTCAGTCCTCTTGTACTTAAGTAGGCATTGTGCATTTTGTATTTAATTCCGAAGCAATTCCTGTGTTTCATCATTGAAAAGGAGGTCCACGGGATACAGTAAACCTGAAGTGAAGCATCAAAATCCACAACTGGTCCCACAGGAAAGGTTCAAAACATAGTAAGTAAGAAGAGTCAAACTTCTTCTACTTAGGTCGGCATTGTGCCTTTTGTATTTAATTCTGATGCAATTTCTGTGTTTCATCGTCAATAGGAAGGTGCAAGGGATACAGTAAACCTAAAGTGAAGCATCGACATCTAAAACTGGTCTCACAGGAAAGGCTCAAATCATAGAATGTCAGAAGAGTCAGTCCTTTTGTACTTAAGTCGGCATTGTGCCTTTTGTAGTTAATTCCGATGCAATTTCTGTGTCTCATCGTCAATAAGAAGGTCCAAGGGATACAGTAAACCTGAAGTGAAGCATGGGAATCTAAAACTGGTCTCATAGGAAAGGTTCAAAGCATAGTAAGTAAGAAGAATCAGGCATCTTGTACTTAAGTCGGCATTGTGCCTTTTGTATTTAATTTTGATGCAATTTCTGTGTTTCATCGTCAATAGGAAGGTCCAAGGGATACAGTAAACCCGAAGTGAACCATCGATATCTAAAACTGGTCTCACAGGAAAGGCTCAAATCATCGAATGTAAGAAGAGTCAGTCCTCTTGTACTTAAGTCGGCATTGTGTTTTTTGTAGTTAATTCCAATGCAATTTATGTCTTTCATCGTCAATAAGGAGGTCCAAGGGATACAGTATACCTGAAGTGAAGCATCGGAATCTAAATCTGGTCTCACAGGAAAGTTTCAAAATATAGACAGTAAGAAGAGTCAGTCTTTTTGTACTTAAGTCGGCATTGTGCATTTTGTATTTAATTCCGATACAATTTCTGTGTTTCATCATCAATAAGAAAGTCCAAGCGATACAGTAAAATTGAAGAGAAGCGTCGGAATCTAAAATTGCTCTCACTGGAAAGGTTCAAAACATACCACTAAGAAGAATCAGTCCCCTTGTACTTAAGGTTCAAAATTTCTGTGTTTCATCGTCAATAAGAAGGTACAAGGGGTACAGTAAACCTGACGTGAAGCATCGGAATCTAAAACTAGTCTCACAGGAAAGGTTCATATCATAGACAGTAAGAAGACTCCTTCCTCTTGTACTTAAGTCGGCATTGTGCCTTTTGTATGCAATTCCGGTGCAATTTCTGTGTTCAGTCGTCATTAAGAAGGTCCAAGGGTTACAGTAAACCTGAAGAGAAGCATCGGCATCTAAAACTGGTCTCACAGGAAAGGTTCAAAACATAGACAGTAAGAAGAGTCAGTCCTCTTGTACTTAAGTCGGCATTGTGCATTTTGTATTTGATTCCGATGCAATTTCTGTGTTTCATCATTGAAAAGGAGGTCCAAGTGATACAGTAAACCTGAAGTAAAGCATCGGAATCTACAACTATTCTCACAGGATAGTTTCAAAACAGAGACAGTAAGAAGAATTAGTCTTCTTGTACTTAAGTCGGCACTGTGCTTATTGTATTTAATTCCGATGCAATTTCTGTGACTCAATGTCAATAAGAAGGTCCAAGCGGTACAGTAAACATGACGTGAAGCATCGGAATCTAAAACTAGTCTCAAAGGAAAGGTTCAAATCATAGACAGTAAGAAGACTCATTCATCTTGTACTTAAGTCGGCATTGTGCCTTTTGTATTTAATCCGATGCAATTTCTGTGTTTCATCGTCATTAAGAAGATCCAAGGGATACAGTAAACCTGAAGTGAAGCATCGGCATCTAAAACTGGTCTCACAGGAAAGGTTCAAAACATAGACAGTAAGAAGGGTCAGTCCCCTTGTACTTACGTCGGCATTGTGCATTTTGTATTTAATTCCGATGCAATTTCTGTGTTTCTTCATGAAAAAGGAATTCCAAGGGATACAGTAAAGCTGAAGTGAAGCATCGGAATCTACAACTGGTCTCACAGGAAAGGTTCAAAACATAGACAGTAAGAAGAATCAGTCTTCTTGCACTTAAAGCGGCATTGTGCCTTTTGTATTTAATTCCGATGCAATTTCTTGTATCATCGTCAATAAGAAGGTCCAAGGGATACAGTAAACATGAAGAGAAGCATGTGAATCTAAAACTGGTCTGACAGAAAATGTTCAAAACATTGACAGTAAGAAGAGTCATTCCCCTTGTACTTAAGTTGGCATTGTGCCTTTTGTATTTAATTCCGATTCAATTTCTTGTTTCATCGTCAATAACAAGGTCCAAGGGATACAGTAAACCTGAAGTGAAGCATCGGAATCTAAAACTGGTCTCATAGGAAAGTTTCAAAACATAGTAAGTAAGAAGAGTCAGGCATCTTGTACTTAAGTCGGCATTGTGCTTTTTGTAGTTAATTCCAATGCAATTTCTGTGTTTCATCGTCAATAAGAAGTTCCAAGGGATACAGTAAACGTGAAGTGAAGCATCGATATTTAAAACTGGTCACACAGGAAAGGGTAAAATCTGAGAATGTAAGGCGAGTAAGTCCTGTTGTACTTAAGTCGGTATTGTGCCTTTTGTATTAAATTCCGATGCAATTTCTGTGTTTCATCGTCAATAGGAAGTTCCAAGGGATACAGTATACCTGAAGTGAATTATCGGAATCTATAACTGGTCTCACAAGGAAGGTTCAAAACATAGGCAGTAAGAAGAGTCAGTCTTCTTGTACTTAAGTAGGCATTGTGCATTTTGTATTTAATTCCGATGCAATTTCTGTGTTTCATGATCAATAGGAAATCCAAGGTATACAGTGAAACTGAAGTGAAGCATCGGAATCTAAAATTGCTCTCACAGGAAAAGTTCAAAACACAGCCAGTAAGAAGAATAAGTCTCCTTGTACTTAAGGTTCAAAATTTCTGTGTTTCATCGTCAATAGGAAGGTCCAAGGGATACAGCAAAAGTGAAGTAAAGCATCGGAATCTACAATTGGTATCACAGGAAAGGTTCAAATCATAGACAGTAAGAAGAATCAGTCTTCTTGTACTTAAGTTGGCATTGTGCCATTTGTATTTAATTCCGATGCAATTTCTGTGTCCCATCGTCAATACGGAGATCCAAATGATACAGAAAACCTGAAGTGAAGCATGGGAATCTAAAACTGGTCTCACAGGAAAGGTTCTAATCATAGACAGTAGGAAGAGTCAGTCTTCTTGTACTTAAGTCGGCATTGTGCATTTTGTATTTTATTCCGATGCAATTTCTGTGTTTCATCATTGAAAAGGAGGTCAAGGGATACAGTAAACCTGAAGTGAAGCATCGGAATCTAAAACTGGTCTCACAGGATAGGTTCAAATCATAGACAGTAAGAAGACTCATTCCTCTTGTACTTAAGTCGGCATTGGCATTTTGTATTGAATACCGATGCAATTTCCGTGTTTCATCGTCATTAAGAAGGTCTAAGGGATACAGTGAACCTGAAGTGAAGCATCGGAATCTAAAACTGGTCTCACAGGAAAAGTTCAAAGCATAGACAGTAAGAAGAGGCAGTCCTCTTGTACTTAAGTCGGCATTGTGCCGTTTGTAGTTAATTCCGATGCAATTACTGTGTTTCGTCGTCAATAAGAAGGTCCAAGGGATACAGTAAACATGAAGTGAAGCATCGGATTCTACAACTGGTCTCACAGGAACGGTTCAAATCATAGACAGTAAGAAGAGTCAGTCCTCTTGTTCTTAAGTAGGCATTGTGCATTTTGTATTTAATTCCGATGCAATTTCTGTGTTTCATCATTGAAACGGAGGTCCAAGGGATACAGTAAACCTGAAGTGAAGCATCGGAATCCACAACTAGTCTCACAGGAAAGGTTCGAAACAGAGACAGTAAGAAGAGTCATTCCTCTTGTACTTAAGTCGGCATTGGGCCTTTTGTATTTAATTCCAATTTAATTTCTGTGTTTCATTGTCAATAAGAAGGTCCAAGGGATACAGTAAACCTGAAGTGAAGCATCGGAATCTAAAACTAGTCTCATAGGAAAGGTTCAAAACATAGTAAGTAAAAAGAGTCAGACTTCTTGTACTTAACTCGGCATTGTGCCTTTTGTATTTAATTCCGATGCCATTTCTGTGTTTCACCGTCAATACGAAGGTCCAAGGGATAAAATAAACCTGAAGTGATGCATCGATAACTAAAACTGGTCTCACAGGAAAGGCCCAAATCATAGAATTTAAGAAGAGTCAGTCCTCTTGTAATGAAGTCGGCATTGTGCCTTTTGTATTTAATTCCGATGCAATATCTGTGTTTCACCGTCAATACGAAGGTCCAAGGGATAGAATAAACCTGAAGTGAAGCATCGATAACTAAAACAGGTCTCACCGGAAAGGCTCAAATCATAGAATTTGAGAAGAGTCAGTCATCTTGTCCTTAAGTCGGCATTGTGCCTTTTGTATTTAGTTTCGATGCAATTTCTGTGTTTCATCGACAATAAGGAGGTCCAAGGGATACAGTAAACGTGAAGTGAAGCATCGGAATCCAAAACTGGTCTCACAGGAAAGGTTCAAAACATAGACAGTATTCTCTCTTCTTGGACTTAAGTCGGCATTGTGCATTTTGTATTTAATTCCGATGCAATTTCTGTGTTTCATCATTGAAAAGGAGGTCCAAGGGATACAGTAAACCTGAAGTGAAGCATCGGAATCCAAAACTGGTCTCACAGGATAGGTTTAAATAATAGACAGTAAAAAGACTCATTCCTCTTGTACTTAAGTTGGCATTGTGCCTTTTGTATTGAATACCGATGAAATTTCTGTGTTTCATCGTTATTAAGAAGGTCCAAGGGATACAGTAAACCTGAAGTGAAGCATCGGCATCTAAAACTGGTCTCACAGGAAAGGTTCAAAACATAGACAGTAAGAAGAGTCAGTCCTCTTGTCCTTAAGTCGGCATTGTGCCTTTTGTATTTAATTCCGATGCAATTTCTGTGTCTCATCGTCAATAAGAAGGTCCAAGGGATACAGTAAACGTGAAGTGAAGCATCGGAATCCAAAACTGGTCTCACAGGAAAGGTGCAAAGCATAGACAGTAAGAAGAGTCAGTCTTCTTGTACTTAAGTCGCCATTGTGCCTTTTGTATTTAATTCCGATGCAATTTCTGTGATTCATCGTCATTAAAAAGGTCCATGGGGTACATAAACCTGACGTGAAGCATAGGAATCTAAAACTAGTCTCAAAGGAAAGGTTCAAATCATAGCCAGTAAGGAGACTCATTCCTCTTGTACTTAAGTCGGCATTGTGCCTTTTGTATTTAATTCCGATGCAATTTCTGTGTTTCATCGACAATAAGTAGGTCTAAGGGAAACAGTAAACCTCAAGTGAAGCATCGGAATCTAAAACTGGTCTCACAGGATAGGTTAAAACATAGACAGTAAGAAGAATCAGTCTTCTTGTACTTAAGTCGGCAATCTGCCTTTTGTATTTAATTCCGATGTAATGTCTGTGTCTCATCGTCAATAAGAAGGTCCAAGGGATACAGTAAACGTGAAGTGAAGCATCGGAATCCAAAACTGGTCTCACAGGAAAGGTGCAAAGCATAGACAGTAAGAAGAGTCAGTCTTCTTGTACTTAAGTCGCCATTGTGCCTTTTGTATTTAATTCCGATGCAATTTCTGTGATTCATCGTCAATAAAAAGGTCCATGGGGTACATAAACCTGACGTGAAGCATAGGAATCTAAAACTAGTCTCAAAGGAAAGGTTCAAATCATAGCCAGTTAGAAGACTCATTCCTCTTGTACTTAAGTCGGCATTGTGCCTTTTGTATTTAATACCGATGCAATATCTGTGTTTCATCGTCATTAAGAAGGTCCAAGGGATACAGTAAATGTGAAGTCAAGCATCGGCATCTAAAACTGGTCTCACAGGAAAGGTTCAAAACATAGACAGTAAGAAGAGTCAGTCCTTTTGTACTTAAGTCGGCATTGTGCCGTTTGTAGTTAATTCCGATGCAATTACTGTGTTTCGTCGTCAATAAGAAGGTCCAAGGGATACAGTAAACATGAAGTGAAGCATCGGATTCTACAACTGGTCTCACAGGAACGGTTCAAATCATAGACAGTAAGAAGAGTCAGTCCTCTTGTTCTTAAGTAGGCATTGTGCATTTTGTATTTAATTCCGATGCAATATCTGTGTTTCATCATTGAAAAGGAGGTCCAAGGGATACAGTAAACCTGAAGTGAAGCATCGGAATCCACAACTAGTCTCACAGGAATGGTTCAAAGCATAGTAAGTAAGAAGAGTCAAACTTCTTCTACTTAGGTCGGCATTGTGCCTTTTGTATTTACTTCTGAAGCAATTTCTGTGTTTCATCGTCAATCGGAAGGTGGAAGGTGCAAGGGATACAGTAAACCTGAAGTGAAGCATCGATATCTAAAACTGGTCACACAGGAAAGGCTCAAATCATAGAATGTAAGAAGAGTCAGTCCTCTTGTACTTAAGTCGGCATTGCGCCTTTTGTTGTTAATCCGATGCAATTACTGTCTTTCATCGTCAATAAGAAGGTCCAAGGGATACAGTAATTCTGAACTGAAGCATCGGAATCTAAGACTGGTCTCTTAGGAAAGGTTCAAAACATAGTAAGTAAGAAGAGTCAGGCATCTTGTACTTAAGTCGGCATTGTGCTTTTATATTTAATTCTCATGCAATTTCTGTGTTTCATCGTCAATAGGAAGGTTCAAGGGATACAGTAAACCCGAAGTGAAGCATCGATATCTAAAACCGGTCTCACAGGAAAGACTCAAATCATCGAATGTAAGAAGAGTCAGTGCTCTTGTACTTAAGTCAGCATTGTGCTTTTTGTAGTTAATTCCAATGCAATTTCTGTGTTTCATCGTCAATAAGAAGGTCCAAGGGATACAGTAAACCTGAAGTGAAGCATCAGAATCTAAAACTGGTCTCACAGAAATAGGTTCAACGCATAGACAGTGAGAAGAGTCAGTCTTCTTGTACTTAAGTCGGCATTGTGCCTTTTGTATTTAATTCCGACGCAATTTCTGTGTATCATCTGCAATAAGAAGGTCCAAGAGATACAGTAAACCTGAAGTGAAGCATCGATATCTAAAACTGGTCACACAGGAAAGGCTCAAATCTGAGAATATAAGAAGAGTAAGTACTGTTGTACGTAAGTCGGCATTGTGCCTTTTGTATTTAATTCCGATGCAATTCCTGTGTTTCATCGTCAGTAAGAAGGCCCAAGGGATACAGTATACCTCAAGTGAAGCATCGGAATCTAAAACTGGTCTCACAGGAAAGGTTCAAAATATAGACAGTAAGAAGTGTCAGTCTTCTTGTACTTAAATCGGCATTGTGCATTTTGTATTTAATTCCGATGCAATTTCTGTGTTTCATCATCAATAAGAAAGTCCAAGGGATACAGAAAAATTGAAGTGAAGTGTCGGAATCTAAAATTGCTCTCACAGGAAAGGTTCAAAACATAGCCACTAAAAAGAATCAGTCCCCTTGTACTTAAGGTTCAAAATTTCTGTGTTTCATCGTCAAATAGAAGGTACAAGGGGTACAGTAAACCTGACGTGTAGCATCGGAATCTAAAACTACTCTCACAGGAAAGGTTCAAATCATAGACAGTAAGAAGACTCCTTCCTCTTGTACTTAAGTCGGCATTGTGCCTTTTGTATGTAATTCTGGTGCAATTTCAGTGTTCCATCGTCATTAAGAAGGTCCAAGGGATACAGTAAACCTGAAGTGAAGCATCGGCATCTAAAACTGGTCTCACAGGAAAGGTTCAAAGCATAGACAGTAAGAAGAGTCAGTCCTCTTGTACTTAAGTCGGCATTGTGCATTTTGTAATTAATTCCGATGCAATTTCTGTGTTTCATCATTAAAAAGGAGGTCCAAGGGATACAGTAAACCTGAAGTAAAGCATCGGAATCTACAACCATTCTCACAGGAAAGTTTCAAAACATTGACAGTAAGAAGAATCAGTCTTCTTGAACTTAAGTCGGCATTGTGCCTTTTGTATGTAATTCCGATGCAATTTCTGTGTCTCATCGTCAATAAGAAGGTGCACGGGATACAGTAAACCTGAAGTGAAGCATGTGAATCTAAAACTGGTCTCACAGGAAAGGTTCAAAACATAGACAGTAAGAAGAGTCAGTCCTCTTGTACTTAAGTCGGCATTGTGCATTTTGTAATTAATTCCGATCTAATTTCTGTGTTTCATCATTAAAAAGGAGGTCCAAGGGATACAGTAAACCTGAAGTGAAGCATCGGAATCTACAACTCGTCTCACAGGAAAGGTTCAAAACATAGACAGTAAGAAGAATCAGACTTCTTGTACTTAAGTTGGCATTGTACCTTTGGTATTTAATTCCGATTCAATTTCTGTGTTTCATCGTCAATAAGAAGGTCCAAGGGATACAGTAAACCTGAAGTGAGGCATCGGAATCTAAAACTGGTCTCACAGGAAAGGTTCAAAGCATAGACAATAAGAAGAGTCAGCCTTCTTGTACTTAAGTCGGGATTGTGCCTTTTGTATTTAATTCCGATGCAATTTCTGAGGATCATCGTCAATAAGAAGGTCCAAGGGATACCGTAAACCTGAAGTGAAGCATGGGAATCTAAAACTGGTCTCACAGGAAAGGTTCAAAACATAGGCAGTATTCTCTCTTCTTGGACTTAAGTCGGCATTGTGCATTTTGTATTTAATTCCGATGCAATTTCTGTGTTTCATCATTGAAAAGGAGGTCCAAGGGATACAGTAAACCTGAAGTGAAGCATCGGAATCCAAAACTGGTCTCACAGGATAGGTTTAAATAATAGACAGTAAAAAGACTCATTCCTCTTGTACTTAAGTTTGCATTGTGCCTTTTGTATTGAATACCGATGAAATTTCTGTGTTTCATCGTTATTAAGAAGGTCCAAGGGATACAGTAAACGTGAAGTGAAGCATCGGCATCTAAAACTGGTCTCACAGGAAAGGTTCAAAACATAGACAGTAAGAAGAGTCAGTCCTCTTGTCCTTAAGTCGGCATTGTGCCTTTTGTATTTAATTCCGATGCAATTTCTGTGTTTCATCGACAATAAGTAGGTCCAAGGGAAACAGTAAACCTCAAGTGAAGCATCGGCATCT
This sequence comes from Schistocerca serialis cubense, assembly GCF_023864345.2. NCBI lineage: Eukaryota > Metazoa > Arthropoda > Insecta > Orthoptera > Acrididae > Schistocerca > Schistocerca serialis. The sequence continues at coordinate 170,668,787 of NC_064649.1, forward strand.
AAAACTGGTCTCACAGGATAGGTTAAAACATAGACAGTAAGAAGAATCAGTCTTCTTGTACTTAAGTCGGCATTCTGCCTTTTGTATTTAATTCCGATGTAATTTCTGTGTCTCATCGTCAATAAGAAGGTCCAAGGGATACAGTAAACGTGAAGTGAAGCATCGGAATCCAAAACTGGTCTCACAGGAAAGGTGCAAAGCATAGACAGTAAGAAGAGTCAGTCTTCTTGTACTTAAGTCGCCATTGTGCCTTTTGTATTTAATTCCGATGCAATTTCTGTGATTCATCGTCAATAAAAAGGTCCATGGGGTACATAAACCTGACGTGAAGCATCGGAATCTAAAACTAGTCTCAAAGGAAAGGTTCAAATCATAGCCAGTAAGAAGACTCATTCCTCTTGTACTTAAGTCGGCATTGTGCCTTTTGTATTTAATACCGATGCAATATCTGTGTTTCATCGTCATTAAGAAGGTCCAAGGGATACAGTAAATGTGAAGTCAAGCATCGGCATCTAAAACTGGTCTCACAGGAAAGGTTCAAAACATAGACAGTAAGAAGAGTCAGTCCTTTTGTACTTAAGTCGGCATTGTGCCGTTTGTAGTTAATTCCGACGCAATTACTGTTTTTCTTCGTCAATAAGAAGGTCCAAGGGATACAGTAAACATGTAGTGAAGCATCGGATTCTACAACTGGTCTCACAGGAACGGTTCAAATCATAGACAGTAAGAAGAGTCAGTCCTCTTGTTCTTAAGTAGGCATTGTGCATTTTGTATTTAATTCCGATGCAATATCTGTGTTTCATCATTGAAAAGGAGGTCCAAGGGATACAGTAAACCTGAAGTGAAGCATCGGAATCCACAACTAGTCTCACAGGAAAGGTTCAAAACATAGTAAGTAAGAAGAGTCAAACTTCTTCTACTTAGGTCGGCATTGTGCCTTTTGTATTTACTTCTGAAGCAATTTCTGTGTTTCATCGTCAATCGGAAGGTGGAAGGTGCAAGGGATACAGTAAACCTGAAGTGAAGCATCGATATCTAAAACTGGTCACACAGGAAAGGCTCAAATCATAGAATGTAAGAAGAGTCAGTCCTCTTGTACTTAAGTCGGCATTGTGCCTTTTGTTGTTAATCCGATGCAATTACTGTGTTTCATCGTCAATAACAAGGTCCAAGGGATACAGTAAACCTGAAGTGAAGCATCGGATTCTACAACTGGTCTCACAGGAAAGGTTCAAAGCATAGACAGTAAGAAGAGTCAGTCTTCTTGTACTTAACTCGGCATTGTGCCTTTTGTATTTAATTCCGATGCAATTTCTGTGTTTCATCGTCAATAAGAAGGTCCAAGGGATACAGTATACATGACGTGAAGCATCGGAATCTAAAACTGGTCTCATAGGAATAGTTCAAATCATAGACAGTGAGAAGACTCATTCCTCTCGTACTTAAGTCGGCATTGTGTTTTTTGTATTGAATACCGGTACAATTTCTGTGTTTCATCGTCATTAAGAAGGTCCAAGGGATACAGTAAACCTGAAGTGAAGCATCGGCATATAAAACTGGTCTCACAGGAAAGGTTCAAACACAGACAGTGAGAAGAGTCAGTCCTCTTGTACTTAAGTCGGCATTGTGCCTTTTGTATTTAATTCCGATTCAATTTCTGTGTTTCATCGTCAATAACAAGGTCCAAGGGATACAGTAAACCTGAACTGAAGCATCGGAATCTAAGATTGGTCTCATAGGAAAGGTTCAAAACATAGTAAGTAAGAAGAGTCAGGCATCTTGTACTTAAGTCGGCATTGTGCTTTTGTATTTAATTCTCATGCAATTTCTGTGTTTCATCGTCAATAGGAAGGTTCAAGGGATACAGTAAACCCGAAGTGAAGCATCGATATCTCAAACCGGTCTCACAGGAAAGACTCAAATCATCGAATGTAAGAAGAGTCAGTGCTCTTGTACTTAAGTCAGCATTGTGCTTTTTGTAGTTAATTCCAATGCAATTTCTGTGTTTCATCGTCAATAAGAAGGTCCAAGGGATACAGTAAACCTGAAGTGAAGCATCAGAATCTACAACTGGTCTCACAGAAAAAGGTTCAAAGCATAGACAGTAAGAAGAGTCAGTCTTCTTGTACTTAAGTCGGCATTGTGCCTTTTGTATTTAATTCCGATGCAATTCCTGTGTTTCATCGTCAATAAGAAGGCCCAAGGGATACAGTATACCTGAAGTGAAGCATCGGAATCTAAAACTGGTCTCACAGGAAAGGTTCAAAATATAGACAGTAAGAAGTGTCAGTCTTCTTGTACTTAAATCGGCATTGTGCATTTTGTATTTAATTCCGATGCAATTTCTGTGTTTCATCATCAATAAGAAAGTCCAAGGGATACAGAAAAATTGAAGTGAAGTGTCGGAATCTAAAATTGCTCTCACAGGAAAGGTTCAAAACATAGCCACTAAGAAGAATCAGTCCCCTTGTACTTAAGGTTCAAAATTTCTGTGTTTCATCGTCAAATAGAAGGTACAAGGGGTACAGTAAACCTGACGTGTTGCATCGGAATCTAAAACTACTCTCACAGGAAAGGTTCAAATCATAGACAGTAAGAAGACTCCTTCCTCTTGTACTTAAGTCGGCATTGTGCCTTTTGTATGTAATTCTGGTGCAATTTCTGTGTTCCATCGTCATTAAGAAGGTCCAAGGGATACAGTAAACCTGAAGTGAAGCATCGGCATCTAAAACTGGTCTCACAGGAAAGGTTCAAAACATAGACCGTAAGAAGAGTCAGTCCTCTTGTACTTAAGTCGGCATTGTGCATTTTTAATTAATTCCGATGCAATTTCTGTGTTTCATCATTAAAAAGGAGGTCCAAGGGATACAGTAAACCTGAAGTAAAGCATCGGAATCTACAACCATTCTCACAGGAAAGTTTCAAAACATTGACAGTAAGAAGAATCAGTCTTCTTGTACTTAAGTCGGCATTGTGCCTATTGTATGTAATTCCGATGCAATTTCTGTGTCTCATCGTCAATAAGAAGGTCCACGGGATACAGTAAACCTGAAGTGAAGCATGTGAATCTAAAACTGGTCTCACAGGAAAGGTTCAAAACATAGACAGTATTCTCTCTTCTTGGACTTAAGTTGGCATTGTGCATTATGTATTTAATTCCGATGCAATTTCTGTGTTTCATCATTGAAAAGGAGGTCCAAGGGATACAGTAAACCTGAAGTGAAGCATCGGAATCTAAAACTGGTCTCACAGGATAGGTTTAAATAATAGACAGTAAAAAGACTCATTCCTCTTGTACTTAAGTCTGCATTGTGCCTTTTGTATTGAATACCGATGAAATTTCTGTGTTTCATCGTTATTAAGAAGGTCCAAGGGATACAGTAAACCTGAAGTGAAGCATCGGCATCTAAAACTGGTCTCACAGGAAAGGTTCAAAACATAGACAGTAAGAAGAGTCAGTCCTCTTGTACTTAAGTCGGCATTGTGCATTTTGTATTTAATTCCGATGCAATTTCTGTGTTTCATCAATAAAAAGGAGGTTCAAGTGATACAGCAAACCTGAAGTAAAGCATCGGAATCTACAACTATTCTCACAGGAAAGGTTCAGAACATAGACAATAAGAAGAATCAGTCTTCTTGTACTTAAGTCGGCATTGTGCCTTTTGTATTTAATTCCGATGCAATTTCTGTGACTCATCGTCAATAAGAAGTTCCAAGCGGTACAGTAAACCTGACGTGAAGCATCGGAATCTAAAACTAGTCTCAAAATAAACGTTCAAATCATAGACAGTAAGAAGATTCATTCCTCTTGTACTTAAGTCGGCATTGTGCCTTTTGTATTTAATTCCGATGCGATTTCTGTGTTTCAACGTCATTAAGAAGGTCCAAGGGATACAGTAAACCTGATGTGAAGCATCGGAATCTACAACTGGTCTCACAGGAAAGGTTCAAAACATAGACAGTAAGAAGAATCAGACTTCTTGTACTTAAGTTGGCATTGTACCTTTTGTATTTAATTCCGATTCAATTTCTGTGTTTCATCGTCAATAACAAGGTCCAAGGGATACAGTAAACCTGAAGTGAAGCATCGGAATCTAAAACTGGTCTCATAGGGAAGGTTCAGAACATAGTAAGTAAGAAGAGTCACCCATCTTGTACTTAAGTCGGCATTGTGACTTTTGTATTTACGAGGGTCGGTCAAAAAGTAATGCCTCCCATTTTTTTTCTACTTAAAGAAATTAAGTTAAGTGAAAAATTTGAATTTGGCGCCATTCCTCAAACCTTCTTTTGCAATCCACTGCAGTAGTAACTTTCTGTGTCAACAGGTGGCAGCACTGCAGAAATTTGTAAGATGGCCGACATCGATGTTCGTTTGAGACAGCGTTGTGTGATTGAATTCTTGAATGCAGAAGGTGAAACGCCCATACGCATTCATGAAAGACTGAAGAAGGTGTATGGTGTTGTGACAGTGGATGTCAGCACTGTTAGACGATGGGTTCGTCGTTGTAAGGAAGCTGAAGGGCAAACACCGTTGACTGACGAAAAGCGGAGTGGCAGGCCGGTGAGTGCAGTGACTCCACACAACATTCAGCAAGTTGATGACATCATTCGTGGTGACCGTCGGGTGACTGCAGATGAAGTGTGTCGCATTATTTCTCTTAGTAAAGGCAGTGTGATCACGATTATTAAACAATTGGGGTACTCAAAAGTTTGTGCACGGTGGGTTCCAAGAATGTTAACCGATCAGAATAAAGAGGCAAGGAAAACAATAGCCTCCCAACACTTGCAGCGCTTCCGTTTGGAGGGAGATGAGTTTCTGAAAAAAATTGTGACCGGGGACGAAATATGGGTGCATTTTTTTGAACCCGAATCAAAGAGGCAGTCAATGGAGTGGCGTCACAGTAGCTCGCCGAGGAAGAAAAAATTCAAAACTGTGCGATCGGCAGGGAAAGTTATGGCAACAGTTTTCTGGGATACAGAGGGTGTGATTCTGGTTGATTTTTTGGAGCAGGGATGCACAATAAATTCTGTTCAATACGTCACAACCCTCAACAAACTTAAAGCACGTCTTCAGCGAGTTCGCCCAACAAAATCAATGGCAGATGTTCTTCTTTTGCATGACAATGCAAGACCACACACCAGTCGTCACACCTCTGACGAGATTGTCAAAACTGGATGGGAAGTTTTGCCTCATCCCCCATACAGCCCTGAACTGGCACCATCAGACTTCCATCTGTTCAGGCCACTAAAAGAAGCTCATCGTGGGATTCATTTTGAAGATGAGGAGGCCGTCAAAACATCCGTGCGTCAATGGCTTAGGAAGCAGAGCTGTGATTTTTACCGTGCTGGGATACATGCCCTTGTTCAAAGATGGACCAAAACTGTAGAGATGGGCGGAGATTACATTGAAAAATGACAAAATCATCCTCAATGTTGTGGTTTTCCACCTATGTAATTGCATTTAAATTTCCTGACAATTAAACGTAGAAAAAAAAATAGGAGGCATTACTTTTTGACTGACCCTCGTAGTTCTGATGCAATTTCTGTGTTTCATCGTCAATAGGAAGGTCCAAGTGATACAGTAAACCTGAAGTGAAGCATCGATATCTAAAACTGATCTCAAAGGAATGGCTCAAATCATAGAATGTAGGAAGAGTCAGTCCTCTTGTACTTAAGTCGGCATTGTGCTTTTTGTAGTTAATTCCAATGCAATTTCTGTGTTTCATCGACAATAAGAAGGTCCAAGGGATACAGTAAACCTGAAGTGAGGCATCGGAATCTAAAACTGGTCTCACAGGAAAGGTTCAAAGCATAGACAATAAGAAGAGTCAGCCTTCTTGTACTTAAGTCGGGATTGTGCCTTTTGTATTTAATTCCGATGCAATTTCTGTGTATCATCGTCAATAAGAAGGTCCAAGGGATACAGTATACCTGAAGTGAAGCATCGATATTTAAATCTGGTCACACAGGAAAGGCTAAAATCTGAGAATATAAGGTGAGTAAGTCCTGTTGTACTTAAGTCGGCATTATGCCTTTTGTATTTAATTCCGATGCAATTTCTGTGTTTCATCGTCAATAAGAAGTTCCAAGGGATACAGTATACCTGAAGTGAAGCATCGGAATCTGTAACTGGTCTCACAGGAAAGGTTCAAAGCATAGACAGTAAGAAGAATCAGTCTTCTTGTACTTAAGTCGCCATTGTGCCTTTTGTATCTAATTCCGATGCAATATCTGTGTCCCATCGTCAATAAGCAGGTCCAAGGGATACAGTAAACCTGAAGTGAAGCATGGGAATCTAAAACTGGTCTCACAGGAAAGGTTCAAACCATAGACAGTAAGAAGAGTCAGTCTTCTTGTACTTACGTCGGCATTGTGCCTTTTGTATTTCATTCCGATGCAATTTCTGTGTTTCACCGTCAATACGAAGGTCCAAGGGATAAAATAAACCTGAAGTGAAGCATCGATAACTAAAACTGGACTCACAGGAAAGGCTCAAATCATAGAATTTAAGAAGAGTCAGTCCTCTTGTAATTAAGTCGGCATTGTCCTTTTGTATTTAATTCCGATGCAATTTCTGTCTTTCACCGTCAATACGAAGGTCCAAGGGATAGAATAAACCTGAAGTGAAGCATCGATAACCAAAGCTGGTCTCACCGGTAGGGCTCAAATCATAGAATTTAAGAAGAGTCAGTCATCTTGTCCTTAAGTCGGCATTGTGGATTTTGTATTTAATTCCGATGCAATTTCTGTGTTTCATCGACAATAAGGAGGTCCAAGGGAAACAGTAAACCTGAAGTGAAGCATCGGAATCTAAAACTGGTCTCACAGGATAGGTTAAAACATAGGCAGTAAGAAGAATCAGTCTTCTTGTACTTAAGTCGGCATTCTGCCTTTTGTATTGAATTCCGATGTAATTTCTGTGTCTCATCGTCAATAAGAAGGTCCAAGGGAAACAGTAAACGTGAAGTGAAGCATCGGAATCCAAAACTGGTCTCACAGGAAAGGTTCAAAGCATAGACAGTAAGAAGAATCAGTCTTCTTGTACTTAAGTCGCCATTGTGCCTTTTGTATTTAATTCCGATGCAATTTCTGTGATTCATCGTCAATAAGAAGGTCCAAGGGGTACATAAACCTGACGTGAAGAATCGGAATCTAAAGCTAGTCTCATAGGAAAGGTTCAAATCATAGCCAGTAAGAAGACTCATTCCTCTTGTACTTAAGTCGGCATTGTGCCTTTTGTATTTAATACCGATGCAATTTCTGTGTTTCATCGTCATTAAGAAGGTCCAAGGGATACAGTAAATGTGAAGTCAAGAATCGACATCTAAAACTGGTCTCACAGGAAAGGTTCAAAACATAGACAGTAAGAAGAGTCAGTCCTGTTGTACTTAAGTCGGCATTGTGCATTTTGTTTTTAATTCCGATGCAATTTCTGTGTTTCATCATTGAAAAGGAGGTCCAAGGGATACAGTAAACCTGAAGTGAAGCATCGGAATCCACAACTAGTCTCACAGGAAAGGTTCAAAACATAGTAAGTAAGAAGAGTCAAACATCCTCTACTTAGGTCGGCATTGTGCCTTTTGTATTTACTTCTGAAGCAATTTCCGTGTTTCATCGTCAATCGGAAGGTGGAAGGTGCAAGGGATACAGTAAACCTGAAGTGAAGCATCGATATCTAAAACTGGTCACACAGGAAAGGCTCAAATCATAGAATGTAAGAAGAGTCAGTTCTCTTGTACATAAGTCGGCATTGTGCCTTTTGTTGTTAATTCCGATGCAATTTCTGTGTTTCATCGTCAATAAGAAGGTCCAAGGGATACAGTATACATGACGTGAAGCATCGGAATCTAAAACTGGTCTCACAGGAAAGGTTCAAATCATAGACAGTGAGAAGACTCATTCCTCTTGTACTTAAGTCGGCATTGTGCCTATGGTTTTGAATACCGGCACAATTTCTGTGTATCATCGTCATTAAGAAGGTCCAAGGGATACAGTAAACATGAAGTGAAGCATCGGAATCCAAAACTGGTCTCACAGGAAAGGTTCAAAGCATAGACAGTAAGAAGAATCAGTCTTCTTGTACTTAAGTCGCCATTGTGCCTTTTGTATTTAATTCCGATGCAATTTCTGTGATTCATCGTCAATAAGAAGGTCCAAGGGGTACATAAACCTGACGTGAAGAATCGGAATCTAAAGCTAGTCTCATAGGAAAGGTTCAAATCATAGCCAGTAAGAAGACTCATTCCTCTTGTACTTAAGTCGGCATTGTGCCTTTTGTATTTAATTCCGATGCAATTTCTGTGTTTCATCGACAATAAAAACTTCCAAGGGATACAGTATACCTGAAGTGAAGCATCGGAATCTAAAATTGGTCTCACAGGAAAGGTTCAAAACACAGACAGTAATAAGAGTCAGTCCTCTTGACTTAAGTCGGCATTGTGCCATTTGTATTTAATTCCGATGCAATTTCTGTGTCCCATTGTCAATTAGAAGGTCCAAGGGATACAGTAAACCTGAAGTGAAGCATGGGAATCTAAACCTGGTCTCACAGGAAAGGTTCAAATCATAGACAGTAAGAAGATTCATTCCTCTTGTACTTAAGTCGGCATTGTGCCTTTTGTATTGAATACCGATGCAATTTCTGTGTTTCATAGTCATTAAGAAGATCCAAGGGATACAGTAAACCTGAAGTGAAGCATCGGCAACTAAAACTGGCCTCACAGGAAAGGTTCAAAAATAGACAGTAAGAAGAGTCAGTCCTCTTGTACTTAAGACGGCATTGTGCATTTTGTATTTAACTCCGTTGCAATTACTGTGTTTCATCATTAAAAAGGAGGCCCAAGGGATACAGTAACTCTGTAGTAAAGCATCGGAATCTACAACTATTCTCACAGGAAAGGTTCAAATCATAGACAGTAAGAAGAATCAGTCTTCTTGTACTTAAGTCGGCATTGTTCCTTTTGTATTTAATTCCGATGCAATTTTTGTGTTTCATCGTCACTAAGAAGGTCCAGGGATACAGTAAACCTGAAGTGAAGCATCGGAGACTAAAACTGGTCTCACAGGAATGGTTCAAATCATAGACAGTAAAAAGAGTCAGTCTTCCTGTACTTAAGGCGGCATTGTGCCTTTTGTATTTAATTGCGATGCAATTTCATGTTTCATCGTCAATAAGAATGTCCAAGGGATACAGTAAAACTGAAGTGAAGCGTCGGAATCCAAAACTGGTCTCATAGGAAATGTTAAAAACATAGACAGTAAGAAGAGTCAGTATTCATGTACTTAAGTCGGCATTGTGCCTTTTGTATTTAATTCCGATGCAATTTTTGTGTTTCATCGTCAATAAGAATGTCCAAGGGATACAGTAAACCTGAAACGAACCATCGGTATCTAAAAGTGGTCTCACTGGAAAGGCTCAAAACATATACAGTATGCAGAGTCAGTCTTCTTGTACTTAAGTCGGCATTGTGCCTTTTGTATTTAATTCCGATGCAATTTCTGTGTTTCATCGTCAATAAGAGGGTCCAATAGATACAATAAACCTGACGTGAAGCATCGATATCTAAAACTGGTCTCACAGGAAAGGCTCAAATCATAGAATGTAAGAAGAGTCAGTCCTCTTTTACTTAAGTCGGCATCGTTCCTTATGTATTTAATTCCGACTCAATTTCTGTGTTTCATCGTTAATAAGAAGGTCCAAGTGATGCAGGAAACCTGAAGTGAAGCATCGGAATCTAAACTGGTCTCACAGGAAAGGTTCAAAAGATAGATACTAAGAAGAGTCCGGCTTCTTGTACTTAAATCGCCATTGTGCCTTTTGTATGTAATTCCGATGCAATTTCTGTGCTTCATCGTCAATACGAAGGTCCAAGGGATACAGTAAACCTGAAGTGAAGCACCGGAATCTAAAACTGGTCTCACAGGAAAGGTTCAAAACATAGACATTAAGAAGAATCAGTCTTCTTGTACGTAAGTCGGTATTGTGCCTTTTGTATTTAATTCCGATGCAATTTCTGTGTTTCATCGTCAATAAGAAGGACCAAGGGATACAGTAAACCTGAAGTGAAACATCAGAATCTAAAACTGGACTCACAGGAAAGGCTCAAAACATATACAGTAAGAAGAGTCAGTCTTCTTGTACTTAAGTCGGCATTGTGCCTTTTGTATTTAATTCCGATGTAATTTCTGTGTTTCATCGTCAATAAGAATGTCCAAGGGATACAGTAAACCTGAAACGAACCATCGGAATCTAAAACTGGTCTCACTGGAAATGCTCTAAACATATACAGTATTCAGAGTCAGTCTTCTTGTACTGAAGTCGGCATTGTGCCTTTTGTATTTAATTCCGATGCAACTTCTGTGTTTCATCGTCAATAAGAGGGTCCAATACATACAATAAACCTGACATGAAGCATCGATATCTAAAACTGGTCTCACAGGAAAGGCTCAAATCATAGAATGTAAGAAGAGTCAGTCCCCTTTTACTTAAGTCGGCATCGTTCCTATTGTATTTAATTCCGATGCAATTTCTGTGTTTCATCGTCAATAAGAAGGTCCAAGTGATGCAGCAAACCTGAAGTGAAGCATCGGAATCGAAACTGGTCTCACAGGAAAGGTTCAAAACATAGATACTAAGAAGAGTCCGGCTTCTTGTACTTAAATCGCCATTGTGCCTTTTGTATGTAATTCCGATGCAATTTCTGTGTTTCATCGTCAATAAGAAGGTCCAAGGGATACAGTAAACCTGAAGTGAAACATCAGAATCTGAAACTGGACTCACAGGAAAGGCTCAAAACATATTCAATAAGAAGAGTCAGTCTTCTTGTACTTAAGTCGGCATTGTGCCTTTTGTATTTAATTCCGATGTAATTTCTGTGTTTCATCGTCAATCATAAGGTCCAAGAGATACAGTAAACCTGAAGTGAAGCATCGCAATCTAAAGCTGGTCTCACAGGAAAGGCTCAAAACATAGACAGTAAGAAGAGTCAGTCTTCTTGTACTTAAGTCAGCATTGTGGCTTTTGTATTTAATTCCGATGTAATTTCCGTGTTTCATTGTCAATAAGAAGGTCCAAGGTATATTTTAAACCTGAAGTGAAGCATAGGATTCTAAAACTGGTCTCACAGGAAAGGTTCAAAACATAGACAGTAAAAACAATCAGTCCTCTTGTACTTAAGTCGGCATTGTGCCTTTTGTATTTAATTCCGATGCAATTTTTGTGTTTCATCGTCACTAAGAAGGTCCAGGGATACAGCAAACCTGAAGTGAAGCATCGGAGACTAAAACTGGTCTCACAGGAATGGTTCAAATCATAGACAGTAAAAAGAGTCAGTCTTCCTGTACTTAAGTTGGCATTGTGCCTTTTGTATTTAATTCCGATGCAATTTCTGTGTTTCATGGCCAAAAAGAAGGTCCAAGGGATACAGTAAAACTGAAGTGAAGCATCGGAATCCAAAACTGGTCTCAAAGGAAAGGTTCAAAACATAGACAGTAAGAAGAGTCAGTATTCATGTACTTAAGTCGGCATTGTGCCTTTTGTATTTAATTCCGATGCAATTTCTGTGTTTCATCGTCAATAAGAATGTCCAAGGGATACAGTAAACCTGAAACGAACCATCGGAATCTAAAACTGGTCTCACTGGAATGGCTCAAAACATATACAGTATGCAGAGTCTGTCTTCTTGTACTTAATTTGGCATTGTGCCTTTTGTATTTAATTGCGATGCAATTTCTGTGTTTCATCGTCAATAAGAGGGTCCAATAGATACAATAAACCTGACGTGAAGCACCGATATCTAAAACTGGTCTGACAGGAAAGGCTCAAATCATAGAATGTAAGAAGAGTCAGTCCTCTTTTACATAAGTCGGCATCGTTCCTTTTGTATTTAATTCCGACTCAATTTCTGTGTTTCATCGTCAATAAGAAGGTCCAAGTGATGCAGGAAACATGAAGTGAAGCATCGGAATCTAACCTGATCTCACAGGACAGGTTCAAAACATAGATACTAGGAAGAGTCTGGCTTCTTGTACTTAAATCGCCATTGTGCCTTTTGTATGTAATACCGATGCAATTTCTGTGCTTCATCGTCAATACGAAGGTCCAAGGGGTACAGTAAACCTGAAGTGAAGCACCGGAATCTAAAACTCGTCTCACAGGAGAGGGTCAAAACATAGACATTAAGAAGACTCAGTCTTCTTGTACTTAAGTCGGCATTGTGCCTTTTGTATTTAATTCCGATGCAATTTCTGTGTTTCATCGTCAATAAGAAGGTCCAAGGGATACAGTAAACCTGAAGTGAAACATCAGAATCTATAACTGGACTCACAGGAATGGCTCAAAACATATACAGTAAGAAGAGTCAGTCTTCTTGTACTTAAGTCGGCATTGTGCCTTTTGCATTTCATTCCGATGTAATTTCTGTGCTTCATCGTCAATCAGAAGGTCCAAGGGATACAGTAAACCTGAAGTGAAGCACCGGAATCTAAAACTGGTATCACAGGAAAGGTTCAAAACTTAGACATAAAGAAGACTCAGTCTTCTTGTACTTAAGTCAGCATTGTGCCTTTTGTATTTAATTCCGATGCAATTTCTGTGTTTCATCGTAAATAAGAAGGTCCAAGGGATACAGTAAACCTGAAGTGAAGCATCAATATCTAAAACTGGTCTCGCAGGAAAGGCTCAAATCATAGAATGTAAGAAGAGTCAGTCCTCTTGTACTTAAGTCGGCATTGTACCTTTTGTATTTAATACCTATGCAACTGGTGTGTTTCATCGTCAATAAGAAGGTCCAAGAGATACAGTAAACTTGAAGTGAAGCATCGCAATCTAAAGCTGGTCTCACAGGAAAGGCTCAAAACATAGACAGTAAGAATAGTCAGTCTTCTTGTACTTAAGTCAGCATTGTGGCTTTTGTATTTAATTCCGATGTAATTTCCTTGTTTCATTGTCAATAAGAAGGTCCAAGGTATATTGTAAATCTGAAGTGAGGCATCGGATTCTAAAACTGGTCTCACAGGAAAGGTTCAAAACATATCAGTAAAAACAATCAGTCCTCTTGTACTTATGTCGGCATTGTGCCTTTTGTATTTAATTCCGATGGAATTTTTGTGTTTCATCGTCACTAATAAGGTCCAGGGATACAGTAAACCTGAAGTGAAGCATCGGAGACTAAAACTGGTCTCACCGGAATGGTTCAAATCATAGACAGTAAAAAGAGTCAGTCTTCTTGTACTTAAGTCGTCTTTGAGCCTTTTGTATTTAATAGCGATGCAATTTCTGTGTTTCATCGTCAATAAGAAGGTCCAAGGGATAAAGTAAACCTGAAGTGAAGCATCGGAATCTAAAACTGGTCTCACAGGAAAGGTTCAAAGCATAGACAGTAAGAAGAGTCAGTCTCCTTGTACTTAAGTTCCCATTGTGCCTTTTGTATTTAATTCCGATGCAATTTCTGTGCTTCATCGTCAATACGAAGGTCCAAGGGATGCAGTAAACCTGAAGTGAAGCATCGGAATCTAAAACTTGTCTCACAGGAGAGGTTCAAAACATAGACAGTAAGAAGAGTCAGTCTTCTTGTACTTCAATCGACATTGTGCCTTTTGTATTAAATTCCGATGCAATATCTGTGTTTCATCGTCAATGAGGAGGTCCATGGGATACAGTAAACCTGAAGTGATGCATCGCAAACTAAAACTGGTCTCACAGGAAAGACTCAAAACATAGAATGTAAGAAGTGTAGTTCTCTTGTACTTATGTCGGCATTGTGCCTTTTGTATTTAATTCCGATGCAATTTCTGTGTTTCATCGTCAATAAGAAGGTCCAAGGGGTACAGTAAACCTGAAGTGAAGCATCGGAATCCAAAACCGTCTCACAGGAAAGGTTCAATACATAGACAGTAAGAAGAGTCGGTCTTCTTGTGCTTAAGTCGGCATTGTGCCTTTTGTATTTCATTCCGATGCAATTTCTGTGTTTCATCTTCAATAAGAAGGTCCAAGAGATACAGTAAGCCTGAAGTGATGCATCGCAAACTAAAACTGGTCTGACAGGAATGGTTCAAAACATAGATACTAAGAAGAGTCCGGCTTCTTGTACTTAAATCGCCATTGTGCCATTTGTATGTAATTCCGATGAAATTTCTGTGCTTCATCGTCAATACGAAGGTTCAAGGGATACAGTAAACCCGAAGTGAAGCACCGGAATCTAAAACTGGTTTCACAGGAAATGTTCAAAACATAGACATTAAAAAGACTCACTCTTCTTGTACTTAAGTTTGCATTGTGACTTTTGTATTTAATTCCGATGTAGTTTCTGTGTGTCATCGTCAGTAAGATGGTCCAAGGGATACAGTAAACCTGAAACGAACCATCGGAATCTAAAACTGGTCTCACTGGAAAGGCTCAAAACATATACAGTATGCATAGTCAGTCTTCTTGAACTTAAGTCGGCATTGTGCCTTTTGTATTTAATTCCGATGCAATTCCTGTGTTTCATCGACAATAAGAGGGTCCAATAGATACAATAAACCTGACGTGAAGCATCGAAATCTAAAACTGGTCTCACAGGAAAGGCTCAAATCATAGAATGTAAGAAGAGTCAGTCCTCTTTTAATTAAGTCGGCATCGTTCCTTTTGTATTTAATTCCGACTCAATTTCTGTGTTTCATCGTTAATAAGAAGGTCCAAGTGATGCAGGAAACCTGAAGTGAAGCATCGGAATCTAAACTGGTCTCACAGGAATGGTTCAAAAGATAGATACTAAGAAGAGTCCGGCTTCTTGTACTTAAATCGCCATTGTGCCTTTTGTATGTAATTCCGATGCAATTGCTGTGCTTCATCGTCAATACGAAGGTCCAAGGGATACAGTAAACCTGAAGTGAAGCACCGGAATCTAAAACTGGTCTCACAGGAAAGGTTCAAAACATAGACATTACGAAGACTCACTCTTCTTGTACGTAAGTCGGTATTGTGCCTTTTGTATTTAATTCCAATGCAATTTCTGTGTTTTATCGTCAATAAGAAGGTCCAAGGGATACAGTAAACCTGAAGTGAAACATCAGAATCTAAAACTGGACTCACAGGAAAGGCTCAAAGCATATACAGTAAGAAGAGTCAGTCTTCTTGTACTTAAGTCGGCATTGTGCCTTTTGTATTTAATTCCGATGTAATTTCTGTGTTTCATCGTCAATAAGAATGTCCAAGGGATACAGTGAACCTGAAACGAACCATCGGAATCTAAAACTGGTCTCACTGGAAAGGCTCTAAACATATACAGTATTTAGAGTCAGTCTTCTTGTACTTAAGTCGGCATTGTGCCTTTTGTATTTAATTCCGATGCAATTTCTGTGTTTCATCGTCAATATGAGGGTCCAATACATACAATGAACCTGACGTGAAGCATCGATATCTAAAACTGGTCTCACAGGAAAGGCTCAAAACATAGACAGTAAGAAGAGTCAGTCTTCTTGTACTTAAGTCGGCATTGTGCCTTTTGTATTTAATTCCGATGTAAATTCTGTGTTTCATCGTCAATCAGAAGGTCCAAGAGATACAGTAAACCTGAAGTGAAGCATCGCAATCTAAAGCTGGTCTCACAGGAAAGGCTCAAAACATAGACAGTAAGAAGAGTCAGTCTTCTTGTACTTAAGTCAGCATTGTGGCTTTTGTATTTCATTCCGATGTAATTTCCGTGTTTCATTGTCAATAAGAATGTCCAAGGTATATTGTAAACCTGAAGTGAAGCATAGGATTCTAAAACTGGTCTCACAGGAAAGGTTCAAAACATAGACAGTAAAAACAATCAGTCCTCTTGTACTTATGTCGGCATTGTGCCTTTTGTATTTAATTCCGATGCAATTTTTGTGTTTCATCGTCACTAAGAAAGTCCAGGGATACAGCAAACCTGAAGTGATGCATCAGAGGCTAAAACTGGTCTCACAGGAATGGTTCAAATCACAGACAGTAAAAAGAGTCAGTCTTCCTGTACTTAAGTTGGCATTGTGCTTTTTGTATTTAATTCCGATGCAATTTCTGTGTTTCATCGCCAAAAAGAAGGTCCAAGGGATACAGTAAAACTGAAGTGAAGCATCGGAGACTAAAACTGGTCTCACAGGAATGGTTCAAATCATAGACAGTAAGAAGAGTCAGTATTCATGTACTTAAGTCGGCATTGTGCCTTTTGTATTTAATTCCGATGCAATTTCTGTGTTTCATCGTCAATAAGAATGTCCAAGGGATACAGTAAACCTGAAACGAACCATCGGAATCTAAAACTGGTCTCACTGGAAAGGCTCAAAACATATACAGTATGCAGAGTCAGTCTTCTTGTACTTAATTTCGCATTGTGCCTTTTGTATTTAATTGCGATGCAATTTCTGTGTTTCATCGTCAATAAGAGGGTCCAATACATACCATAAACCTGACGTGAAGCATCGATATCTAAAACTGGTCTCACAGGAAAGTCTCAAATCATAGAATGTAAGAAGATTCAGTCCTCTTTTACTTAAGTCGGCATCGTTCCTTTTGTATTTAATTCCAACTCAATTTCTGTGTTTCATCGTCAATAAGAAGGTCCAAGTGATGCAGGAAACCTGAAGTGAAGCATCGGAATCTAAACTGGTCTCACAGGAAATGTTCAAAACATAGATACTAAGAAGAGTCCGGCTTCTTGTACTTAAATCGCCATTGTGCCTTTTGTATGTAATTCCGATGCAATTTCTGGGCTTCGTCGTCAATACGAAGGTCCAAGGGATACAGTAAACCTGAAGTGAAGCACCGGAATCTAAAACTGGTCTCACAGGAAAGGTTCAAAACATAGACATTAAGAAGACTCAGTCTTCTTGTACTTAAGGCGGCATTGTACCTTTTGTATTTAATTCCGATGCAATTTCTGTGTTTCATCGTCAATAAGAAGGTCCAAGAGATACAGTAAACCTGAAGTGAAACATCAGAATCTAAAACTGGACTCACAGGAAAGGCTCAAAGCATATACATTAAGAAGAGTCAGTCTTCTTGTACTTAAGTCGGCATTGTGCCTTTTGTATTTAATTCCGATCTAATTTCTGTGTTTCATCGTCAATCAGAAGGTCCAAGGGATACAGTAAACCTGAAGTGAAGCACCGGAATCTAAAACTGGTCTCACAGGAAAGGTTCAAAACTTAGACATTAAGAAGACTCAGTCTTCTTGTACTTAAGTCGGCATTGAGCCTTTTGTATTTAATTCCGATGCAATTTCTGTGTTTCATCGTAAATAAGAAGGTCCAAGGGATACAGTAAACCTGAAGTGAAGCATCGATATCTAAAACTGGTCTCGCAGGAAAGGCTCAAATCATAGAATGTAAGAAGAGTCAGTCCTCTTGTACTTAAGTCGGCATTGAAACTTTTGTATTTAATACCAATGCAATTGGTGTGTATCATCGTCAAAAAGAAGGTCCAAGAGATACAGTAAACCTGAAGTGAAGCATCGCAATCTAAAGCTGGTCTCACAGGAAAGGCTCAAAACATAGACAGTAAGAAGAGTCAGTCTTCTTGTACTTAAGTCAGCATTGTGGCTTTTGTATTTAATTCCGATGTAATTTCCGTGTTTCATTGTCTATCAGAAGGTCCAAGGGATAAAGTAAACCTGAAGTGAAGCATCGGAATCTAAAACTGGTCTCACAGGAAAGGTTCAAAGCATAGACAATAAGAAGAGTCAGGCTACTTGTACTTAAGTTCCCATTGTGCCTTTTGTATTTAATTCGGATGCAATTTCTGTGCTTCATCGTCAATACGAAGGTCCAAGGGATGCAGTAAACCTGAAGTGAAGCATCGGATCCTAAAACTTGTCTCACAGGAGAGATTCAAAACATAGACAGTAAGAAGAGTCAGTCTTCTTGTACTTCAATCGACATTGTGCCTTTTGTATTTAATTCCGATGAAATTTCTGTATTTCATCGTCAATGAGGAGGTCCAAGGGATACAGTAAACCTGAAGTGATGCATCGCAAACTAAAACTTGTCTCACAGGAAAGACTCAAAACATAGAATGTAAAAAGTGTAGTTCTCTTGTACTTATGTCGGCATTGTGCCTTTTGTATTTAATTCCGATGAAATTTCTGTGTTTCATCGTCAATAAGAAGGTCCAAGGGGTACAGTAAACCTGAAGTGAAGCATCGGAATCTAAAACCCGTCTCACAGGAGAGGTTCAATACGTAGACAGTAAGAAGAGTCGGTCTTCTTGTACTTAAGTCGGCATTGTGCATTTTGTATTTCATTCCGATGCAATTTCTGTGTTTCATCGTCAATAAGAAGGTCCAAGAGATACAGTATGCCTGAAGTGATGCATCGCAAACTAAAACTGGTCTCACAGGAAAGACTCAAAACATAGACAGTAAGAAGAGTCAGTCTACTTGTACTTAAGTCGGCTTTTTGCCTTTTGTATTTAATTCCGATGCAATTTCTGTGTTTCATTGTCAATAAGAAGGTCCAAGGTATACAGCAAACATGAAGTGATGACCCAGAATCTAAAACTGGTCTCACAGGAATGGTTCAAAACATAGACCGTACAAACTCTCTGTCTTCTTGTACTTAAGTCGGCATTGTGGCCTTTGTATTTAATTCCGAAGCAATTTTTTGTTTCATCGTCAATAAGAATGTCGAAGGGATACAGTAAACCTGAAACGAACCATCGGAATCTAAAACTGGTCTCACAGGAAAGGCTCAAAACATATACAGTATGCAGAGTCAGTCTTCTTGTACTTAAGTCGGCATTGTGCCTTTTGTATTTAATTCCGATGCAATTTCTGTGTTTCATTGTCAATAAGAGGGTCCAATAGATACAGTAAACCTGTCGTGAAGCATCGATATCTAAAACTGGTCTCACAGGAAAGGTTCAAAACATAGACATTAAGAAGACTCAGTCTTCTTGTACTTACGTTTGCATTGTGCCTTTTGTATTTAATTCCGATGCAGTATCTGTGTGTCATCGTCAGTAAGAAGGTTAAAGGGATACAGTAAACCTGAAGTGAAACATCAGAATCTAAATCTGGACTCACAGGAAAGGCTCAAAACATATACAGTAAGAAGAGTCAGTGTTCTTGTACTTAAGTCGGCATTGTGCCTTTTGTATTAAATTCCTATGAAATTTCTGTGTTTCATCGTCAATAAGAAGGTTCAAGGGATACAGTAAACCTGAAGTGAAGCATCGGAATCTAAAACTTGTCTCACAGGAGAGATTCAAAACATAGACAGTAAGAAGAGTCAGTCTTCTTGTACTTCAATCGACATTGTGCCTTTAGTATTTAATTCCGATGAAATTTCTGTATTTCATCGTCAATGAGAAGGTCCAAAGGATACAGTAAACCTGAAGTGATGCATCGCAAACTAAAACTGGTCTCACAGAAAAGACTCAAAACATAGAATGTAAAAAGTGTAGTTCTCTTGTACTTATGTCGGCATTGTGCCTTTTGTATTTAATTCCGATGAAATTTCTGTGTTTCATCGTCAATAAGAAGGTCCAAGGGGTACGGTAAACCTGAAGTGAAGCATCGGAATCTAAAACCCGTCTCACAGGAAAGGTTCAATACATAGACAGTAAGAAGAGTCGGTCTTCTTGTACTTAAGTCGGCATTGTGCATTTTGTATTTCATTCCGATGCAATTTCTGTGTTTCATCGTCAAAAGAAGGTCCAAGAGATACAGTAAGCCTGAAGTGATGCATCGCTTACTAAAACTGGCCTCACAGGAAAGACTCAAAACATAGACAGTAAGAAGAGTCAGTCTACTTGTACTTAAGTCGGCTTTTTGCCTTTTGTATTTAATTCCGATGCAATTTCTGTGTTTCATTGTCAATAAGAAGGTCCAAGGTATACAGTATATATGAAGTGATGACCCAGAATCTAAAACTGGTCTCACAGGAATGGTTCAAAACATAGACAGTACAAACTCTCTGTCTTCTTGTACTTAAGTCGGCATTGTGGCCTTTGTATTTAATTCCGATGCGATTTTTTGTTTCATCGTGAATAAGAATGTCGAAGGGATACAGTAAACCTGAAACGAACCATCGGAATCTAAAACTGGTTTCACAGGAAAGGCTCAAAACATATACAGTATGCAGAGTCACTCTTCTTGTACTTAAGTCGGCATTGTGCCTTTTGTATTTAATTCCGATGCAATTTCTGTGTTTCATCGTCAATAAGAGGGTCCAATAGATACAGTTAACCTGTCGTGAGGCATCGATATCTAAAACTGGTCTCACAGGAAAGGCTCAAATCATAGAATGTAAAAAGAGTCAGACCTCTTGTACTTATAACGTCATCGTTCCTTTTGTATTTAATTCCGATGCAATTTCTGTGTTTCATCGTCAATAAGAAGGTCCAAGAGATACAGTAAACCTGAAGTGAAGCATCGCAATCTAAAGCTGGTCTCACAGGAAAGGCTCAAAACATAGACAGTAAGAAGAGTCAGTCTTCTTGTCTTAGGTCATCATTGTGGCTTTTGTATTTAAGTCCGATGTAATTTCCGTGTTTCATTGTCAATAAGAACGTCCAAGGTATACTGTAAACCTGAAGTGAAGCATCGGATTCTATAACTGGTCTCACAGGAAAGGTTCAAATCATAGACAGTAAAAACAATCAGTCCTCTTGTACTTAAGTCGGCATTGTGCCTTATGTATTTAATTCCGATGCTATTTTTGTGTTTCATCGTCACTAAGAAGGTCCGGGGATACAGTAAACCGGAAGTGAAGCATCGGAGACAAAAACTGGTCACACAGGAATGGTTCAAAACATAGATACTAAGAAGAGTCCGGCTTCTTGTACTTAAATTTCCATTGTGCCTTTTGTATGTAATTCCGATGCAATTTCTGTGCTTCATCGTGAATACGGAGTTTCAAGGGATACAGTAAACCTGAAGTGAAGCACCGGAATCTAAAACTGGTCTCACAGGAAAGGTTGAAAACATAGACATTAAGAAGACTCAGTCTTCTTGTACTTAAGTTTGCATTGTGCCTTTTGTATTTAATTCCGATGCAGTTTCTGTGTGTCATTGTCAGTAAGAAGGTCCAAGGGATTCAGTAAACCTGAAGTGAAACATCAGAATCTAAATCTGGACTCACAGGGAAGGCTCAAAACATATACAGTAAGAAGAGTCAGTGTTCTTGTACTTAACTCGGCATTGTGCGTTTTGTATTAAATTCCTTTGAAATTTCTGTGTTTCATCGTCAATAAGAAGGTCCAAGAGATACAGTAAACCTGAAGTGAAGCATCGATATCTAAAACTGGTCTCGCAAGAAAGGCTCAAATCATATAATG
The DNA here is from genome assembly GCF_023864345.2 of Schistocerca serialis cubense. Classification (NCBI taxonomy): domain Eukaryota; kingdom Metazoa; phylum Arthropoda; class Insecta; order Orthoptera; family Acrididae; genus Schistocerca; species Schistocerca serialis. Next base: position 170,690,067 of record NC_064649.1, read on the forward strand.
TAAGAAGAGTCAGTCCTCTTGTACTTAAGTCGGCATTGTGACTTTTGTATTCAATTCCGATGCAATTTCTGTGTTTCATTGTAAATAAGAAGGTCCAAGGGATACAGTAAACCTGAAGTGAAGCATCGATATCTAAAAGTGGTCTAGCAGGAAAGACTCAAATCATAGAATGTAAGAAGAGTCAGTCCTCTTGTACTTCAGTCGGCATTGTGCCTTTTGTATTTAATACCGATGCAATTGCTGTGTTTCATCGTCAATAAGAAGGTCCAAGAGATACAGTAAACCTGAAGTGAAGCCCCGCAATCTAAAGCTGGTCTCACAGGAAAGGCTCAAAACATAGACAGTAAGAAGAGTTAGTCTTCTTGTACTTAAGTCAGCATTGTGGCTTTTGTATTTAATTCCGATGTAATTTCCGTGTTTCATTGTCAATAAGAACGTCCAAGGTATACTGTAAACCTGAAGTGAAGCATCGGATTCTAAAACTGGCCTCACAGGAAAGGTTCAAATCATAGACAGTAAAAACAATATGTCCTCTTGTACTTAAGTCGGCATTGTGCCTTATGTGTTTAATTCCGATGCAATTTTTGTGTTTCATCGTCACTAAGAAAGTCCAGGGACACAGTAAACCGGAAGTGAAGCATCGGAGACTAAAACTGGTCTCACAGGAATGGTTCAAATCATAGACAGTAAGAAGAGTCAGTCTTCCAGTACTTAAGTCGGCATTGTGCCTTCTGTATTTAATTCCGATGCAATTTCTGTGTTTCGTCGTCAATAAGAAGGTCCAAGGGATACAGTAAACCTGAAATGAAGCATCGGAATCCAAAACTGGTCTCATAGGAAAGGTTCAAAACATAGACAGTAAGAAGGGTCAGTCTTCATGTACTTAAGTCGGCATTGTGCCTTTTGTATTTAATTCCGATGCAATTTCTGTGTTTCATCGTCAATCAGAAGGTCCAAGGGATACAGTAAACCTGAAGTGAAGCATCGGAATCTAAAACTGGTCTCACAGGAAAGGTTCAAAAAATAGACAGTAAGAAGAGTCAGTCTTCTTGTACTTAAGTCGGCATTGTGCTTTTGTATTAAATTCCTATGAAATTTCTGTGTTTCATCGTCAATAAGAAGGTCCAAGGGATACAGTAAACCTGAAGTGAAGCATCGATATCTAAAACTGGTCTCGCAAGAAAGGCTCAAATCATAGAATGTAAGAAGAGTCAGTACTCTTGTACTTAAGTCGGCATTGTGCCTTTTGTATTTAATTCCGAAGCAATTTCTGTGTTTCATCGTTAATAAGAAGGTCCAAGGGATACAGTAAACCTGAAGTGAAGCATCGGAATCTAAAACTGGTCTCTCAGGAAAGGTTCAAAACATAGACAGTACGAAGAGTCAGTCTTCTTGTACTTAAGTCGGCATTGTGGGTTATGTATATAATTCCGATGCTATTTTTGTGTTTCATCGTCACTAAGAAGGTCCAGGGATACAGTAAACCGGAAGTGAAGCATCGGAGACAAAAACTGGTCTCACAGAAATTTTTCAAAACATAGATACTAAGAAGAGTCCGGCTTCTTGTACTTAAAATTTCCATTGTGCCTTTTGTATGTAATTCCGATGCAATTTCTGTGCTTCATCGTCAATACGAAGGTTCAAGGGATACAGTAAACCTGAAGTGAAGCACCGGAATCTAAAACTGGTCTCACAGGAAAGGTTCAAAACATAGACATTAAGAAGACTCAGTCTTCTTGTACTTACGTTTGCATTGTGCCTTTTGTATTTAATTCCGATGCAGTTTCTGTGTGTCATCGTCAGTAAGAAGGTCCAAGGGATACAGTAAACCTGAAGTGAAACATCAGAATCTAAATCTGGACTCACAGGAAAGGCTCAAAACATATACAGTAAGAAGTGTCAGTGTTCTTGTACTTAAGTCGGCATTGTGCCTTTTGTATTAAATTCCTATGAAATTTCTGTGTTTCATCGTCAATAAGAAGGTCCAAGGGATACAGTAAACCTGAAGTGAAGCATCGAAATCTAAAACTTGTCTCACAGGAGAGATTCAAAACATAGACAGTAAGAAGAGTCAGTCTTCTTGTACTTCAATCGACATTGTGCCTTTTGTATTTAATTCCGATGAAATTTCTGTATTTCATCGTCAATGAGAAGGTCCAAGGGATACAGTAAACCTGAAGTGATGCATCGCAAACTAAAACTGGTCTCACAGGAAAGACTCAAAACATAGAATGTAAAAAGTGTAGTTCTCTTGTACTTATGTCGGCATTGTGCCATTTGTATTTAATTCCGATGAAATTTCTGTGTTTCATCGTCAATAAGAAGGTCCAAGGGGTACAGTAAACCTGAAGTGAAGCATTGGAATCTAAAACCCGTCTCACAGGAAAGGTTCAATACATAGACAGTAAGAAGAGTCGGTCTTCTTGTACTTAAGTCGGCATTGTGCATTTTGTATTTCATTCCGATGCAGTTTCTGTGTTTCATCGTCAAAAGAAGGTCCAAGAGATACAGTAAGCCTGAAGTGATGCATCGCAAACTAAAACTGGTCTCACAGGAAAGACTCAAAACATAGACAGTAAAAAGAGTCAGTCTACTTGTACTTAAGTCGGCTTTTTGCCTTTTGTATTTAATTCCGATGCAACTTCTGTGTTTCATTGTCAATAAGAAGGTCCAAGGTATACAGTAAACATGAAGTGATGACCCAGAACCTAAAACTGGTCTCACAGGAATGGTTCAAAACATAGACAGTACAAACTCTCTGTCTTCTTGTACTTAAGTCGGCATTGTGGCCTTTGTCTTTAATTCCGATGCGATTTTATGTTTCATCGTCAATAAGAATGTCGAAGGGATACAGTAAACCTGAAACGAACCATCGGAATCTAAAACTGGTTTCACAGGAAAGGCTCAAACATATACTGTATGCAGAGTCAGTCTTCTTGTACTTAAGTCGGCATTGTGCCTTTTGTATTTAATTCCGATGCAATTTCTGTGTTTCATCGTCAATAAGAGGGTCCAATAGATACAGTTAACCTGTCTTGAAGCATCGATATCTAAAACTGGTCTCACAGGAAAGGCTCAAATCATAGAATGTAAAAAGAGTCAGACGTCTTGTACTTATAACGTCATCGTTCATTTTGTATTTAATTCCGATGCAATTTCTGTGTTTCATCGTCAATAAGAAGGTCCAAGAGATACAATAAACCTGAAGTGAAGCATCGCAATCTAAAGCTGGTCTCACAGGAAAGGCTCAAAACATAGACAGTAAGAAGAGTCAGTCTTCTTGTCTTAAGTCATCATTGTGGCTTTTGTATTTAAGTCCGATGTAATTTCCGTGTTTCATTGTCAATAAGAACGTCCAAGGTATACTCTAAACCTGAAGTGAAGCATCGGATTCTATAACTGGTCTCACAGGAAAGGTTCAAATCATAGACAATAAAAACAATCAGTCCTCTTGTACTTAAGTCGGCATTGTGCCTTATGTATTTAATTCCGATGCTATTTTTGTGTTTCATCGTCACTAAGAAGGTCCAGGGATACAGTAAACCGGAAGTGAAGCATCGGAGACAAAAACTGGTCTCACAGGAATGGTTCAAATTATAGATACTAAGAAGAGTCCGGCTTCTTGTACTTAAATTTCCATTGTGCCTTTTGTATGTAATTCCGATGCAATTTCTGTGCTTCATCGTCAATACGAAGGTTCAAGGGATACAGTAAACCTGAAGTGAAGCACCGGAATCTAAAACTGGTCTCACAGGAAAGGTTGAAAACATAGACATTAAGAAGACTCAGTCTTCTTGTACTTAAGTTTGCATTGTGCCTTTTGTATTTAATTCCGATGCAGTTTCTGTGTGTCATCGTCAGTAAGAGGGTCCAAGGGATACAGTAAACCTTAAGTGAAACATCAGAATCTAAATCTGGACTCACAGGAAAGGCTCAAAACATATACAGTAAGAAGAGTCAGTACTCTTGTACTTAAGTCGGCATTGTGCCTTTTGTATGTAATTCCGATGCAATTTCTGTGTTTCATCGTCAATAGGAAGGTCCAAGGGATACAGTAAACCTGAAGTGAAGCATCGGAATCTAAAACTGGTCTCTCAGGAAAGGTTCAAAACATAGACAGTAAGAAGAGTCAGTCTTCTTGTACTTAAGTCAGCATTGTGGCTTTTGTATTTAATTCCGATGTAATTTCCGTGTTTCATTGTCAATAAGAACGTCCAAGGTATACTGTAAACCTGAAGTGAAGCATCGGATTCTAAAACTGGCCTCACAGGAAAGGTTCAAATCATAGACAGTAAAAACAATATGTCCTCTTGTACTTAAGTCGGCATTGTGCCTTATGTGTTTAATTCCGATGCAATTTTTGTGTTTCATCGTCACTAAGAAAGTCCAGGGATACAGTAAACCGGAAGTGAAGCATCGGAGACTAAAACTGGTCTCACAGGAATGGTTCAAATCATGGACAGTAAGAAGAGTCAGTCTTCCTGTACTTAAGTCGGCATTGTGCGTTTTGTATTTAATTCCGATGCAATTTCTGTGTTTCATCGTCAATGAGAAGGTCCAAGGGATACAGTAAACCTGAAGTGAAGCATCGGAATCCAAAACTGGTCTCATAGGAAAGGTTCAAAACATAGACAGTAAGAAGGGTCAGTCTTCATGTACTTTAGTCGGCATTGAGCCTTTTGTATTTAATAGCGATGCAATTTCTGTGTATCACCGTCAATAAGAAGGTCCAAGGGATAAAGTAAACCTGAAGTGAAGCATCGGAATCCAAAACTTGTCTCACAGGAGAGATTCGAACATAGACAGTAAGAAGAGTCAGTCTTCTTGTACTTCAATCGACATTGTGCCTTTTGTATTTAATTCCGATGCAATTTCTGTGTTTCATCGTCAATGAGGAGGTCCAAGGGATACAGTAAACCTGAAGTGACGCATCGCAAACTAAAACTGGTCTCACAGGAAAGACTCAAAACATAGAATGTAAGATGTGTAGTTCTTTTGTACTTATGTCGGCATTGTGCCTTTTGCATTTAATTCCGATGCAATTTCTGTGTTTCATCGTCAATAAGAAGGTCCAAGGGGTACACTAAACCTGAAGTGAAGCATCGGAATCTAAAACTCGCCTCACAGGAAAGGTTCAATACATAGACAGTAAGAAGAGTAAGTCTTCTTGTACTTAAGTCGGCATTGTGCCTTTTGTATTTCATTCCGATGCAATTTCTGTGTTTCATGGTCAATAACAAGGTCCAAGAGATACAGTAAACCTGAAGTGATGCATCGCAAACTAAAACTGGTCTCACAGGAAAGACTCAAAACATAGACAGTAAGAAGACTGAGTCTACTTGTACTTAAGTCGGCTTTTTGCCTCTTGTATTTAATTCCAATGCAATTTCTGTGTTTCATCGTCAATAAGAGGGTCCAATAGATACAGTAAACCTAACGTGAAGCTTCGATATGTAAAAGTGGTATCACAGGAAAGGCTCAAATCATAGAATATAAGAAGATTCAGTCCTCTTGTACTTAAGTCGGCATCGTTCCTTTTGTATTTAATTCCGATGCAATTTCTGTGTTTCATCGTCAATAAGAAGGTCCAAGTGATGCAGTAAACCTGAAGTGAAGCATCGGAATCCAAACTGGTCTCACAGGAAAGGTTCAAAACATAGATACTAAGAAGAGTCCTGCTTCTTGTACTTAAATCGCCATTGTGCCTTTTGTATGTAATTCCGATGCAATTTCTGTGCTTTCATCGTCAATACTAAGGTCCAAGGGATACAGTAAACCTGAAGTGAAGCACCGGAATCTGAAACTGGTCTCACAGGAAAGGTTCAAAACTTAGACATAAAGAAGACTCAGTCTTCTTGTACTTAAGTCGGCATTGTGCCTTTTGTATTTAATTCCGATGCAATTTCTGTGTTTCAACGTAAATAAGATGGTCCAAGGGATACAGTAAACCTGAAGTGAAGCATCGATATCAAAAACTGGTCACGCAGGAAAGGCTCAAATCATAGAACGTAAAAAGAGTCAGTCCTCTTGTACATAAGTCGGCAATGTGCCTTTTGTATTTAATACCGATGAAATTGCTGTGTTTCATCGTCAATAAGAAGGTCCAAGAGATACAGTAAACCTGAAGTGAAGCATCGCAATCTAAAGCTGGTCTCACAGGAAAGGCTCAAAACATAGACAGTAAGAAGAGTCAGTCTTCTTGTACTTAAGTCAGCATTTCGGCTTTTGTATTTAATTCTGATGTAATTTCCGTGTTTCATTGTCAATAAGAAGGTCCAAGGTATACTGTAAACCTGAAGTGAAGCATCGGATTCTAAAACTGGTCTCACAGGAAAGGTTCAAAACATAGACAGTAAACACAATCAGTCCTCTTGTACTTAAGTCGGCATTGTGCCTTTTGTATTTAATTCCGATGCAATTTTTGTGTTTCATCGTCACTAAGAAGGTCCAGGGATACAGTAAACCTGAAGTGAAGCATCGGAATCTAAAACTGGTCTCACAGGAAAGGTTCAAAAAATAGACAGTAAGAAGAGTCAGTCTTGTTGTACTTAAGTCGGCATTGTGCTTTTGTATTAAATTCCTATGAAATTTCTGTGTTTCATCGTCAATAAGAAGGTCCAAGGGATACAGTAAACCTGAAGTGAAGCATCGATATCTAAAACTGGTCTCGCAAGAAAGGCTCAAATCATAGAATGTAAGAAGAGTCAGTACTCTTGTACTTAAGTCGGCATTGTGCCTTTTGTATTTAATTCCGAAGCAATTTCTGTGTTTCATCGTTAATAAGAAGGTCCAAGGGATACAGTAAACCTGAAGTGAAGCATCGGAATCTAAAACTGGTCTCTCAGGAAAGGTTCAAAACATAGACAGTACGAAGAGTCAGTCTTCTTGTACTTAAGTCGGCATTGTGGGTTATGTATATAATTCCGATGCTATTTTTGTGTTTCATCGTCACTAAGAAGGTCCAGGGATACAGTAAACCGGAAGTGAAGCATCGGAGACAAAAACTGGTCTCACAGGAATTTTTCAAAACATAGATACTAAGAAGAGTCCGGCTTCTTGTACTTAAATTTCCATTGTGCCTTTTGTATGTAATTCCGATGCAATTTCTGTGCTTCATCGTCAATACGAAGGTTCAAGGGATACAGTAAACCTGAAGTGAAGCACCGGAATGTAAAACTGGTCTCACAGGAAAGGTTCAAAACATAGACATTAAGAAGACTCAGTCTTCTTGTACTTACGTTTGCATTGTGCCTTTTGTATTTAATTCCGATGCAGTTTCTGTGTGTCATCGTCAGTAAGAAGGTCCAAGGGATACAGTAAACCTGAAGTGAAACATCAGAATCTAAATCTGGACTCACAGGAAAGGCTCAAAACATATACAGTAAGAAGTGTCAGTGTTCTTGTACTTAAGTCGGCATTGTGCCTTTTGTATTAAATTCCTATGAAATTTCTGTGTTTCATCGTCAATAAGAAGGTCCAAGGGATACAGTAAACCTGAAGTGAAGCATCGAAATCTAAAACTTGTCTCACAGGAGAGATTCAAAATATAGACAGTAAGAAGAGTCAGTCTTCTTGTACTTCAATCGACATTGTGCCTTTTGTATTTAATTCCGATGAAATTTCTGTATTTCATCGTCAATGAGAAGGTCCAAGGGATACAGTAAACCTGAAGTGATGCATCGCAAACTAAAACTGGTCTCACAGGAAAGACTCAAAACATAGAATGTAAAAAGTGTAGTTCTCTTGTACTTATGTCGGCATTGTGCCATTTGTATTTGATTCCGATGAAATTTCTGTGTTTCATCGTCAATAAGAAGGTCCAAGGGGTACAGTAAACCTGAAGTGAAGCATTGGAATCTAAAACCCGTCTCACAGGAAAGGTTCAATACATAGACAGTAAGAAGAGTCGGTCTTCTTGTACTTAAGTCGGCATTGTGCATTTTGTATTTCATTCCGATGCAATTTCTGTGTTTCATCGTCAAAAGAAGGTCCAAGAGATACAGTAAGCCTGAAGTGATGCATCGCAAACTAAAACTGGTCTCACAGGAAAGACTCAAAACATAGACAGTAAAAAGAGTCAGTCTACTTGTACTTAAGTCGGCTTTTTGCCTTTTGTATTTAATTCCGATGCAACTTCTGTGTTTCATTGTCAATAAGAAGGTCCAAGGTATACAGTAAACATGAAGTGATGACCCAGACCCTAAAACTGGTCTCACAAGAATGGTTCAAAACATAGACAGTACAAACTCTCTGTCTTCTTGTACTTAAGTCGGCATTGTGGCCTTTGTCTTTAATTCCGATGCGATTTTATGTTTCATCGTCAATAAGAATGTCGAAGGGATACAGTAAACCTGAAACGAACCATCGGAATCTAAAACTGGTTTCACAGGAAAGGCTCAAACATATACTGTATGCAGAGTCAGTCTTCTTGTACTTAAGTCGGCATTGTGCCTTTTGTATTTAATTCCGATGCAATTTCTGTGTTTCATCGTCAATAAGAGGGTCCAATAGATACAGTTAACCTGTCTTGAAGCATCGATATCTAAAACTGGTCTCACAGGAAAGGCTCAAATCATAGAATGTAAAAAGAGTCAGACGTCTTGTACTTATAACGTCATCGTTCCTTTTGTATTTAATTCCGATGCAATTTCTGTGTTTCATCGTCAATAAGAAGGTCCAAGAGATACAATAAACCTGAAGTGAAGCATCGCAATCTAAAGCTGGTCTCACAGGAAAGGCTCAAAACATAGACAGTAAGAAGAGTCAGTCTTCTTGTCTTAAGTCATCATTGTGGCTTTTGTATTTAAGTCCGATGTAATTTCCGTGTTTCATTGTCAATAAGAACGTCCAAGGTATACTCTAAACCTGAAGTGAAGCATCGGATTCTATAACTGGTCTCACAGGAAAGGTTCAAATCATAGACAATAAAAACAATCAGTCCTCTTGTACTTAAGTCGGCATTGTGCCTTATGTATTTAATTCCGATGCTATTTTTGTGTTTCATCGTCACTAAGAAGGTCCAGGGATACAGTAAACCGGAAGTGAAGCATCGGAGACAAAAACTGGTCTCACAGGAATGGTTCAAAACATAGATACTAAGAAGAGTCCGGCTTCTTGTACTTAAATTTCCATTGTGCCTTTTGTATGTAATTCCGATGCAATTTCTGTGCTTCATCGTCAATACGAAGGTTCAAGGGATACAGTAAACCTGAAGTGAAGCACCGGAATCTAAAACTGGTCTCACAGGAAAGGTTGAAAACATAGACATTAAGAAGACTCAGTCTTCTTGTACTTAAGTTTGCATTGTGCCTTTTGTATTTAATTCCGATGCAGTTTCTGTGTGTCATCGTCAGTAAGAAGGTCCAAGGGATACAGTAAACCTTAAGTGAAACATCAGAATCTAAATCTGGACTCACAGGAAAGGCTCAAAACATATACAGTAAGAAGAGTCAGTACTCTTGTACTTAAGTCGGCATTGTGCCTTTTGTATGTAATTCCGATGCAATTTCTGTGTTTCATCGTCAATAGGAAGGTCCAAGGGATACAGTAAACCTGAAGTGAAGCATCGGAATCTAAAACTGGTCTCTCAGGAAAGGTTCAAAACATAGACAGTAAGAAGAGTCAGTCTTCTTGTACTTAAGTCAGCATTGTGGCTTTTGTATTTAATTCCGATGTAATTTCCGTGTTTCATTGTCAATAAGGACGTCCAAGGTATACTGTAAACCTGAAGTGAAGCATCGGATTCTAAAACTGGCCTCACAGGAAAGGTTCAAATCATAGACAGTAAAAACAATATGTCCTCTTGTACTTAAGTCGGCATTGTGCCTTATGTGTTTAATTCCGATGCAATTTTTGTGTTTCATCGTCACTAAGAAAGTCCAGGGATACAGTAAACCGGAAGTGAAGCATCGGAGACTAAAACTGGTCTCACAGGAATGGTTCAAATCATGGACAGTAAGAAGAGTCAGTCTTCCTGTACTTAAGTCGGCATTGTGCGTTTTGTATTTAATTCCGATGCAATTTCTGTGTTTCATCGTCAATGAGAAGGTCCAAGGGATACAGTAAACCTGAAGTGAAGCATCGGAATCCAAAACTGGTCTCATAGGAAAGGTTCAAAACATAGACAGTAAGAAGGGTCAGTCTTCATGTACTTTAGTCGGCATTGAGCCTTTTGTATTTAATAGCGATGCAATTTCTGTGTATCACCGTCAATAAGAAGGTCCAAGGGATAAAGTAAACCTGAAGTGAAGCATCGGAATCCAAAACTTGTCTCACAGGAGAGATTCGAACATAGACAGTAAGAAGAGTCAATCTTCTTGTACTTCAATCGACATTGTGCCTTTTGTATTTAATTCCGATGCAATTTCTGTGTTTCATCGTCAATGAGGAGGTCCAAGGGATACAGTAAACCTGAAGTGACGCATCGCAAACTAAAACTGGTCTCACAGGAAAGACTCAAGACATAGAATGTAAGATGTGTAGTTCTTTTGTACTTATGTCGGCATTGTGCCTTTTGCATTTAATTCCGATGCAATTTCTGTGTTTCATCGTCAATAAGAAGGTCCAAGGGGTACACTAAACCTGAAGTGAAGCATCGGAATCTAAAACTCGCCTCACAGGAAAGGTTCAATACATAGACAGTAAGAAGAGTCAGTCTTCTTGTACTTAAGTCGGCATTGTGCCTTTTGTATTTCATTCCGATGCAATTTCTGTGTTTCATGGTCAATAACAAGGTCCAAGAGATACAGTAAACCTGAAGTGATGCATCGCAAACTAAAACTGGTCTCACAGGAAAGACTCAAAACATAGACAGTAAGAAGACTGAGTCTACTTGTACTTAAGTCGGCTTTTTGCCTCTTGTATTTAATTCCAATGCAATTTCTGTGTTTCATCGTCAATAAGAGGGTCCAATAGATACAGTAAACCTAACGTGAAGCTTCGATATGTAAAAGTGGTATCACAGGAAAGGCTCAAATCATAGAATATAAGAAGATTCAGTCCTCTTGTACTTAAGTCGGCATCGTTCCTTTTGTATTTAATTCCGATGCAATTTCTGTGTTTCATCGTCAATAAGAAGGTCCAAGTGATGCAGTAAACCTGAAGTGAAGCATCGGAATCCAAACTGGTCTCACAGGAAAGGTTCAAAACATAGATACTAAGAAGAGTCCTGCTTCTTGTACTTAAATCGCCATTGTGCCTTTTGTATGTAATTCCGATGCAATTTCTGTGCTTTCATCGTCAATACTAAGGTCCAAAGGATACAGTAAACCTGAAGTGAAGCACCGGAATCTGAAACTGGTCTCACAGGAAAGGTTCAAAACTTAGACATAAAGAAGACTCAGTCTTCTTGTACTTAAGTCGGCATTGTGCCTTTTGTATTTAATTCCGATGCAATTTCTGTGTTTCATCGTAAATAAGATGGTCCAAGGGATACAGTAAACCTGAAGTGAAGCATCGATATCAAAAACTGGTCACGCAGGAAAGGCTCAAATCATAGAACGTAAAAAGAGTCAGTCCTCTTGTACATAAGTCGGCAATGTGCCTTTTGTATTTAATACCGATGCAATTGCTGTGTTTCATCGTCAATAAGAAGGTCCAAGAGATACAGTAAACCTGAAGTGAAGCATCGCAATCTAAAGCTGGTCTCACAGGAAAGGCTCAAAACATAGACAGTAAGAAGAGTCAGTCTTCTTGTACTTAAGTCAGCATTTCGGCTTTTGTATTTAATTCCGATGTAATTTCCGTGTTTCATTGTCAATAAGAAGGTCCAAGGTATACTGTAAACCTGAAGTGAAGCATCGGATTCTAAAACTGGTCTCACAGGAAAGGTTCAAAACATAGACAGTAAAAACAATCAGTCCTCTTGTACTTAAGTCGGCATTGTGCCTTTTGTATTTAATTCCGATGCAATTTTTGTGTTTCATCGTCACTAAGAAGGTCCCGGGATACAGTAAACCTGAAGTGAAGCATCGGAGACTAAAACTGGTCTCACAGGAATGGTTCAAATCATAGACAGTAAGAAGAGTCAGTCTTCCTGTACTTAAGTCGGCATTGTGCCTTTTGTATTTAATTCCGATGCAATTTCTATGTTTCATCTTCAATAGGAAGGTCCAAGGGATACAGTAAACCTGAAGTGAAGCACCGGACTCCAAAACTGGTCTCATAGGAAAGGTTCAAAGCATAGACAGTAAGAAGAGTCAGTCTTCATGTACTTAAGTCGGCATTGTGCCTTTTGTATTTAATTCCGATGCAATTTCTGTGTTTCATCGTCAATAAGAAGGTCCAAGGGATACAGTAAACCTGAAGTGAAGCATCGGAATCTAGAACTGGTCTCACAGGCAAGGTTCAAAACATAGACAGTACGAAGAGTTAGTATTCTTGTACTTAAGCCGGGATTGTGCCTTTTGGATTTAATTCCGATGCAATTTCTGTGTTTCATCGTCAATAAGAAGGTCCAAGG